>NW_022589718.1:11450797-11516380 GCF_004348235.1 Phoca vitulina
TATATATATATATATATATATATATATATATATATATATATATATATATATATGAAAATAGTGAGAGCTGGTACTATAGAGCAAAATATCTGTTATATAAGAAACATGTACTCTGAACATATCAAATGAGGGTCCAGTTGACTAGACTACCTGCTCAGTCTCCTATAACCAAAAAGTGGCTATTACTAAAGGAACGGTACCATTCAGGATATTCTTTCTTTCCTGAGCTGCTCTAGGGTCAGGTTCAACAACCACCACAAGAGCCTAGAGAGTGAGCCAGCAGCAGACGTGATGCCCTGGAGAAGACAGGGGCCTCACATCCCTCATGCCTAAAGCTAATTATTCATAATATAACTTTAGGAGTAAGTCCTAAAACCAATATACGGAATGAATGGGTGAAGGAAAAGGTGAATACTTAAAAACTTTTTTTTCCTTGTAATTGTTCTATCTTAACACATTTACAAATTATAATTTGTGACCTATCCATGTCCATGACTACATTTTAATAAAATCAAACAGATGGGTATGCATATACTTAAATGAGTAGTATCCTTATTTCGTACCAACAAAATGATAGAGTGCATGTTACATTTTTTAAAAGCCTATTATTTTATAATAATGTGCATATTATATACCAAAAACCTCTACAAGGAAAGGAAATATTTTCATTCTTATTTTAAACCTGCTCATGGTTGAGATATCCAATCACTAATTGAGCTAGGGATTAAGAAAGACCTTTAGGCACCTGGGCCATCGTTCCAGTCACGACAGCATCTTCTTTCCACATATAATAAAATATCTCAGAGAGTGAGGCCTAACTGATATAATTGGGAAAAAATCAAACAAACAAAAAGCAACAGTTAGGACCAAACTCAATACCTCCATCAAGAAATCCATGATTTTAAAAGGTACATCAAAAGCAAAGCTACTCAGTGGTAGAAGAAGATTTAAATATGGATTTATCTGTGAAGGTTTTGAACATTGTATTTACTATATTTAGTGTCCTCAGTGATTACTCAGTTTGTAAAGTGCTTTGAGGTTATGAGATCACTAGTGAAGCTATCAGTTCCATTTAAAATAAATTTAACTAAATATTTCTCTCTTCACAGTGTTTCCAGCCCATGGAAATCATTATCAGAGGATGTGGTAGAGAAGGAAAAAAAAAAACAAAACCAAAAAACAAAATAGCAATGCTGTCAGATTTTTTCACTCACGGTCAACATGACTCTAACATTTGTAACCTTACCAGGGAAGAAAGATGGTGATTAAGGACCATGAGCTTCAACGAATTTGATAGGGGTGTGTAGAAAGAGTTGACATGTCTTCCATCTTCCAATGTGGAACTACTTTTGATTTCACAGAAATATCATTATCACTAAGCTATAAAATCATATTGCCACATTTTGGGGAAAAGATAAGTCATAGTAAGGCTTCCCTTCCTAACGTCTTGGTGATTTATGAGGTAATTTTGAAATTGACTAGTGGATTGGGCTCAACCAATCAAGGTTGTATGTAACAATCAATCATTTACTTGACAATAGATCTTATTGGTGTTGTACTTTTCATGTATCATCAAGTGCCAGGGTGCTTGCATCATCTGGTAACTCAGCACATTCCTAAGAAGAATCATATTCCCAAGAAGCAATATTATATGAATGATTCTTCCCCTACCACCACTACCAAAAAAAAAAAAAAAAAAAAAAATTAAGATTACCAAAACTTTTAGGAAGGAAACTACTTTCCTTGGAGAACTTTGACAAACATCACCAATCCAATCTGCCTTTAAAGTTGATGCTGTTTACAGACAATATCAGAATCAACTAATCAGATTACCCAAGAAATGAAAAACAAGACTATACATGTATGCTAGAGATATGTAATGATGGTGTACCTTTTGAAGTCTCGATGAGCAATCAATTTTTGCACAAACATATCCAGGGACTAACTAGCTTCCTAACAAGAAAATGAAAGGCTAAGTCTAGAAACATTTTCTGAAGACAATAAAAACTAATAATTATAAAAAGATAATGCCAGAATTCTTTCTGCCTGTGGAAGGAAGAGGCAAAGATCCATGGAGTATCTACAATCTGATAATCATTTGCCAGGTTCATCCAATTATATTTTTAATTTAAAAATTATAACAATAACATGAGGTGGACATTTTTTTATTTTATAAATGAAGAAAACAGGATTTAACAATTTAAAATAACTTGCTCACAATCACATAGCTCTTAAGTAGCAAAGCCAGGGTTAGGCCAGGTCTGCCTGGCTCCAAATCTTAGATTCTTTCACATAGAGCCTCCTCCCTCCTGGGTCTGTGAGCGGGTATTATATTCTATAACTGACATGTACATTAGTGGATAATTCATGAGAGGATATTACTATATATTAATATTATATTCATATTTATATTCATAATGTGCATTTTATATACAGAAACCCTCTATAAATCCAAGGGTATAGTAAAAAAAATAGGGATAATGTCAAAATTAGTCCTAATTTTCTTCATTATTCCATTAGGGATATAAAATTTATAAACTCCTCCTTAAGCCTATCAGCCTATGTTCTTTCTTGGTATAATTTCCTTACGCTTTTTTTACCCATTAAATAAAGTGGTACTCCCTTTAGTTAAAAAGAAAAAAAAATCTCTGAGCTTCATGGGAGTCTCCTGAAGTGATAAAACAGTGAACAAGATCATACCCTCCATGAACTTTAAAAAAAAAATTTTTTTTTAAAGGTTTTATTTATTTATTTGACAGAGAGAGATACAGCAAGAGAGGGGAGTGGGAGGGGGAGAAGCAGGCTTCCTGTGGAGTGGGGAGCCCAATGCGGGGCTGGAACCCAGGACCCTGGGATCGTGACCTGAGCCGAAGGCAGACTCTTAACAACTGAGCCACCCAGGTGCCCCAACTTCTTCAAAATTTTATAGGCATTGATTATCTTCTTGTTTAGCTTCCTCATTCTGGGGAGGCCCATGCTTATAGTGTTTTTGCATATAGAAGACCATCTATCCTGCCTAGTCCTTGCAGCTTTGCTGCCCTTAACCTTCTCCCCCTTGTCTTACGCAGCTCGCAGGACCCCTTGGAGGCTTCTGGCCTCGATCCTTCCTGCAACTCAAGACAGGCTTCCAAGTTCAGCCTTACTGTGCACATTTCAGATGACTGATCTCTTACCTCAAATCATACAGGAAAGGCAGACTAGGAATTTGAGATCTACACTTTCACGACATGACGCCAGGCGTGACTGGTCCTGTTCCCATCAGTATCCCTGAAAACAGCTGCCCAGACTTTATAAGTGATGGGGCTGCCTCCATCTTTCCCTTTAACTACTCTAGGAGATGTGTGTTAAGAAAAGTGCATGGATGCCGTAAAGAGACTCTCAGAGTCACGATCCCAGCTGTCAGGTAACACGGGAGGTGTTCCTCAGGTCTCAGGCTTGAGAAACACATGCAAGGGACTTCTCGGGGACATTGAACTTTTCACCTTCTATGAAGCATCAGTGGTGTCGGCTCCCCTTTTGCTTATCACGCCATCACTCGCACTGGGACCTCCTGGGAAGTAGGTGTTACACAACCCCATGAATCCGGCCAAGGCTCCCTACTCTGAGTCAGCTGAACTTTACTCCACTGTTCACACAACATAGCAAAATCAGGAACTAAGGAAGGAGTTTACAGGTGGGGAAAGTGGAAAAAACAGAAACTTGATGGATGGACTAGGTGGAAATGGGTATCCCACGGTAAACAGAACTGGAAACAGATATTTAACATCTCCATTAACCAGTCATGAAACTGGGCAGGCTTTCTTTGAGCAAACAGACACATGATATATTTTCAAGAGACATTTGGGTACGTACCGGTAAGATAATGTATGTGAACTGCTTTGAAGGCTACAGTGATCTATGATTATAGTGTGATAGTATGATTATGGACCATCAGCATATAAGATGCTGACCCTCACAGCAGGGCAGCGGAAATAGAGAGCTTTGGCCCCAGGGGTGAGGACACTGGGTGCTAGTCCTGGCCTTGCCCCTAACAGGCTGGCGGGCTTCTCAAGTCCCTTCACCTCTGTGTGCCAACGTCTCTGTATGTCCAAATATTAATATTGCACCTCAGGGCCCCGGGGGGCCAACCAGCTCTGAAATGTGTGATTCTAAGAGAAGCGTGGCATAGTCTTGTCAAAAGAGATTTCAAATCTATATTGGTAAAATTTGTCATCCAGTACACGGAGTATTCAAAGAGGAAGAGCCAACAGTAATAAAATGATAGTAATCACTTCACGACTTACCAGAAGGCTTCGCCAACTGTAGGCATCACCCTGCTCAAAATATTGCCCTTCTGCTTTCAGATAGATAAAGTCTCAGTCACCTTATAATTTCTGAAAGCTTGCCATCCCTTCGGCTTCTGCCAAATACTTCAAAATAGTATTTTAGGAGAGTTTTAGCAGAAGTGGATCATTTCCCATGTTCTCTTAGGACTTCCTGGGTTACCTATGTCCTTTGGCGTGGCCTTTGTGTGTACCTTTTCCCCTCTTCCCAGTTCTTTTGGGCAAGAACAAGCGGCCTGAAGATGGAGGACAGCCCCAAGTCCCGGCCTCGTACAGAAACTTCTCATCGCCTCAATTCTGTTGGCACAGCACCCTCTACTGATTCAGGGGGAAAGAAAGCTTAGCAACGGCTAAACACTGGAACTTCACCGAGAGATGTCACTTCACCCGCCTGGATACACAGCAACAGGTCGTGATTTCCTTCATTTATCCCTCCCTAGCATTCCTTACGGAAGAGCCTAGTTAAAGAGTTTATCCTTTTCATCTTTGTGTTTGTTCTGTTTTGTCTGTGTTATCCTGCTATGTTCTGTCATCTCAAGCTAAGGGTTCTTGTGATTTCTAGGTCGCAAACCAAAACAATCTTAGGAGTAACTGGATAATATGAATAAATATGTCTGCATTAAGTTTCAGTCAAGGAGGGGAGGTTATACAGCTCTCAGTGGGCAAAGTGTCTGATATATTTAACAGAAAACTTCTGCAGACCATAAGAAAATGCTTCTTCCTTGGCTTTATTTAAATCATACCTATGTTCTCATTGTGATCCCAAAAGAAAGGAACAGACTTTTTTTTTTTTTAAATGTAGATCTCTGTCTATTCACATGTACTTTCTCCTGAATGTCTTGTTTTGCAGAGCCAGTAAGTCTTTAAAAACCAAATCAGAACCCTGGGAAATGTAATTTATTTCCTATGGTCTCTTAAGCAGAGCTGCTTTAAAAGCAAGATGTTCCTTCCTCCACTCTGGGTCTTTCTATTTTTTTTTTTTTCCACGGAGAAAACACATTTATAGTACTCTGGGCAGGGAAGACTCCTAATCAGTCCCAGAAAAGTCTGCTAAAGAGTGGAGAGAAAATCTATGGATAATATTAAAAAATAATATCTAGTCTAGTGCTTTATTTCAGATGAAGTTTACTACTTTGGATGAACAATATATGATTTCTCTAACCCACTCCAGAGGCCTGCTTTGTACAAACCTTACCACTCCATTTATCCAAAGAAAGGAGAAAATACTCCGTCAGGACCTCCTGTTGGCAAAGCCTATCTGTAGGGTCTCCTGATTTTTCTCTCTGAGCCAATCTGCACCTTCCGGAGCTTTGCCTTCCAGAACACCTGTTCTGTACCCCAAGCCCGCAGACTCTCTTTCAGGTTCAACTATTATCAGTCGATTCCGCTAATTCATTTAAAGTTCCTAATGTGTTATTAAAAAGGAGCTCTGCTACTTCAGCAAAATCAGTGGTGAGTGAAGTTTCAAACTGAGGCTCAAAGTGATTACCCTTTAAAAGGGTCATGTTGGAGCTACAGTTTTGTCAGATGAACCTCATCTGTATTCCTCTTGCAAACAACAGTCTAAAGGAAAAGGAGAGAGGAGCTTCCTGTCTCCTCCAGGTCTGAAACAGAGTGAAGATCTGCTTCCCTCCCACCACCATCCTCCAAGGAATGTGCACCTGTTAAAAGCCAGGAAACTTTTAGGTCCTTCCAGCTTCTAGTTAGCATCCTTCATAGGGTTTTCAGAATGCATTGAATTTTCTTGCACTTTCATGGCCTTCTCAATACACACACAGCTTATCACACACGTGTAGTCTAACTGTTCCAAATATGTTCACCGTCTCCCTTCAGTTGTCTTGAAGACAAGATTCATAATTTCTCTTCTTTTCTATATACCATAGTACTTAGCAAAATGCAGGATACGTAAAGGATGCTTTGTAAATATGTAAATGAAGTAACATGTACAAAGCACTTGGCCCAATCTTGAAGCACGTTTTTATATGTCTCATACATACTTTTCCTCCTTGATGCTTTTATCAAGTCCCTACTGGTCTCCTAGACATCGTCATTGACCTTGTAGAGGGGAATAGACAAATAGACCTACTGGTCTCCCAGACATTGTCATTGACCTTGTAGAGGGGAATAGACATGCCAGGCACCATGCTAGGTGACAGGGTGCAATGGTAAACAAGACAAGCGAGTCTTTTCAAGGCATTTATATTAGGAAGGGAAACGGATAGAAAATGGACATTTTTGATGGATAGTGATGAAAGTATGGAGAGAGTAACCACGGGGTGTGGGACTTCCTTCTTAGAGGAAGATCACAAAACCTAATCTGGAGGAGAAAGGTTGAGAGCTTCTTAGAAGAGGTAACATTTAAAAGCGAAAGCAGAACAAGAGTCAGAGTTGGCGGGTGATGGAGGGTATGGCTTCCTGGCAGAGGCCCAGAAGCGAGAGGGCTGAGTGAGAAGGAATGGTGGGTACGGCTGGGCTGCAGAATGGGAAACAGTATGGAGGGCAAGCTGGACATGCAGGTGGGACCAAGGCTGTAAGGACAGGGACCCATTTGAGAGCTGTCTTCTAGGCTTCCAAAGAAATACACCCATTCTTCGGCATGTGAGGAAGAAATATTCTCCCTTCACTGTCTGTTAGAGTTTTGACCTTTCTATAATGAAGCTCAGGAAGAAGCAGCAAGAAACTAATGAATCCGTTTGCCTGAAAAGACCAACAGGATGATTAATGTGTGACCCGTGGGAAGCACGTGGAAGGAAAGATTGTGTAGAGTAATTGTTTACTTCTGTATTATGGAACGGCTTTACAGAGGTCACTCGGCTTATTGCTTAAGCCAGCCCAGGAAGTTAATTGAACTTCTCCCTACTCTTCACAGCAGGCTGACCATTTTTTTAGGTTATTCGGAAAAGCACAACATCAACACGATGGTAACCAAGGGTCGACTTTTCTAGCTGTAAAGAACCTTAGAAATCCACATTTCTGTTTTAGGAGTAAGGGAACCGCAAGGCATGCAGCCTATCATGAGCAGGGCTACTGTGCAAAACCAGACCCCCTGACTCCTGGTCTAGTGCTCTTCTGATAAAGCTACATTGCCATTAGGCCCCTAAAAAGGGCATTTTTTTTTCACTTAAAAGCCAGTCTACATGGCGCATAGTGGTGTAAAAACTAAGGATTGATTAATTTGGTGAAGAACGGCACCCAAACAGGAGGAAGGCATTTTTTTTTTTTTTAAGTTTCAAACAATCTAATTTGTCTTCTGTTATTGATCAAGATGATGTATATTACAAGTATTGCAAGAAAAACCTGACTAAGGTCAGTTAAAACCACCTGTCTGGCATTTGGCATAAGGCAAAAACTAGTGGTTGCTTATGTAGAAAGAACACAGAACTTTTATATTTTCTGTAAAATATAAACATTGATAACAATTTTGTTAAAGAAGGTACAGGTGACCCTTGAATAATGCAGGAGTTAAGAGTTTCAAACCCCGCAAAGCCAAAAATCTGTGTATATCTTCTCACTCCCCCCAAACTTAACTACTAATAGCCCACTGTTGACTGGAAGCCTTACCTGTAACACTGACAATCGATTAACACATATTTTATATATAATATGTATTATAGGCTGTATTCTTACAATAAAGTAAGCTAGAGAAAAGAAAATCCTGGTAAGAAAACAAGAACGAGAATACAATTACAACACTGTATTGTCTTTATCGAAAAATAGCCACGAATAGGTGGACCTGTGCAGCTCAGACCCGTGTTTTTCAAGGGTCAACTGTGTGTGTGTGTGTGTGTGTGTGTGTGTGTGTGTCCGGGTAAGCAGGGGCACTACATACTCATAAATGTATATAGACACACACATTCTTAGAGTGAAACTAGAAATAAATGGACTAGAACTGTAACGATAACAGTTTTCTCTGGGATTTCAAAGCTTTTTTATGATCTCTTATTTTTTTTTTCACAATATCCCAGTTTTCTAAACGGTATAATGAGAAAAATGTTAGAAATACGTTAGAAATGAATGGGTGTCTAAAACTGATGATGTACTATATGCTGGCTAATTGAACATAATAATATAAATAAAATAAATAATAAATAAAATAATAAATAAAATAAAATATGAAAACCAAAAAAGAAAAGGAAAGAAAAGAAAAGAAAAAAGAAAAGAAACGGGTGGATGTGACAACTTCCTACTTTAGAAAGAAAGAACAAACACATCCCGAAGTGGTCCCGGGACCAGCGTTTCTTTGCTCTTTAGCAGACCAGGCAACAGCCCTCAGGCTTCACTGTCATTGTTGTTCCTGAGTTTCAGTGTGTGACAAAAGACCTGGCTCCTTGACTCCTTGGGAATGTAAATCTGAAATGCTCTCTTCAAAAGACTCAAACAACTTTGCATTTTCCAGAGGACTCGCCATTTACAAAGCGCCTAACTTCTACCTAGAAGGGCAAGGGTGTGTGGATTCGAGTGATCCTGGAACCGCTGAGATCTAGTGGGTGTTGCTAGGGAGGCATGGGGCTCGGGCTGCAGGACCAGGGAAGAAGAGCAGCAATTGCTTCCTAAAAAATATTGGATCCCATTCCCCACATCGATAGCAACATTAACCTTCAGAACTGAAAGCTATACTTTAATTCTGAAATGCAGAATTTCTTAAATCATGTTAGTATGTTTTAATAAAGTGATACGATCCAATCCCCCCTCCCACCCAGAAAGGATGCCGCTCCCAGGGGGGTTGGTAAGTGTCTGACATAGCATCTAAGACACCCCAGCATGGACTGAAGCACCACTATCATATGCGAGAGTGAGCGAAGAGAACAGGAGACCACAGGGCTGCCTTCCCAGCAACGCGAACCAGGCTGCAGGAAGTTCATCTCTTAGGTACCATCGTGTATGCCCTCCTGCTCTGCTTCTTGAGTTCCATTTTCAATAATACAGGCTGCGCGGTGGGCATGCCTGGGTTAACTCACAGAGGGACTGGTTAAAGGCCCTTGGAAGAAAGTCTTCCATGTCATGTCTTGACAGAATGACAATAAGCCTTGATGACTGCTTTCAGCATGTTCTAGAAAATAACACTTAGACTTCAGAAGAGACCAGAAGTCCTTCAATTCCTTATTATTGCCCCACCTTGTGGCCTTGCCTAGAGATGGTTTTTCAACACATCTGAGGTCTTCCAACTTGGGATAATTGGGATGAGCAAAAATCAAATGGATTATCTATGGAACTGGACAAAAAAATATGTAAAAAGCAATTTTGATTTCGAGATGTTTTAAGAAGCTGGAAATAGGGCAGTAGATAGTAGAGACCAGGGGAGGAACTCTAGCTCAGTGCTGTGTGTTGGGCTGAAATGACATTGGGTTTTCCTTTCCACTGGGGGGCCATGCACCTCAGAAAAGGTAGTTCTCATGGGTAGGAAAGTAGTATGGCTTGAGTGTCCTAATGAAACAGAGCAGGCATGATGCTGGGCTCTGGGGACACACAACAAAATCCATCCACCCCTGAGAGCCCCAATGTTTTCTATGAACTGCAAAGCCCATCCCATAACCCTGTGTTCAGAACTGTCCCAGGGTTTCCCATCACACAAAGAATAAAATCCCAACTTCTATTTGTGACCATTAGACCCTTCATTATCTACCCTTGACCTCTGCCAGGACGTTCTATTCACCAGCCACATGGCCCTTTTTAAGTTTTGTAACTCATCATGCTTTTTCCTTCCCCAGGGCCTTGTACTTGCATTTGTCCCGAACCAAGGACACTGTCCGCAGATCTTCACAGAGCTGGCTCCTGCTTGCATTCGAAGTCTCTGCCCAAAGCCAGGTCCTTGGAGAAGTCTTGCCTAACCACCCAGTCTAAATCAGCAGGCACTCTCCTGGGGTATTGTATCTTCATTTTTTTATTTTTTATTTTTTATAGTACCTCCCTTGCTAGCTTCCTTGTTTGGTTTATTTTAGCTGTCTTCCCTGATAGAGTGCTGGAGGATAGGTCTTACCTGTCTTGTTCGCCAGGTCGTTTCTAGCCTCTGAAGAGGTACCTAGTGCATAACAGGAATCTAATAAATCTTTGTTGAATGAATGAATGATGAATGAATGGCAGAGCCTTTTCCCTTGAGCACCTCTGGTAAATAGAACTGAGGAAGGTGCAAATAGAGTTATATCCAGTGTGATCAAGAAGCACAGAGGAGGTGCCCTTCACCCAGGAAGGTGGGAAGGAGGAGGTGGGAAGACCGGGCAGAGGAGAGGAATTCTGTGCTAAACCCTACTGGCTAGAATTAGTTAAATGAACTCAATGTTGCAGGTAGAGGGAATAGCATGAGCTAAGAGTAGAAACATGAAACCACAGGGATGTGAGGGGAAGTACAAGGTTGAGAAGTGCAGGAGGTCAAGAGTTCAGGAGGATGCATGCCATGGAGTACATTAAACTGAAAAGCTCAGACCTTCCACTGAGCTCAGATGAGTAAAAGGGTAAGAGCTAGGGAGACATGAGACGAGGATTAAACATTATTATTATTTAGTTTTATTCCCGGGCTTGTTCTCTTTACCCTGTTGCTTCTTATTCCTGGATTAGGGAAGACTCTCACTGAGGTACATTCTGCAAAACCAGTCACCAGACATCAGTGAAGAAGAAACTCGATATGCTTTATAACAAAGCTTCTTAACTCCTCTGTTGGCTTTTTTGTTTTTCTCCAAACCTCTACCAAAGGCACTGGGTTGGTGGCAAAGTACATCCCAACTCTAATTTTCCTCAGAAATTAAGCGGTCATATTCGCTGGTCAGATGTGTCCTTACGGGATTGACAATCTCTTGTGGTGCATTTCATGCTTGCGCAGGTACAATGCTTGCAAGCAGCATGATTCAACACTTTGCCTTTTCTGCACCCCTGGAAAAGCTGCCAAACATTTTACAAAGAACAGGCAAATGAATAGGATATCAGATAAAACTTTTGTTGAAACAAGTTCTTTTTTCTTTGCATTCCATTCAAAACAACAAAACCAAAAAGTCAACCCGTCATATATTATATAAAAATTATTCACAAAATGTTTGCCTTGTTTGAGGGCATTAGCAACAAGCGCCTTGTCTCCCCCACCTCCCCATTCTTCTCATTCATGAAAACGATGACTCACACCCGTGCCCTGTGGAGAGTGGGGCAGTGGTGGTTCGAGGCAGCCCACCTCTCCTGCTCATGTGGGAAAACAGCCCTTCGGTGAATCAAGTTCATTGAGCAAAACTCGGGGAAAATATTTGTCTGGCAATCCAACACGCCTCTCTCTGTGCTTGTCCAGACAGAACTAGGGTGGACTTAACATTTCTTTCCTTTTGTCAGAAACGCGTGTATAAAATTGTGGATTTTCACAAAAGAGTGTCCCTCAGTGGGGATTTTCAAGCTACAGGATTAGCGTCATCACAGTTGAAGCAGAGGCATGAAGTGAGCTGATCACGTGTTCCACACTTAGCAGCTGTATATTAGTTCTCTAGAAAACAGAAATGGTCCAATAATATTTACACATGTAAGGCCTGGAGGGTGAGCTTTGATTTGTTGGAGAAGGCATTTAAAAAAAATGGCAGGAGGAAGCCTACATGGTCAGCGGTCAAGAAGGCAGTCGTCGAAATGGAAGCCGGGGAGACACAGGCTCAGGAGTCTAATGCATCCAAATTGCCTTCAGCGAGGTGGGATGGAGGGAATGTTCCACAGACCAGAGAGAGAGAACAGTCTAGCATACGCAGTCAGAGCACACGTGCCTTGAAAGATGCTGAGCCCTGCTCTCCTCACATCATCTCCCCCAAGGAAAACCATAGCACTGAGGAGCTTAATGGCTTTATTGTTTGTCTGTTTGTTTCATAGTTCTTTACTGCCATGCCACAAGAGAAAGACTTATATCTGAACAGCCAGGAACACATGTTTGTGATGGCAGCTACGTCAGGAAGATCGTGGACAAAAGTGACGGTGCATGTGAAGAGTTAAGAAGAGAAAGAAAGTTCGTGTGGAAGAGAAGCACCCAGCCCACGGCAATGCTTTGAGGCTCTGGAAACGGGAGAGACCCAGTTAAGAGTGCTGAGTTGTGGGAATAATAGGTTGTCCTTGTAGTCAAAGGAAAGAAGACCTGCAAAGACATAACAATGAGTATAGCTGAAGTGGACGGGATCAGAGAATGTATGCATAATCAATATCTGGCAGAGGAGAGGATGAGATAGTGTCTAAGCTAGAACATACTTTGGAGAAAACAAGAAGTAAATGCAGATAAATGGAAGAGTGGTGAAACCGTACATGATAGCTCATATGGATGCCATAATAAAGAAGGTAGAATGATGAAAGGCTAATGAATTTTAAAAATTATTACTGTCAAATAAGTTAGAGTCTTGGAAAGTGAGGCAGTCTGAATTTATTGATATTTATTAAATGGAGAGTAAGGAAATCTAAGCAGACATAATCAAGTTTCCATTTTCGGAATGCCCACTGGCAAGGTGTAGCCCGGAGTTGGAAATGGGAAAGCAGAGAAGCCCTGGAGAGAAACGGGAGTGGGTGGGTGCAGGGTGAACATGAAGTATGGTTCCCCTTTTCCAGACCAGATTACAAAAGCAACCTCACCCAGTGTTGTCAGGTTTGGCCAGCTGAGCAGCGCTGATAAACCTCATATATCTCTGAAAAGTTCTGGGCTTGGGGAGGGTTTACAATCAATGTCAGAAAGGTCATACGGTTGGTGCGGGTGGTTTCTCATGTTCACAGATACACTATCTAAGGAGGCAGGTCAGCCGTCGTCAGAGACAGATGGTGAGAGGGCATTAAAACGCGGTCAGTGCCAAGAATGCCTGGGGATCATGCTCCTTTCTTTGGCCACGATTCTTCCTCTACGAACCTGTGTGTATATTCAAGCTACCCTCCAAGCGACCAACACCGCAGTGACCCGGGCCGGACTTTGGAAGTCACCTGGTCTCATGTCTTTATTCCACAAGTAAAGAAACCAAAACACAGAGAGGCTAATGACAGGGCGATTTTCACAGGGTAAGAAGCGGCATGGCCCATTTTAGTAATTCCTATAGTTCTCTCCAATGTTTCCCCGCTTTATAACACTGCCACTTTTACTTAAAATCAATCAGTCTTACATGCGGTGCTCCGAGACAAATGCTTCTGACCCACACAGGAAGGATGACTGCTCAGATGGGGGAGAGGTGTGGCCGCCTGCTTTCTCTTTGCTGACTCACTCGCACGTTCTGACTGTACACATTCCAGAAAATGCCCGAGGCCCCAGATTTCCAGGTGAACCACCCTCTTCCCATTTCTCATTGGCTACATGGACACTTTTGATTTGAACAAGGAGTGGTCTTTTGTACATGAGGCAGGTTGGGTCAGCTCTCTGGTTTTCCTCTCTAGGATAAAGAGGGTCTCCTTTAGACATTATTTCCATGGAGTGGTTTCCTTTTGCCATGATTTATCAATGGATTCCACAAAGGGAAGTTGAGCACATATGGGCAGGTTAAGATACTTTTAAAGAAACCAGAAACATACCCTGGGAGGAGCACGACATAAATGCCCCTCAAAGCCTTATGACATCTGCACAACTCTTTAACTGGGAAGGGAGAATAATAGGTTTTTATAATGTCTCAAAAGCTGCCCCTTATTGAAAACCTAGTAGGGATTAAAATTTCAATTAAATTTAAGCCCTAAGAGAAAAAGAATGCTCTAGAATAGAATTGACAAAACCGTAGACCATGAATCATGTGGATGTGATCCTTCAATTAATAAAATCTTCTTTGGCAGCACTCTTTGATTGATTGATTGATTGATTGATAAATATTTACTCCTGCAAAAATATTCTTCTGAAAATTAAGAAGCTCACAAAATTAGGATCAGCCTCAGTCTTCCTTTTCCTATCACTGCAAAACCATCTTTATCCTACTTCTTACCTCAACTTTAAATAGAGTCAGGGCCTTCCAGAGGCAGAGATACAGAATTAAATCAAGAGAGGAAGAAAAGCATTATAATGTATTTGCGGTCATACTCTTTAATAAACCATGGTGTCATTTACCCAATTCTCTGTCGTCCAGGCTCAACACAAAGCCCTGAACCCATTGATTTCAATAATGCTTTTATGGGAAGGCTAGTTGATGCCCAGCTGGTAGCAGACTCAAAAAGGGAGTTCTGATTTAATGAACTTGAATGTTTCCTCAGGGCCCATTCGAATGCTAACAAGTAGTTAAATTCTTTCCCTATGCAACAAATCATTATTTTCTTCTTAAGGAGATTTTACTCAGGGTTGATGCAAGAAAGAAATTGGCCTGATCTTTTCATTTGCCAGTTAAATGCACCTTTTCCAGTATAGAACGTGATTTGAGTCATCTCCAGTGAATTCCCATTGGCAACAGACATTTATAAAGGCTTACTCTCATTACTCATTTTGTCCGTGTTTAAAAAGAATCTGAAATTAAATAATGAAATAGAAACTTCCTTTTCAAAAAACTTGCTAAGAACAGTTAAGGGTCATACAAGAACCCATGCCATTTACTCAGATTATGCTAAGAAAACAGTTACTGGATAAATACTTGAGACTTAATGATTAGATTGTTTTAAATATAGAACTGAGGTGTTATGCATTTGTAATGTTTCCCAACATGTCCCACTGCATATTATTTTCTGATCAGGAAGAACACAGATGCAGTTTGCAGAAAGGGTCACTTCCTATAACAAACAGGTTTATCTTTTGTATAAACGGTTTGGTCATAGCTCATCTCCCACCTATGTGCATTATGAAGCAGAGTTTACAACTCTGCAATCTTTTTTGTGACTCAAAAGTTACATAGACTGCCTGTCAGTCCCTGAATAACTAGTGAGATACTTTCCTCAAGGAACTTATAGCTAAGGTCTTGTAAGTGTCCCTAGTGTGTATAACTGGAGCTATTCAAAGCTTTTAAAGCTTTAACAAAATGACTATTTCAGAAAACTGCAACAGTTATTCCTGACATCTGGATGGCATTCTTTAATCAATTACAACCTCCGCTCTGTCTGTGCTAAAATAATGCTTAGTGTTTACAGCTCATAATTTCATTTTTCACATGTCCCCCAGGCTTCTATTTCTTTGTGTTATTTACTCTACCATGTAAAGTGTCTTCAGGGATGTGCATGGATAGAAAGCCTTACTTTAAGCTTTTGGTGATATTTTAAAGATTCATCTGTTGCCCTGGTGGGAGGTAGTCATAGAAGAAAACCAGAATTAATCTTATGTTTTTCTCTTGATGAAGTACAACAATTATGAAGATAAAGTTTGGCTATGCTCATTCGGTGAGAATTAGCTCCTCTTTACTGATAAGTTTTCATTTTTCTCAATCATCTTGGTTACCTAACGATATTGGAAGTAGTGTTAACAATCCTAGAGTGTTCAATCTCGCATCGCAGTATTTTTCAGCTTTGTGACGAGTCCCCCGGGACTGATTCCTAGTTGGAAGTCATAGGGATCATGTATGTGGGTTCTGGGTGAAATCATTTGGCAAAAAGGGTGTGGGTGAGGCTTTATAAAGTCAGAGGAGGTATGTGCTTGCCATAGATTCTCTCTAAGCTAGCTGGTGCTCATCCTGTTCCATTATTTCTATCTTCTTCGTCATTCAAAATGATTCAGTTTTAACCTTATTCTTTTCTCATCATCTAACCTCTGAAATGTAATTGCTTTAGGGAGCTAAATTAATATTTTTTCCTTCCTTGTATATCTCTGCAATATCACATCTTCTGTCCAATAATTGTTCTACCACTTTGACTTTTTAAAGGGGGCTGATTTACTTTAAGGTTACTTTCTAGAGGGGTTGTCTTTACTAATTAATTTGGTTAATATGCAAATATATTGGATATAAAGTCTTATTTTTAGGGTTTATTTCTCCACAGGAGTCAAATTTATCTTCAATCTCCAACCTTGTCTGAGATCTATGTTCCTAGATCTAGATCTAGAGCAAACGTGTTTGTTTTGTTTATAATTCTTAGGGAAACAGTGGCTCCAAGGGTTATTTAATCAAGAAGAACCTCCTGCTAATCTATTTGTATGGAAGGTTTATTTGTATAGAAAGGAAATACAGTTGTGAGTAATTGATATATAACCTCTTATTAAAATGTGAAGAACTATGGTAACTCTGGGAGATGAGAATTTGCTAATTCTCAGCATACAATTAAAATGGTATCATCTCCATAGTACAAATCTGAAAAACAGGGTTCAGAAGATGAAAGCCAGGGCACCTGGGTGGCTCAGTCGGTTAAGCATCTGCCTTCGGCTCAGGTCATGATCCCAAGGTCCTGGGATTGAACCCCAGGTCAGGCTCCCTGCTCAGTGGAGAGCCTGCTTCTCCATCTCCCTCTGTCCTCCACCCCCACCCCGCCCCCACTCCTGCTCTCTCTCTTGCTCTATCTCAAATCAATAAATAAAATCTAATAAATAAATAAGTAAATAAGTAAATAAATAAAATTTATTTTTTTAAAAAAGAAGAAGATGAAAGCCTTTGCTAGGTTGGTCTGAAGGGAAGACGGAGGAGTAAGAACTGTAAACAAGCCCCCTCTGACTCTGAAGTCAATTCGGCAAGGCCTTGATTCAGTACCACTCCAACTTTAAGTTGAAAATAATAGATTTTCCAAATTGGAGGTGTCTTGCAGCTTCATTTAATGCCAAGATAATTTTAGAGAATAGCACTCTGCAAATCAGCAAATGAATAATAATTGCAGAAATGACTACACGTGGAAACACCAATTAGCCAATAAATTCACTTAATTAGTCTTAATAGTTTCTTTTGCTCTTTAAGATGCTATTTAATACTTTAGTGCTATTGCATATGCATGGCATATTTTAAAACCTTTTATTTAAATGATGTACTTATAGATTAACTAAGGGTCCTGTTCATTTAAAAATAAATCATGAACTACTTCATTTTCCAGTAGTACCGTTCGCAAAGTATTCTAATTACATTGCATGTGACTGCCTACAGAATGGATGGTTGTTCCTTGCAAAAATAATAATGCAACGTGATTAATCCTAAATGGAGAGAATTCTATGGGCCCACTAGGCCTTGCCCTTTCAGATAGTGTTTGTAGCTATGATTTGGAATTGACTAGATTTGTATTATCCCTTCCATTACCCATGCTATGAAGTGAAATGTGGCCTGCAGTGGTCTTAGATGGGCTTTTTAGCTGCGGAACAATGCAGAGATAGCAGCAGAGAACAGGAGATCATTACAGAACTTGACTCCAGTTTCTACCTGGCTGTCCGAAACTGAGATAAACAGCCCCAGGTAATGGTGCTTGGAATCCCTGGGAAGGATCTAGAAAACAGCAGCTGCAGGACAAGCCACCTAAGTGACCAAGTACTGTCTTTTCACCTAACCCCTGGTTGCTGCATTTCCATACACTTCCTTGGCATTTTGACTTAGATAACTAATTATATACAATCCCCAGACACCATGTCTGGCCTCTGCTTGGAACAAACTACGTTGATAGATCCACTATGTAAATGATCCTAAGCCGAAAACAGTACCAATAGGCAAATTCCTTTTATGATCTTACTCAGACCTGAAGGGATGGCTTTTATTTACTGCCAAAATATTTTAATCAATCACTCAGTAGATCATTATGAACTTGCCTGGGTTATTCTAGGATTTGACAGGGCAATCTAGAAATTTTAAAATTAAATTTTGGGTAAATACAAAAAGGCCGAATACACAAATTAAACACAGTTTATGATTACAAAAAAGTTTTAAAAGTATGCATTAAAGTAAGTCCAGAAACAAATATTTCAAAATGTTTGTTTTTGGATGGCAGGATTTTTAGTGTTTCATTTTTGTTTCTTTGTGTTTTCCAAGGTTATATACCAAACATGCATATCTTTTACATTAGAAAAAACAACGAACAGCCCAAATAATGGCAACATAGACTTCTCTTTGTATTAAAGAATGTTCTGAATGTTCCTCCCTTAAGCTACTTTTTCCTATTACATCGCCTTTCACAACAGAAATTAATATGTTAGTGTATACATCTGCACACAGATACACATGGTTTCAACATTTTATGTTCCTGCTTACAGACTTTCAAAGACTGCCCGGCACAGCCAGGACATTTGCACACGTTCTGGCCAGGAACTCCCTAATGTTATGCGGATCCACCGCGAATCTTATTTACATGTCTTGCCAATGATAAAATTGGTATGGCTTATTTCAGTGTGTATGTATTCGCAGCAGCAGGAGTTGGTTAAGGGGTTATTTTCACACAAGAAAACAATCGAGCCCTTTAAAATCCTTTCCAATGGCTCATCTTCCCTGGAAACGGAAGGACCAAAATGCCATCATAATAATATGCCTTCCAACAAAACATGCGAAGAACATAATTGAAATGAATTGTATTTTGAAGACTCAGCCAGGAAGTGAAATCCTACTAGAAGATGTCCCCAACCCTCTGTGCTAAGAGGAAGTGAAACTGAGCAAGGGACAAGTGTGAAGCAATTTGTCCTCACCTCACTTTCAACTTTCCCACAGCCTCTTCGGTGTGTTCACACTGCCAGTGGCCCAATTTTTTCTAGATGTGTTACCATGGTGCAAATTTTAGGTCCACAAAAAAAGTGTTCCTTTCCTTGACATGTTTTATTCGGGAAATGTTTGTATGTGTAAAAAAGAAATCATTGCATAGTTTGGAGAAATCTCACAAATTACTTGAAGCCTTAACGAATTTTAATCATCTTTGCTGAAAATTTTGTATTAGGAACTACACTATCCCTGAATAATAATATTTTTTTTTTTTTTTCCACTACAAAAATCAAAGTAACATTTTAAATGATTTCAACACAACTGGTACTTAAAATGATGCTTAACGATAACAATAGCAAAGAGAGGATTGTAAATAATCCATTACTCTCAGAATTGTTAAAGAGTTCTTATAAGTAGGTCTTAGTTTGGGAATGTTAACATTTGTAGTGTTTGAGATACGTTTTGAGACATAATATGACTTCGAACATAAATAAGCCTTCAGTTCCTATTGTTGCTATTTTGGAGACCAGCCCAGTTTCAGAAGAAAACCTGCAGAAAACCATTTATTATTAGAAAACATAGCAATTATGAGAAAAACAAAGAATTAAGAATCTACAAAGAAATAGAAATGGTTCTTAAATGATACAAGTCTACCCACAGCCTCTGCCGGCAGTAATTGGATTTGGTTGACTAGTGCTGAGAGCAGAGCAAACGTATGTTAGGTGATCGAGCGGAACTTGCTCTTCTCAGTTTAAACAACCTATTATGAGTGGATAATGATGTGTGCAACTGGTAGTCACTGGAAACGTTTCCAATTCAGACCAAGTAATAAGACTAAGATGCTAATATATTTGATTCCACACAGGGTTGGAATAGATGGTAAAAAGCTATTTTAAAACAATGATGGATCAGGTGTGCATCGATAAATTAGATTTTTAGGACTTCTGGGGATAATTTAATGACAAGGTTTTTTTCCTCCTTGTATAAATTATGACCAGACTCTAGTTTTCTAATAAATAAGATTGACAGCTGTTTGCAATCTGCCCACCAGGATCAGCCAGGATGCATTTTAAAAATCTTAATTACTAGTTTGCAATATTCATGCAATTGACAAAAATGCCTTTTCCTAGAAACGGACCAAGTGATGATGCCAAAGTCTTAAACATGTCTTAAGTTTTTATTTTCTTAAAATCACTGTCTGGGTATCCTGTGACTACTGTAACAAATTACTACAAAGTGGGTGGCTTAAAACAACAGAAATGTATTGTCTCACAGCTCTGGAGAGAGAAGTCCAAAATCAAGATGCGGCGGGGCCACTCCACCTGAGGCTCTAGGGGAGGATCAGTTCCTTGTCTCTAGTTTCTGGTGCTGCGGGCATTTGTTGGCTTGTAATCATACTATTGTCCCTTTTTATTCTGTCTTCACATTACCTTCACTTCTCTGTCTGTCTCTAAATTCCCTCTGTCTCTTTTATAAGGATACAAGTGATTGCATCCAGGGTCCACCTGGGTAATCCACGCTAAGGGTCTCCTCTTAAGTTCGGTAACTTAATCACTTCTTTTACCATATAAAGTAACATTCACAGGGTCTAGGGATTTGATATGGATGCCTTTTGGGAGGCCATTTTTTGCCCTACCACACTGTCTTTATTCCATTGTTCCTGAATATTTGTTAGAGTCACTCCAACTCAATATACTCATGAATGTCTCTCAATAGAGTGTGGAATATATTGTCTTTGACTCCATTTAGTGTCCTATGTTCTATTATTTACCATTCGAATTCTGGCATTTACGTTTCTCAAGTATTTTACTTGTTGCTACTCCTGAGAAAGAAAGGAAGAATGGATGGAAGAGGGAAGAGGGAAGAAGAGGTGGAGGGGAGGAGGAGAGGGGAGATGGAGTGGGAGTCTGGTAAGAAGGAAAGACACCAGTTTGCTATGCCAACTGAGACAAATGGATCAGCTGTTGTGTGGTAATCAGTCATGGCTGTTGAGATGTCCCAAATCATGAGTTCAGGTTTTTGTTTTGTTTTGTTTCTGCTGGTTATGTATTTAGATTCTATGATGTATGGTCTTCTTCACATCACCAACCACAGAGTTCAAGTCACTGACATTTACTACAAGCAAACAGGGCATTTATAAATGTAGTATTTGTAGTGAAATTCAACGTAAGTGGAATAATCAATTTTATCTAATCCTTTGGAAGGGTGGAATAGACTGATTTTCACTTGGTTATCTCGATCTGAGTTTTATTGATATTAAAAAAATAAGTAGTTTTACGAAGATAATAAAGATTAGAAATCTTAGGTCTATTCATGTTTATAGAGAGTTTGGAGAGGGGAGCAATGGTGTTCCTGCTCTGCCCTTCTCTTATAATGCATGGATGCTGTTGCTGACATTTAAAATCTGGGATTGAATTGGTTATAACAGGATACCAATTCCTCTTAGTCTATAATGAAGAGCTGTCTCACTGAAAGCTCATGCTATAAACTTCTATAACTGGTGCTGGTAGGAAGCCTCTCAGCAACAATGAATAGGTATGCTCATTTTCTACTTTGTATTTTTCAGTTGTTGTTTGCTTTAAATCATTTGCCATATAGGACCAAGAGTGGCTAAAAATTTAAGAAGAGCCATTTACTTTAGAATTAATAGGCTCAAGAGGTCACACTGATTCAAACATTTTATTTGAAACTTTTCAAATCTGTATCAAGATGTTGTATAAACAGTGGTGCCTGGGTGGTCAGTCAGTTAAGCATCTGCCTTCAGAGCAGGTCATGATCCCAGGGTCCTGGGATTGGGCTCTCTGCTCAGTGGGGAGCCTGCTTCGCCCTCTCCCTCTGTCCCTCCTCCTTGCTCATGTTCTCTCTCTCTCTTGCTCTGCACTCTCTCTCACAGAAATAAAGAAAGAAACTCTTTTTTAAAAAAGATGGTTTATAAATAAACAAGAATTTAAAGTCTTATCTATTAGATAGTCTATAAAAGTCTGAGGGTTCCAGGTCAGTCATTTTAAAGTGTGTGTCAGTAGAATACCGTGAGGGTTAATTTTATATGTCAGCATGACTAGGCCCAGATAGCTGATCAAACATTATTCTGGGTATTTCTGTGAGGGCGTTTTTGGATGAGATTAACTTAAGAGTGGGTGAGTAACGTAGAATGTTCTCCCTAATTCGGGTGGGCCATGTGCAATCAGTTGAAGACCTTCATAGAAAAAAAGGCTGATCCTCTCCCCACCACCTCTCCCTGAGTAAGAGAGAATTCCTGCCCTTGAATGGGGCATTAGCTGTTCCTGCCTTCAAACTCGAACTGAAACACTGGCTCTTCCTGGGTATAGAACCAGCCAATCTGCAGACTGGAACTACACACCAGTTGCCCTGAGTCTCCAGCTTGCCAACCACAGAGCCTGGCACTTGTCAGCCTCCATAAGCACGTGAGCCAGTTCCTTATGATAAATATATATCTACATCTACATCTATATCTATGTATCTATATCCACACGCATACATACTTTTGGTTCTGTTTCTCTGGAAAACTCTGACTAATCCACGTACACTTTGATGTTGTCACCATAAAACCAGGCAGAGTCTTGAGAGATATTCATAATTCAATTAGATCTCAATACAATATCCATAGGAGTAAGGAGGATAAGAAGACTATTAAAAAACAAAACAAAAACACACAGAATAGAATGTTGTAGTAAACATAGTAATTAATGGATATGACTATGAGGGCGGGGGTTTTGGGCTTCTGTAAGTTGGTATCAGATTTAGGAATCTAAACCCTTTGGTACAGTGGATAAGCTCTTCAATGTCACTTCCTGTGGGCACAATCCCAAAGCCACTCACTGTAAACAGGGGGCTCCGTTTGGCGGTGAGGGTTATGTGTTAGAACCTAGTCCTCATTCAGGCCAGGTGATTCTCTGCACCTCAAGAGATCTCAGCATGCTGAGAAGGCGAGCCCAACAATTCTAAGGGAAGGGCATTCCCATCATGCATAAAATGGTGTCATAGATTCCTGGATGGGTAAGCATCCTTTAGCCCTGGTAAGACTTAGAATTAAGAAGAGAAATATATATGTAAGAAACAAAACCCATAGTATCAAATAATTTTGCATTAAAGAGCCTGTACGTTTGATATTTTATGTACTTGTGATATTAAGCTATTTTGACCAATTAGAGTTAACAGTAAATTGGAATTATGATTCCAATTTATAATGTGATGAGTAAATGATTTAGTCTTGTAGTTTTAAGTTGAAATCTTATTAAATTTGCATACAAATTTAAAACTTTACAAGAACTTAACAATAATCATATTTCATATTTGTAAGTATTTAATTGAATTATTCAAGTATTCATGAGTATCTCATTTGTTAAGTCAGACAATTTAAAGTACTTAAAAGGAAATTAAATATATTAAATTTAGAATTAAAGCTTTAACTATTTAAAAATGTTTAATTACATTTGAAAATGAGACAAAATCATTAATCAAAGTTCCCTTAAGAGCAATTTTTAAAACTAGCTTGACTTATAAACAGGCTAATAAAGTTTGTAAGCTGAACTCAAAATTTTAAGTACGACTATGATTTTGACTATGTAATTTCAATGGTGCCCTATCTAGTTTTAAAATCAAAGTTACCTCTGACCAGTCTTTTCTTTGCACAATCGTTGTCCTCATTTGCCCTTGACAGTAATCCAGTGGGGTCCCATTTTGGAGTTGGACAAACAACATGACTATTCTGGAGAAGCTGGAGAAGAAGCCAGGACCCAGCTCCCTAAGACCAGCAGCGAGGTAGACTAGGTGGGAAGTCAGCTTGTCTCTTCCTGCCTAGGCTCTGAGCACACAGAGATCAGGAATCCTTGGGGCACCTGGCTGGCTTAGTCAGGGGAGCAATGGACTTTTAATCTCGGGGTTGTAGGTTCAAGCCCCATGTTGGGTGTAGAGATTACTTAAAAAAAAAATCTTGAGGAAAAAAAGAGGAATCCTTCCTTCAGGGTTAATTAAGGGTATCAAGGTGAGGAACCAGAGGCCCACTACTTTCTGAGTATCTTGTAAGAAGTCATCCATGAATAAGAAATCACCAAGTTAAAAGAGTATCAATTTTTGTTATCTGAGACGCCATCAAGAGAAAGAAAAGTAAAAGGAAATAATTTGTTACTCTTGTTTTCCATCAGAAAATCAGAGAATTCCAGGAGCTCTTCAAAGGGAGCATGCTGGCAAACAGTTAATCTGTCCTCGTAGTTAAGTTTGTACTAGTGAAAATTTGAGAATTAAGGCTAGTCATCAAATATTGCTATGAAGGATGTCAACTCAACATAAACAGAGATCTTTCCCCTTTTCCTGTAGCTCTTCAAGGAAGAAACAAACAAAAACTGAAAGAGAAAAAGAAGGCAGAGAGTCACATTTTCCTTTACCTAGTGAGTGGTTCAAGCTCTTACTGGGGTCCTCCATCTTCCTAGTGTGCTCACTTCCTCATAGTGACCATTCAACAGGAAATAAAGAATTGTGGTTTTCAGGGTGCCTGAGTGGCTCAGTTGGTTAAGCGGCTGGCTGCCTTCAGCTCAGGTCATGATCCCAGGGTCCTGGGATCAAGCCCCGCATCGGGCTCCCTGCTCAGCAGGGGAGTCTGCTTCTCCCTCTCCCTCTGCTGCCACTCCCCCTTCATGTGCTCTCTCTCTCTGTCAAATAAATAAATAAAATCTTTAAAAAAAAATCGTCGTTTTCAAAGACTTGCTGTGGTTCCAAGATGGTGAGAGTATGTCAAAGTAACTTTACCCAGTGAAGAGTGAGCACAAGTAGAAAGATGTAACAAAGTTACTTTTGTGCATGTGAAGGAATTAGGAGACCTAGAATTCTCACCAATGCCGTGAAAATCTCATTATTGAATGTATAAGGAAACACGCATTCCAAACTTAAACAAAACAATGAAGCACTGTAAGTGGAATGTTCTTTTTAAGTCAAACTTAAGTCTTTGTTTTCTACGGACTTGTGAAACTTTATGTTTCCTAGGACAAAATAGCCATCTCAGTCATAAACTTTTTTATTCCTCAACAAGTTCTTCCCCAAAATGATGAAACAGCTCTGAGAATTACAGAACTTACTGAAAATCAGCAGAATTTATATGGACATTGCAGCCATTATGTCACCCCCCCAAACTGGTAATCACTCTTATTATTGATGGCATTAATAATTTTTCTCTAAAAGGCAGGTTGAGGTTAGGAATACTTCCTATTTGTCTGTCTGTCAATCTTTTTTGCCCTAGGCAGAATAATCACTTTGGAATACACCATTCAGTGGCATCTGCATTGACTGAAAATGGCAATGCATTCTTTTTTCCTAGTCTTGGTTCCAATCACTGGTAGATTGCCATGGGCCAGCTAGAAAACGTGAACCACAAATATGTGTTCGATTGGTGAGGTACACGTATAATCCATATGCAGTACATGCAAATATATACTTACATGTATATAATACATGTGCAGTATGTACAAATATATATCTTTCCCTATATAGTTGGAGTGTAACTAATTTTGGACAGATTGTCTTTCCTAGTTGTCAGATCTAAGTGGGTATGCGGTCTGTATCTGATAAAAAAGAAATTAGCCCAGAAATAAGGAACAGACTAAAAGCAAACAAATTAAACGACACTAAAAGGAACGTGCTAATCTCTAAATGAGAAGAGAACCAACTCCAGTGGTAGAGTACGGTGCATTGAATTCTTTAACAAGAAGCCTCTTTTTTTTGGAATGACCCACTTTTTCTTCCATATCCAGAGGACTGCTGTGCTCTGAGTTCTCCATACAGGTACAGCTGATAAATGGCTAACAAATACATCCAGGTGCCACAATCCCAGGCTGAGGTGGATTTTGCATAACAGCACAAGAGCACTCGGGGAGGACTGAGAGCAACAAAACTGTCGTTGCAGTGGATTCAGGACAGATGTCTCATCCTCAAGCAATGTTCTCTAGGCCACAGTGACTAAAACCGGTTAGAGTCGAAGGCACATCCCCAAAACCCCCTTAAGCCTGTGGTAAATTAATGACAAAAATGTCCTTAGTTGTACACCTCCCGACATCCATGCCCCTTGCAAGAGAATTTTGTAGCCCCTTCGGCTGCCCACCCTCAAGAGGTAGAGTCCATTTCCCCTCCTCTTAAATGTGGGCTCCCTTTGTAGCTTGGCTCAATTCTGTGCCTGCTTCCAGCCTCTCTCAGAACCTTGCCTCCACCATGGGAACAAACCCAGGCCAGTCTGCTGGATGATGAGGGGCCCAGGGACCAATGTGACAGCCAGCCACTCGTCAAACATAGAAGCGAGCCATCCGAGAACATCCAGTCCCTGGCTGTCCTGCCTGCTGACCGCTGAGGTGTGGGAGAGCTCATCAAAGATCAGCCAAGCCTGGGCCAGATCAGCAGAACCGCACTGCTGACAGATAAGCTGATGAAGAATAAATGCTCAGTATCAAAGCCACCGAGCCTTTGAGTGCCATGTTGTGTAGCCATATCTAATGAATACAACTCAACTGGCCAATGTAAATATCAAGATGCCATCACTGAGCACAGGCACCTTGTTCACCTACATGTATCCCTCCACCTGTCACATGCAGAAGAATCTCCACAAATTACCTGTGGCCTGACACGGTATCCCTAAGACGGAAGCAGTGATAGCCCTCTTCTGGTGAAAGTCCATGGGTCCATAGATGCAGCACTTCTGAGCGGGCTTTTGGCCGCCCCGTGAGCACTCACCTTCCAGAAGAACCTCTGGCTCGGCTGAGAGCGCTGCTGCATGTGTCTGTAGTCAATTAAGTCGCCTTTTTTTTTCACTTCATTGACCTTAAAGAGCAGCCAAAGTCTGTTCAGAAGCCACACACCATGCTCCCTCCTGCCTACAAACCACAGCAATAAACCAGGCAGCTTTCTGGTTCACTAAAAACTCGCTTTGTAGGAAGACAACATGGTAACAATAAAAACACCTAGCGTGAGTCACGAAGACTCGAGTGCACACATGAAACAGAAATCAGCGCCCTCTACCCCAAGTAGATATGAAACCGAAAATAACATTTTAGCTGCCCGTTCTCAGCCCGCCCTGGAGATGACGGGCTTTTGGATGTTGCGCTGCATCGTGTATGGAAAAGAGCACTGGATCGGAAGTCAAGAGGTGTATTTCTGTCCGGGTTCTATCTTGCGCTAGCATAACTGTGGCCACGTCTCCTGGACACTTTACTACTAGATCACTGTTGAGGATCCTTCTGGTCCCGTAATTTCATGCACTCACCATGCTTTCTGCGTTTTTCAGTTTCTGTCTGTGAATGAGTGTGCAGAATTCAACATGATGTAGTGGGAAGACGTCTGCCCGGAGACTCCTGAGTCCTGCCTCTGCCACCAATGCACCGGGGGACCTTGAGCATGTTCCACCCCTCCGCACGTCAGTTTGCCCCACTGTAAAATGGGTCATTCATTTGGACTAAATGATCTCTGAGGGCCTTTCCAGCTTAGAATGGCTGATTTAATAACGTTCCAAGGTTATATGTTTTATCACTTGATTTCTTTTTTTTTTTAAGATTTTATTTATTTATTTGACAGAGATAGAGAGAGGGAGAGCACAAGCAGGGGGAATTGCAGGCAGAGGGAGAGGGAGAAGCAGGCTCCACCCCCCCACCCCCCCCCCCCCAGGAAGGAGCCCCATGCAGGACTTGATCCCAGGACCCTGGGATCATGATCTGAGCTGAAGGAAGCCAGGTGCCCCTATAACTTGATTTCTAAAAAGAGATTCTCACCAAGACGTAGGTACGCAGAGACTGAGCCAGAGGTAAGGCAGTATTTTTGATTTCTGATAAGGAGGACCAGCGGCTGTTATTTGGGGAAGTACTTCTGGTGCTGAGAAAAAGGTCATCTGCCACCAAAACGAAGTGTATTCTCTACCATGACAGTTGTGCCACATTTTTTTATGTTCCAGGATGTTCTGGGAAGCTCAGCATTTACTATGGACATAAAGTGGAACAAGAGATGCCCAGATAATGCTTTTGGGTCAGACTGACCCTCAAACACAAGGTCCTCCACACCATCTTTGTAACACAGAGACAGAGTAGAACCGATTTTCGGGACCTCCCCACTTCCAAGAAGATAAGACCTAGACACTGTGATGGAAGCTTTTCTAAGCATGGATTTGGGGAACCCCTGGTGCATGTGTCACCAAGGCCTGACTGTATCCACTTGAACTCACAGTATTTCAAAAAGTGTAACGGAAAGTCAGCACCTGACGAGGTAGTAATATAACAATGACATATTGGAATATACTAGCATGGCCAGACTCTGGAGAAACTCTATCAGACACAAAAGTTGTCTCTGTCCTCCTCCATCCCCTCATCTGCCATGCCCACTCTTTCCTTCAAAACCCTCTCAATCTTCTTACACCTCCTACTGCCTTTGATTGGGCCCCACATGTATTTTACTGTATGGTTGGGTTGCGTTCCATGCTAGCTTTGGGGTACTTTCTACCCATGGTCTTTAAACCAACAAAGAGCTTATTTGTTCTTTACCCTGATGAATTTATCTCTACCTTGCTTTTGGTGACAACTGAAGTAATGGATGAATCCCCTCGATGTTAATTAGTTTATGTGTTAGACATAACATATAATGCCCTAATCCCAATAGGAGAAACTTAGGACAACCTTGCCTCCTGAAGGAATTCATAAAGGACGGGGAAATGAAAAAAAAAAAGTCCAAATATCTTTAACATCATCAATTATCAAAGCAATACAAATTAAAACAACACAGCGCCATTTTTCATTTATCAAACTGACAAAGAAGTTAACCCCTGATGTTGGTAAGGGTGCCATGTGATACTAGAAATTGGCATAAGAATTTAGAATTATGTACCAGGAACTTTTAAGTACAAGTTCACATGCCCTTCGGCTCAGTATTCCTTCTAGGACTCAACTCTAAAACCATATCAGAAGTAAGGACAGAGATTGGTATAGTATGTCTTGAACACATTATTTATGACCAAAACCACATATATTTACTATGAAACATATTTCTTGGCAATGGCATTTTACAGAACCATCACAAATTATGTATTTTGATATGATGTTAAACAAAATTAAATAATATATAAATCTGTATATATGATATTTTCTCAAATGACTTACTTAAAAATAAAACGGGGATAAAAATTTTAATAATGATCTTCCTAGATTAATACATTGGAAGATGGTTTTAGTTTTCTTCTTTAACCTTTCTTTATCTGCCCATTTTTAAAAATAATGAGTACAAATTATTCTTATAATCAGAAATAAAATTCCTTGAAAAATCATAATAAAAGCAAAGAAAGTCTTTAAAGGCCAAGTGGGTCAGATCTTTAAGAGTCAAGCAACCTGTTGAAGATCCTTCAATCCCTGGATGTGTGACCTGACTTTCCCACTCACATATCCTACACAAGACCATGAGTGTGAAAGCTGCTTCCATGACTTGGTGAGGCCGAAGGGAACAGC
Organism: Phoca vitulina; assembly: GCF_004348235.1. Lineage (NCBI taxonomy): Eukaryota > Metazoa > Chordata > Mammalia > Carnivora > Phocidae > Phoca > Phoca vitulina. Next base: position 11,480,066 of record NW_022589718.1, read on the forward strand.
GGCCCTGATGTGTGATGTACTCTTAAGTACAAGTTCACATGCCCTGCGGCTCAGTATTCCTTCTAGGACTCTCCTGCTTCCCACCCCTCATCGGAAGCAATTAGAGAAAATTAGCTCTCTGCACAAGGAAGCCAACTGCATGGTTGGCCATTGTGGGTTGGAAAGCATGTCCCACAGGCATGTTGAACCACTTATTGAAGGCGGATGGTAAATCTGGCCTAATGAAGACTGCATACACCCCTTCTGTTGGCTCTCAGCCAGTCAACTCGTTTAGTCTGGATCTGAGAGGGAAACAACACGCTCTTCATATTCAGAGTGGGAAGTCCTGAGTAGCTGTAAGTAAATGGCTTCTTTGGAAACTGACAGAGGGAGAGACAGAGAGAGAGAGAGAGAGAAAAAAACTTACTATCTAGCCAAGGACCTGGTTTGACACTGGGCAGATTGTACTTTGTCCACCAGAATCACAGGAGAACCATCCTAATGGGGCCCTGTGCCCAGTTACATTCCATCTCAAACTTTGCAAGACTTTTGTGTGAGACTGTTGAATCACAGACCTGTACCTCTGAAACAAATAATACATTATATGTTAAAAAAAAAAAAAAGAAGAAGAAGAAGATAGCAGGAGGGGAAGAATGAAGGGGGGCAAATCAGAGGGGGAGACGAACCATGAGAGACTATGGACTCTGAGAAACAAACTGAGGGTTCTAGAGGGGAGGGGATGGGGGGATTGGTTAGCCTGGCGATGGGTATTAAAGAGGGCACGTTCTGCATGGAGCACTGGGTGTTATACACAAACAATGAATCATGGAACACTACATCAAAAACAAATGATGTAATGTATGGTGATTAACATAACATAATAAAAAAAAAAAAAAAGAAAATTCCTATAGCCTTGATTTATCCCTGAACACTATCAAGTGAAAAGTCACGTCATCGAATTCCTCGTACGCCAGCTTCTGAGAGTGGGGTCAGTTTGCAGGGCGGGAAGTTGTTTACCTTATCTTGCACCTTCAAGACTCAGAACCATAGAATATCCTTATACCAATACTCATTTACCTAAGCTTTCATATCTGAAAGTGATGAATTCAGTATTTCCCGGTCATGTGCAAATGTATTCATATTAAACAATTTTTTCATTGTGATAAAATACTCATAAGAATTATCTTAATCATTTTTAAGTGTGTAGTTCTGTGGCATTAAAAACATTCATATCTTTCTGCCACCATCACCACCATCCATTCTTCAAAGTTTTCCGTCTTCCCAAACAGAATTGTCATACACATGAAACAATAATTCTGTGTTCTCCCCCACCCCAGCCCCTGGGAACCATCATTCTACTTTCTGTCTCTATGAATTTACCTATCCTAGGTTCCCCACGGAAGTAGAATCATACAGTACTCGCCCTTTGGTGTCTGGCTTATTTCACTTAGCATAATATTTTCAAGTTGAATCAAAATTCTGAACTAATGAAATTTCTAAGCTGAATAAGCCATCACGCAAAGTAATTCTCACATATTTCCAGTTTCTTGCATTTTCCTTTTCAAAGGTCTCTTTTGACCAGTGCTTCCTTTTTGAACAGCCAGAGTTCTATGAAGTTGGACAGACTCTCTCACCGAGTGTGTGTTTACCCTGCCAAGGGAAGTAGCAGGCAGAATTTAGATAACCACTTGGTGGGGATATTGCAGATGTTTGAACGAGATGAGCTTAAATCTCCCATTCTACTCTTAAAACCTTGTGACTTCTACAAATGCTCTTATTTGTTCATTCATTTATTCATCAGGGGAATTTGTCAGCATTTACTGAGTACCTGCTGCACGTAAATGATGGATATTGACGCAATGTGGTGACTGATGATATTGACTTGGCCGCAACGTCCGCAGTGGAATCAGGAGCTTGGGTACTGCCCCGACAGACTCACTTTTGCTCTCAATCAGCTGGCACTGGTGAGTAGACCCAGGGAGGACTGCCAGTTACCTAAATGGCTGAGTGGAGACTTTGACTTCTCATAGAGGTTCCTTGCTTGTGATCCTCTATATAGCAGCCGGGAAAGCACGACAGGTTCCAATGCCAATCTGGGTACTGAGGATTCCTCCTGAAAACTGGTATTACTTAGAATATAATCTAGAAATATCAAGGACTTTTGGAATTTGAATAGGAGTGCACAAATTATTCCTCTGCCACTGCTTAACACTGTGATCTGGGGCAAGTCATTTAAACTTTCTGAGCCTCAGTTTTCCCATCAGGAAAATGGGGATAATAAATACCCACGCCACAGAACTCTTGTAGGAATAAAATGAGTTAGTGCTTAAAAAGTGACTTGCATGAGGCTCGGCACATAGAAGCTATTAAAATGCTAGGGCCTCGTTCAGGGTTTTCCTCAAAGACACCTGTCTTCACAACACACATGCAGCTCTGCCGTAGGCCAGCCCTATACTTGCGAGCAGCAGAATAAAATTGGGGCATCTCCCGGGCATCTTTAGGATTGCTGGTTGGGGATAGGGAGATTCTACTTCAGAAAGGCCATCATGTTAGTGTGAAGGAGAGAATTGCCACTTTATACATCAGCATAATAAATCTTGAAAGTGTAAAAAGAGGTTAAATCCAAAGAAAACACATTCTCATGGGAGTTGGGAATAAGATCTGAGTATTTCTCTGGCTGGAGGACCTAACAGTGCAAATCTGGATCTGCAAGTCCCAGGACCATGGACTTCAGTGGCTGCCTGCTCCAGGGTGGGTGGTGAGGAGCATGCTGATCCATGGAGGGACTCCTATATCCCCAGGAAGCAGGGTGGAGCTTGGCAACCCACAGAGAGCAGTTGCTGTCTGGGCAGAATCTACCCGTGAAAGCCAGTGGAAGAGAGACAGACTGTTCCGGTAAAGGTAAGGGAGTGGCCCTGAGTGGTCTGTGGGGATGTGCCCACACGGGATTCTTTCTGACCGAAGCTTATGGATAGATCACACATGCAGTAGGCACAGTGGCAAATGCGGACAGGCTTTCTGGGCATGGCAGGGTGTTTGTCTTAAACATCCAAAAATGGAAATTATTTCACTAATTAGAAACGATGCTCTCAAGACCACTTCTGGAACAGGTCCAGATTTTCAAAAGTGAGCACGAGTGGGGAGTGAATTCTGTTTCCTAATTGTAGTTGCCTGAGGTGAGGCTTGAGTTGTATTTTAAACACACACGATAGCAAATTCTTTGTGTTTGGTCTTGTTTTCTTGAATAATTGGATTTTCTCAATTTGTTCCTAATTATCTTTATCTTCTACTTTTTTATTAATTTTTTTTTTTCTGACAATTTAATAGTCAAGTTGTTGTTTCTGAACCGTTTTTGTGTATTAGAACATTTGCCCCCCTTCTTGAGACAAAGGGGAAGGTTCGTAAATTCATTATTCTCAATTATTTAATGCCATGATAAATATTAATCCAGGCCCTCTGAGGAGCAGATTCTTAAGTGGGATAAAATGTGCAAGGATTATAACTCTTAAGAGAAAATTGAGAGGGAGCTGGGAAAGGCTGGGAGAGCCTCCAGACAGAGATGCTAGTCTGACCCCAGCAGCGGGAAGGGGAGGCAGGAGGATAGGCCAAAGTGTCTTAGATGCGTTGCTGTGGAGGGAAGGCTTGGCTAGGGTGTTGGGGAATCCTGGAGTCAAAGCTGGCCTTCAGGGCAACCCTTTTTCTCCCAGGAAGGAGCCAGCCTATCCTTGCCCTGTGCAGTCACTGGCTGGGAGCAGCCTGTGGGAAGGACGACGGCCCAGTGTGAATGCTGTGACAGAGTCCAGAGCACACATTTGGGCTCTTTGGTAGATTACATCTTCTGTATTTGGAAGTCTTATGGTTACTGGAGTAGGAGGGCTTCTCCAATTTGGCACGACTGACATTTAGGACTGGAGAGTTCTTTGTTGTGGGGCTGTCCTGTGCATGGAGGATGCTTAGCAGCATCCCTGGCCCCTACCCATGAGCTACCAGAGCACCTTCCTAAGTCCTGACAATCAAAATGTCTACAAATATTGCCCCCCCCTTAGGGGTCAAAATCACTTCTAGTTGAAAAACACTAGACTAGGGGAATTTAAGTAAATTTTGGAAGATTTCTCAGGAATATTATAAAACCAGAGGGAAGGGTAAAATATAAATGATTTGAATTATATATAATGATTATTAAGAAAAATAACTCAGAGGGGCGCCTGGGTGGCTCAGTCAGTTAAGCGGCTGCCTTTGGCTCAGGTCATGATCCCAGGGTCCTGGGATCGAGCCCCACATCGGGCTCCCTGCTCAGCGGGAAGCCTGCTTCTCCCTCTCCCACTCCCCCTGCTTGTGTTCCCTCTCTCGCTGTGTCTCTCTCTGTCAAATAAATAAATAAAATATTTAAAAAAAAAAAAAAAAAAAAAAAAAGAAAAATAACTCAGCTAGGGAATTCAAAGTGAGCAAGACTCTCCCACTACAATGATCCACCACTGCCTGGATATTATTTCTATTCCAAGTGAAGTTTCCTGTCCTGAGATGAACTTACAGTCAAATGTCTTACCCTAAATTTAAAGACACAAATATAAAGTTGAAAAAATTAAATAGGTACTTTTTTGTTTAATGTGTCACATCGTAACGCAAGCACACGCCATGCTGGCTTATTTTGGAGATGGAAAAAAATACCTCACCTGCTGTAGGGTATGTACATGACAATGACAGGATACGGTGACTTCACCTTTAATTTACTAGTAACACACTCATCAGGAACGGAAATTAAATTCAGGAACAAGGCAAATGAGATCCCAGAATTGAGCATCTCAGACTTGATTTTCACCAAATCATCGAAGAGACTTGGACCTCTTCGATGACCAGGATTCTGCAAGGTCACAGGTTAACACCTGATGGGTGCTCTCACCTGGAGGGCAGGGCAGGGCCCACATTCCCTTGAGGTGGAGCTGGGTGTGGCCGCCGGAGCGTGAGCCCAGTCCCAACAGAGCTGCGTCTCACCTGGACCACCCCCCACCCCACCCCCCAACAGCAGCCAGAGCAGCTTCTTTGAAACAAGTCAGACCCTCCTTCCTTTTTACTTAAAAGCTTCCAAGGCTTCCCAGTTCCCCCTAGTAAAGACAGAATTCTCACTGTGGCGGAGAAGGCCCAAGTCCTCGCTACCCAGAGCTTGTCCTGGAGGCCAGCGGTGGCGGCAAGGACATCAGCTGAGAGTGTGTTAGAAATCCCGTCTCTGGACCTGCCCCAGACCTACTGAATCACGGTCAGAACTTGAACAAGCTCCTTGGAGGATTTGTACCAACGGTGGAGTTGGAGAAGCTCAATCCTCACATTCTGACCTACAGTTACCTCTCTCACCTTCTCTCCCTCCCCTCTGCCCTTGCTCCCTCTTCCCTAGCTCTTTTGGGGCTCTTGGAGACATTCAACCTGCCAGTCATGATCCAGCCTCAGGCTTCTGCTCTTCCACTCGCTCTCTCCCTTCTTTCAGGTGCCTGCTCCAATGTCACCTGGCTTTCCTGACGGCTGTCGCTAAGGCCCTTCGGAGCTCCCCACCCTGTTCTGCCCAGGTCCTTATTTTAATTCAGAGCACTCATCTCCACCTGCCACGGTATACACTGGTAATATATTCTTATTGTCTGTCTCTAGGTCCATGAGAGCAGGGACTTTGGGTGTATTTAGCTTGCTGCTGGATCCCCAGACCCTGGAGCAGCGCTTGCCACACGAGAGGCTGTTAATAAATGATCGTTGACAGAACAAGTAACTGAATCATGCAATCTCATGGGACAGAACACCTGGAGAGGGAGAAGGCTCCCCAAGAACACAGAGTCCGGGCTGCTTCTGATTGCCTCACACTAGCCTGGCTCCTTGGTCAGATGTGGTGCGATGCTCTCTTCAAACTGGCCAGAAATGAGCTGGGACCAAAGGCACTTAAGTATGTGGCTGTGGGGTAGATTTTCTGCTCAGTAGAGGATAAGCCAGATCAAGCAGAGGATATGGGGAACAAAGCATGGAGCTGACGTTCCCCTTCTGGCACATGGGACCATCAGGCTGTGTATTTCATTTAGACGATGTTTTTTTGGAAAGAGAAATGGCCAACGTTTCCAAAATGTACGTGACTTTTTTTTTTCCAAAGAAAGATTACTCTTTACTTCTTGTAAAAAGCAACCTGTTTATACATTTGCTGGAGGATTTGTCTGGAAAAAAATTAAAATAGGAGAACTTGATTTGACACATCTGGAGCAGATGGGCATGTTTTGTTTGGCTTCCTGTAGATGTTTAAATTGGGGTTAAGATGGGGAAGGTGGTAAAACTGTCTGAAGACTCAGGTGGCTGGGAAAAGACTAGTGTGGAATGTGAAAAGAAAGGAGCAGAATAAAATGTAGCAGGCTGAATCATTAAAAATCTTTCACTCTCTTGCCTGGTCAAAGCTACGTTTTTGTTTTTTCTTTTTTTAATTTTATTATGTTATGTTAGTCACCATACAATACATCATTGGTTTTTGATGTGGTGATCCATCCATTGTTTTCGTATAACACCCAGTGCTCCATGCAGTACGTGTCCTCCTTAATACCCATCACCGGGCTGGCTAACCAATCCCTCCTCCCGCCACCCCTCTAAAACCCTGTTTGTTTCTCAGAGTCCATAGTCTCTCATGGTTCATCTCTCCCTCCAATTCGCCCCCCCCATTTTTCCCTTCCTTCTCCTAATGTCCTCCATGCTATTCCTTATGTTCCACAAATAAGTGAAACCATATGATAATTGACTTTCTCTGCTTGACTTATTTCACTTAGCATAATCTCCTCCAGTCCCATCCATGTTGATGGAAAAGTTGGGTATTCATCCTTTCCGATGGCTGAGTAATATTCCATTGTATATATGGACCACATCTTCTTTATCCATTCATCTGTTGAAGGGCATCTCGGCTCTTTCCACAGTTTGGCTATTGCGCACATTGCTGCTATGAACATTGGGGTGCATATGGCCCTTCTTTTCACTACATCTGTGTCTTTGGGGTAAATACCCAGTAGTGCAATTGCTGGGTCATAGGGTAGCTCTATTTTTAAATTTTTGAGGCACTTCCACACTGTTTTCCAAAGTGGCTGTACCAACTTGCATTCCCACCAACAGTGTAAGAGGGTTCCCCTTTCTCCACAACCTCTCCAACATTTGTTGTTTCTTTCCCTATCCATTTTTGCCATTCTAACTGGTATAAGGTGGTATCTCAATGTGGTTTTGATTTGGATTTCCCTGATGGCTAATGATGATGAACATTTTTTCATGTGTCTGTTAGCCATTTGTATGTCTTCTTCAGAGAAGTGTCTTTTCATATCTTCTGCTCATTTTTTGAGTTGATTATTTGTTTTTTGGGGGTTGAGTTTGAGAAGTTCTTTATAGATTTTGGATACCAGCCCTTTATCTGTAGTGTCATTTGCAAATATCTACTCCCATTCTGTGGGTTGCCTCTTTGTTTTGTTGACTGTTTCCTTTGCTGTGCAGAAGCTTTTCATCTTGATGAAGTCCCAAAAGTTCATTTTTGCTTTTGCTTTTGTTTTGTAATGCATCACTTTGGATAGAAACTAGCTTTTGGAGATGTATCTCGAAAGAAGTTGCTGTGGGCGATGTCAAAGAGGTTACTTCCTATGTTCTTCTCTAGGATTTTGATGGATTCCTGTCTCACATTGAGGTCTTTCAACCACTTTGAGTTTATCTTTGTGAATGGTGTTAGAGAATGGTCGAGTTTCATTCTTCTGCATGTGGCTGTCCAATTTTCCCAGCACCATTTATTAAAGAGACTGTCTTTTTTCCATTGCATGTTTTTTTCCTGCTTTGTCAAAGATTATTTGACCATAGAGTTGAGGGTCCATATCTGGGTTCTCTATTCTGTTCCATTGGTCTGTATGTCTGTTTTTGTGCCAGTACCATTCAAAGCTACGTTTTTAAATGTTAATGGGTAAAAGGAAACTAAGGCACAAGGACAAGACTACGAACGTTTAGGGTTGAAGAACACTTCATGTATAAGAACATTTTGCTCTCATCTATTCTTGGGTCTTCTGAAGGCTAAAATGACAGAGCCTGGAGAAACACTAGAGAGAAGAAAACCTTCTCCCACCCACTCGATAGTCACGTTAACCTCTCAATTTCAATGAAAACCTTCCCAGGAAGCCCAGGTGGGTTGAGGAGGCAGCCAGCGACAAGAGGAAGTTGAGAGTGGGATAGAGACAGCAGCTGTGAAAGTTTGGGAGCTACACAGAATAGAACTATATGGAGACAAGAGAGTGTAGGAACCAGCAAGATGCTCTTGGATCCCTTGCATATCTTTAGTTACTGAGGCACAAAGGGATTATCTAGTGACCCTTGTCATTGTCTTTATTCATGTTTCCTGGTTTCCTGTCTGGGATTGATTTTCTTTTTCTTTCCCTCCCCTGGATCCTCCTACCCCACCATTCGCCAACCCCCCAACCCCACCTTTTTTTCAGCCATATAAACAAACTGTAGGCATTTGCTGTTAAACTGTAAGGGATATTTGTAAAAAAAGAAAACAAGGACATGAATCCCCTCAATTCTGGAGGAACAATGCTTAATTATCATGCAGTGGGTTATCAGGAATGGGCACTGTTCTGTGGACAGGAGATCACTTTGGATAGAAACTGCAGATTACCTCTCACATATTAGAAAAATGCCAATGGAAACGAGTTTACTAGCTAACAAATCCAACATAATTCTGTTAGTAACTTTGAAAAAACATCAGTCTTTAAAGGTTTGTTTGTTTGTTTCTCATTTCAGGTTTCCAACCTACCACACACTACTTAAAAAGCAATATTCTCATAATTACCGATTTTTAGGAATAAACGGCAATGATTAGGAATTCCAAATCAATTGACATTGCATCTCAAGATGCTGCTTTTTAAAAAATGTATCCAATGATTCTAATGCACCACCAGATTCATAAATCTCTCAAACCTTGCTTTAATTAAGCACCAGCCAAACAAAAGCAACAGTTCTCTGCAAACTGGAATACTTGTGCAGTTTACATACTCAACCCCCGCCTTAAAAATCTGCTTTCCATTTTGTTTTTAATATTAAATGATTTCTCTGGTAACAGCAGGTAAAAATAAGTAAGTCCTGGTGGTTTACAAATAAAGTAAGCGGTACCTTTCTGCCTTCCTTTGGAAGATATCCTGGCATTTTTTGTTCTTTTCTGATTGTTTTTGTGCCAGAAAAAATAAGTGCACGTATTCCAAAAGTTAGGAGGGGTTGAGAATCTCATCGCATTTTTAAATTGCTTCCAAACACTTTAAATGATGAGTTTTTGGACTAGAAAAGACAGAAAGAAAAACAAACCTACATCTGCCCCACAACCACAAAGCACATATGCAACTCATAGCAAAGGATGTGTGCATGAATATATGAGGGTGGAATTTGGCCACAACCAGGCTGATAACACACTTAATCAAATGGTTCATCATCCTGCCTCTACACATTTTCTCTTTGGACTTTGGCAAATTTATGGAGAAACGAACACAAATTCAGCCAACTAATTCTGGACTCTATCAACAGGTTCATTATTTTGTCAATCAAAATACAACTCTTCAGCCCTCTGAACTTTAAAAAATATTCCTTTCAATTGAAAGTGTGCTTATCAACCTTTTCTCCAACCAAATAATTTGATAAAAGTCCCAATAGGTGTTTCTAGTTTGGACAAAGGAAACTGATTTATTTTACTGGGAACCACAAATATTTTGGTACAGATCTCTAAGATAACCATTACCCTGTGAGCCACAGTCCAAAAGGTGTACTGACATTTTGATCAACAATGCATGACCCCCTGGGACACAGCGGCAGGGTGAGCCAGTTTATGCGGTAGAAGTGTGTCTTCAATGAATGCTCATCACCCCTCCTCTGAGCCCCATGCCTGCAGCGACCCAGCACCCCTCTCTAGGTCTATTACAATCTTCTAAACTAAGTGTGCTCCAAGTCATCTCCTTGCACCAACCTCAACTGGAAAGGTATCTGTCCGTGCATCATTTCCTCAGGGTCGTACTTTCTGACACTGGCCAAGGTAACAGATCTTAACAAAAATGTTACTGGCTAGTATTCAGGTAATAGGTCCCTATTCCAGGAAGAACTGAAGTTTAACTTTAGAAGCTTGAAAACACAATATTCTAATCTGCATGAATGAACGGATGACATTTCTTGCTGACGTTGACTCCTCAAGGCAGGCTGATGAGAAAAAAATAGCCCTTTCTATAATAATGGGGGGAAAAAAACCCTTAAGTAGTGTCATTGCCTAGACTACTTCTGTGCCCAGTTAATTTTCTAGAAAGAGGCCATGCTTTGTGCATGAAACCTGTTCTGAAAATGCATGCTGGGCATTGTGTCACACTCCTAGAGCTTAGGTTGGTTTCAGAAATTCCTATGACCCCAGGAACATGAATGTAGGCTAGATCACACATAAAGAGACTTACGCTGACCAATTCCCTAACCCAAAGTGGACTTCAGTCCTTAGGAGCAGACCTAGTGGTGAGTCCACTCAAAGGTCCTTAGTATAGGAGATGTGTCTGCAAGAGCATCTGAGCTGTCGACACACGGGTGATGTGGGGATTCACGAGGCTCATCCTTACCAGTGTGAAATTCCAGCAAATCAAGGACCATTTGTCCACATTTAAACAAAAGAATGAAAGACTTGCTGAGCATAATAACATGCTTTATAGGAGGTTTTATGTGGGAACAAAAGGAGTGTTTCTCCTAATAAAGAATTTACCCCACTTTTGGGATTTATGTAGTATTTAGCACCCAGTCCCTTCTCTTCTGTATCTGCCCCTCATCTGTGAATCTCCCTATCATTGGGCCATACCCCCAAATCTTCATACTTCTATTTCTTAAATCATGCTTAAATAATTTATTGTTAATTGTGTTTGAAAATGCTTGATGAAGCTACTCCTAACAAGATAGGGTTTGATATAAAATTTAAATCTCTTCTTTCTCCTTTGCTCTACTTTTCTGACTTTCAGGAAGAATATTTCAGCCTACAGTAAATATATTCATACAATTGCTGGCAACTTCTCTGATTTAGGAAGACCTAGGGCTGGGGCAAGGCTGAAAAGAAAAAGAAAATAAAAAGCGAGGAAAGGTAGAAAGGGAAAAGGTTTAAGTAAAAGGGGCAAAGAAACTCCAGACACATTTGACCTATTTTATACTTCACTAGAACTGGTCTCACCCTCAAATACAAAGACCTGCAATGAGCTTTAATTGAGGAGCACCAGAAGGGAGGTAAAAGGAAAATCAAACCAAAGGTGGTGATGAAAGCCTAGAATATCTTTGACAAGGAACTAGGAAAAAAAGAGAGAAAACAGATTTTCAGCATTTGTAGCTCCTAGCATTTGCCAATTTCTGTGGTATGAATGTTCCCAACATGACCAATTTCGAGCTACCAAAGGGATGTCACTGAATCCGTGTCGGGAAGAGACATGTGTAATTGGTGTGTGCAAGCCAGCGTAAGCCAGCTCTAGCTTACTGCTGAAGACCAAAGTTAAGTGGGCTCTTCATATTGTGATTAGTAAACCCAAAGAAACAGCCAAGGGCATCTCAAGGCAACACGTTGAAACATCAGGCTATCACCCTGATATTTTAATCAATGTCTGTTTTTTGAAGATGAGATTTTGTATTTCCCTACTTTGACCTCACAAGTATTCCTGTGAGTTGGTATCATCTTTAGGTATGGTCATGTCCCGATTTTAAATAGTTTATTTATGTTTTTGTTTCACTTTAAGTGAAAAAATCCTGTGATAGAAGACTGGGGAGTTGCAAATTAAAAATGTCAACTGAGGAACCCATAGGGATGGTGCTTTTATTGCTGGGAACTCCTGATCCCATAGCTTCTCTACTCAGAGCCTAGATGGCCCTCCTGATGGCTGAGACAGTTGTTATCATTTATTTTTATTTGTGATCCTTCATGACTCCACACTGCACACTCTCAACAGAGGAATCCAACAAAATCGATTATGACTTTAAATACACTGGGCATGCAAAGCAGATCAGCTAGCATTCCAACTTACATACAGCCTTGTCTTTATTTTACTCTGATGCCCCCACAGTCCATTAAAATATGTTCAGAATCCAAGTGGCACTGAACATGATGAATTTTGTGTTTAATATGAGTATTCATAAGATATTTCCATATTGTTGTACGTGGGTATGCATGTATGAAAAACAGATATTATATTTCTTTACAAGCTTTAAGGGCTAATAATTTATGAGAGGTAAAGGAACAAGCACTCTGGATATAAATTACATCCTAATCATTTTGGGTTCACATGTTATTGAAGCCATCGGCACCGTATTGCTCCTGGCGCAATAGACACATTTTGTTGTTAAAACTTCATTATGAATAAGAGAAATAATAAGAAGTCCTTGACAAATAGGTGTCTTTTGCTTTTCTGCTTGAATTAATGAATCAATGAATCATTTGACGCCTTGATAGAAAATTTCCTTCTTTTGCTTCCCGTTGGCATGACAGACTTTGTGTGGCATTATGATCCCACCAAGTGAACGCTTTTGTTTTTCCTACTAGAGTTTCACTTCAAAAACTTAGAGAGTGGCTTTACCCGGAGAGTGCCTCTCCCCTCCCAGGTGACCTGGTCTCAGAAACTCCAGCACCGGAGTCGTCATGCCCATTGGGTCCTGGCTGTAGGAGACACAAGGCAGTTGCTATGCCATCGTTATTCCATGTGGACCTGGAAGCTCTCTGCCACAGTGAGATACAATGTGAGACCACAAGCAGGTCAGAAGCACTGCCTTTGGGAAAACAGCCACCGCTAGGCAGCACTGGCAGGATGTAATGGAAGGCATTCATGTTTCTCAGGGTTCACAAGCTATTTAGAAATAGCATCTGGAGCCTTGATCTACAGTGGCTAGAATTTAGAACTATTTTATTCTCTCTAGCACTGGTCAGCCAATGTAAAAATATGACTTTACCCTTCCTCATTTTATTTCCACACAGTCTTTTTAAGTTCTTTTGACAATTAATATATTTATAAGGAGATACAAAATGAGTATTTGACAAGGTCTTTAAAAGACATCGGTGTCTATCACACTGTGTAAATAATGGGCATATTTAATAAATATGTGGGAAGGGAAGGAAGAAGGGAAAGAAAGAAGGGAGGGAGGGAGGGAGGAAGGGAGGGAGGAAGAAATAAATTAATATATGAATTTTTTCTACATTTCTCAAGTAAATTGGATAATGAATTTGGTTCTTTGAGCTAAGTCAATCTCCAAGCTTTATAGACTATTTCATCAAACTTGTAGTTTAGACCTGTCCTTTAGTCTAATGCCACCATGCCCCGAGGGATGGGGCTGTGTCTTACCATACCTCCTCAACATGAACACGTTAGGGCCCTGCACAGAGCTTCAAATCACAGACCTCAAAAAGACCTGATGGGTGGATGATTGATCCCTAATACCACAAACTAAAATCCAAGGCAGAATGCGTAGAGAAATTGCAGAAGGAAATGCCCTGAGAGATCTTGAGATAGTGTTTGTTGAGGATTGGCCTCGAAGGGACTACCCCGTACAAAGTTTTGTTTACTAAAAACATTTTTAACAATCCCCTGCACAGTGAGTGAATTTAAACAAAGACACACACAGACACACAGACACACACACACACAACACACGGGAAAAGGGCAGAAGTGATTGGCATGTTGAAAGTTGAATGTACCTTTAATACTCAGACTCTGAGGAAATGAAATAAAAAAAATCACACAGTGGTCATGGATATCATTGGAAAATAAATCCATTTGCTATGACTGATAATAGCTGTTGACTTTTTTAGTAAGTTATTAGTTATTCATTGCTGTGTAACGAATTACCACAAACATTGCCACTTAAAATAACACATATTAACCATCCTACAATTTCTGTGGCTTAGGAGTCTGGATATAATTTAACTGGGTCCTTTGCTTAGGGTCTCACAAGGTTGCCATCAGGTATTGGCTAGGATTACGGTCTCATTGGAGACTCAACTGAGGGATGATCTGCTTCCAAGCTCATTCATACTTTTGGCAGAATTCACTTCTTCGTTGGCTCTCAGCTGGAGGCTGCCGTCTCTTCCTGAGGTCACCCACAGTTCCTAGTCATGTGAGGTTCCCCAACATAGCCACTTGCTTCCTCAAAGCCAGCAAGGAAAGGGGAGACTCCAGCAAGACATGACCTACAGTCTTACGTAACATAATCATGTAATCACAAACATGCAGTCACATATATTTGGTCAACCTTGTTGCATTCTATCGGCAAGAAATGAGTCAAAAGTCCTGCTCTCATTCAGGCAGAAGGATCACAAGAGAGAGGGAATACCAGGAGTTTGGGATCACAGGGACCATCTTCAGGGTCCACCACAGTGAGTCATGATCTTGAACGTGCCCCCCAAATTGCTCAGAAATATTCTTCATGTTTTTCTATGAAATTGTTGCATAAAGAAACATTGTGACACAATGAATGGATGAACATCAGCCCCTTTTTAGGAGATTAGGGGAAAAACGCCTAGAACTAAAATTATCTGACTTATCATCCATTAATAGAAGCCAAACAGAACCCAAAACAGAAAGTGTCACAACATATGTCCCTTGTGTAATCCTGTGCAGCAGTGATTCAGGACATTCTTGACTCCTTAGGGTCATGTGTGCCATGAAAGCTTATACTTGGCCTTCATTTAGAACAAGAAGTTTGGACTAATTTATTTCTACATTTACAGAGAGTATTGTTTTTATTCTAAATCATGTTTGATATTCCATGTTCCTCTGAGAAAAGATCGGTCCCTTTGCATTTGGTAAATGACAGCTCGTTTTGAAAGGCCTAACTACTTTAACCTGGGGGGAAAGGTTACTTGTTCCAATTGCTTTATCTGCAGTGGAATTGAGGGCACACTTCTCCAGAGAGTAGTGTTTTGGAGTTCTTGGAGCCATGCTCACCCCACCTTATCTTTTCCAATGGAATCACAAAATGTGGTTTACTATTGTCTAGGGCACATCTTTTACATCATAGTGTATATTGTTGGGAAGAATGTCTTTTCAAGAATCGCTATTCTCTCCCTAATTTGGGGCTAAAATGTCATGCTTTGATCATCTTCAGATCTATAGATATACAATTTTTTTTAACAATAAGATCTTATGGAGTTAAACCACTGTCATTTTTGTACCTCTTAGCACTCAATCTTTTTTTAAAAATTTTTTTATTGTTATGTTAATCACCATACATTACATCATTAGTTTTAGATGTAGTGTTCCATGATTCATTGTTTGTGCATAACACCCAGTGCTCCATGCAGAACGTGCCCTCTTTAATACCCATCACCAGGCTAACCCATCCTCCCACCCCCCTCCCCTCAAGAACCCTCAGTTTGTTTTTCAGAGTCCATCGTCTCTCATGGTTCATCTCCCCCTCCGATTTCCCCCCCTTCATTCTTCCCCTCCTGCTATCTTCTTCTTTTTTTTTTTTCTTAACATATATTGCATTATTTGTTTCAGAGGTACAGATCTGAGATTCAACAGTCTTGCACAATTCACAGTGCTTACCAGAGCACATACCCTCCCCAGTGTCTATCACCCAGTCACCCCATCCCTCCCACCCCACCCCCACTCCAGCAACCCTCAGTTTGTTTCCTGAGATTAAGAATTCCTCGTATCAGTGAGGTCATATGATACATGTCTTTCTCTGTTTGACTTATTTCGCTCAGCATAACACCCTCCAGTTCCATCCACGTCGTTGCAAATGGCAAGATCTCATTCCTTTTGATGGCTGCATAATATTCCACTGTATACATATACCACTTCTTCTTTATCCATTCATCTGTCGATGGACATCTTGGCTCTTTCCACAGTTTGGCTATTGTAGACATTGCTGCTATAAACATCGGGGTGCATGTACCCTTTCGGATCCCTACATTTGTATCTTTGGGGTAAATACCCAGTAGTGTAATTGCTGGATCATATGGTAACTCTATTTTCAACTTTTTGAGGAGCCTCCATACTGTTTTCCAGAGTGGCTGCACCAGCTTGCATTCCCACCAACAGTGTAGGAGGGTTCCCCTTTCTCCGCATCCCTGCCAACATCTGTCGTTTCCTGACTTGTTAATTTTGGCCATTCTGACTGGTGTGAGGTGGTATCTCATTAAGGTTTTGATTTGGATTTCCCTGATGCCGAGCGATGTTGAGCATTTTTTCATGTGTCTGTTGGCCATTTGGATGTCTTCTTTGGAAAAATGTCTGTTCATGTCTTCTGCCCATTTCTTGATTGGATTCTTTGTTCTTTGGGTGTTGAGTTTGAGAAGTTCTTTATAGATTTTGGATACTAGTCCTTTATCTGATATGTCATTTGCAAATATCTTCTCCCATTCTGTCGGTTGTCTTTTGGTTTTGTTGACTGTTTCTTTTGCTGTGCAAAAGCTTTTTATCTTTATGAGGTCCCAATAGTTCATTTTTGCCCTTGCTTCCCTTGCCTTTGGCGATGTTTCTAGGAAGAATTTGCTGCAGCTGAGGTCGAAGAGGTTGCTGCCTGTGTTCTCCTTTAGGATTTTGATAGACTCCCGTCTCAGTTAGGTCTTTCAACCATTTTGAGTGTATTTTTGTGTGTGGTGTAAGGAAATGGTCCAGTTTCATTCTTCTGCATGTGGCTGTCCAATTTTCCCAACACCATTTGTTGAAGAGACTGTCTTTTTTCCATTGGACATTCTTTCCTGCTTTGTCTAAGATGAGTTGACCATAGAGTTGAGGGTCCATTTCTGGGCTCTCTATTCTGTTCCATTGATCTATGTGTCTGTTTTTGTGCCAACACCATACTGTCTTGATGATGACAGCTTTGTAGTAGAGCTGGAAGTCTGGAATTGTGATGCCGCCAGCTTTGCTTTTCTTTTTCAACATTCCTCTGGCTATTCGGGGTCTTTTCTGGTTCCATACAAATTTTAGGATTATTTGTTCCATTTCTTTGAAAAAAGTGGATGGTATTTTGATGGGGATTGCACTGAATGTGTAGATTGCTCTAGGTAGCATTGACATCTTCACAGTATTTGTTCTTCCAATCCATGAGCATGGAACGTTTTTCCATTTCTTTGTGTCTTCCTCAATTTCTTTCATGAGTATTTTATAGTTTTCTGAGTACAGATCCTTTGCCTCTTTGGTTAGATTTATTCCTAGGTATCTTATGGTTTTGGGTGCAATTGTAAATGGGATCGACTCCTTAATTTCTCTTTCTTCTGTCTTGTTGTTGGTGTATAGGAATGCCACTGATTTCTGTGCATTGATTTTCTATCCTGCCACTTTACTGAATTCCTGTATGAGTTCTAGCAGTTTTGGGGTGGAGTCTTTTGGATTTTCCACATAAAGTATCATATCATCTGCAAAGAGTGAGAGTTTGACTTCTTCTTTTCTTAGCACTCAATCTTAATGTTTCTTACTAATTTTTATCTACTCAGGCTGACAGTCCTTTCTGTTCTGACAGCATCCTTCTTCAATGCTTCTCTCCCAAAACTAGGGAAGCCACCTTCCCTTAAAGGATTCAAACTATATCCATGGATAGTTTGGGAGAAGAAAAAGTCAGGATAGATCACAATGGGCTCGGTCCTTTCAATAAATTGAGACTTCCCCGTTAGATATTGCATTAACTCTTCTTGGATCTTGTTTAGGTAAGGGGCACTATGAGAGCAAAAATGCAACCTCGGGGTCAAGAAAGTAATTTCACTTCCCAAAAGCAAGCATTCCCTCCTGCCTCACTGGTCAGATTAATCCTTCTGGTTGTTAGTTTCATATTTCATGAAGGTTTTAAAAGCAAAACCCAAGGATCCTTTTCTCCTCTTACCCAGCAGTGCATGCCACAGCTGTCGTGAAACTGTGACACTTTGTTCAAATTTCCAACTAAAAGGTCATAGACTTATACAGATACTAATGTTTCCTTTATACTGAGACAGTTTAAATGTACCTTACTTTTTATTTTAAAAGATCACTGGAGTTACTAAGTGTAGCTTTGATAAATATCACACAGATTTGTCAATGTTCCAGGGCAATTCCAGATGACGGAGGGAAAAAAAATCAGTCATGGTCCCATGGTAGTACAGACACTGATAGGCCATCTATCAGCAAAAAGGGTTTGGTCCTTTGACCACCCAATTCTTTTATTCTGTGTTTCCCTAACCTTTTTCTTTGCAAATCTGGGCAGGCTTCAAGGCCTGTCGATATGACATTTTCTCCATGAAGTCTTTCTAAATCCCGCCATTCAGACTCTTTCCTTTTTCCGTGATCTTAGAACATTATTTTGGAACCACTATTAGAACACTCATTTTGTTCTCATTCATAAATGTACTTACTTTTTTATGTCTTTTCCAGCCAAATTGTAAGTCCAGTGACAACAGCATTCAGCTTATATTCTCTCTGTTTACCAAAGTGCATTGCAAATTGTAGACCCTCATTCTCCAAACAAGAAACATCTCTCAGGTCTTTTTGTCATGGAATGTCCTGCAGGATCTTGACAACTGGTTTGAGTACTACCGCAACTATGAATGTTGGGGATAATCAGGTTTCCTGTCTTTGCTTACTGGGGAGCTGGATTTACTTCTAGGCGTCCCTCCAGAGTTTCATGGCAACATTTCTGTGTGCTTATCTTACCTCAGGTTTTAATGTTTTTTTTTTTTTTAAATTTTAATTCCCCTTTCCCCAAGTTAATTCAATGAGTTATATTAAGTTTTTATACTTATGTATTTTTGACTATTTTAGATCAACTGTGCAACAACATGGAATATTTCAGAATAAACAAATAAACAGATACCCAATAAATGATTCTTGAATTTAAATTTTTTATGGCATTTATCAAAGTCTTCTTATACAGGAATTAGTCTGTGGCTGTGTGAATTTCAGAAAAGTGGTAATTAGTAAAAGATGTCAATCTTTCAAAATAAAAAAATCTTTATTACCCATATGACTTTTTTTCCACAACTGTCCATTATTAATAGAATTACCCAGAGAATAGGCAGGAGAGTGTGGTTCTACTGTTGGCTTTAGATTCCATTATCTTATGTGCAAAATGAGGAGGTGTGGCTAAAAGTCTGTAAGTCCTCCTTCGCTTCTAACGGTTAGGGGATTCTTAAAGACCCTTGGCTCTCTACTGCTCTCTGCCTATGTTGAAACAGCCCCAGAACATCAGGGAGGAGGTTTGAAAGTTGAAATAAATCTTTCAGGCCCTTAGTTTTCCGTGTTGGTTTAGATTTCTAGACTGATGATGAATTAAGAAAGAGCTGCTTGGAGAATTTGACAGTGTGAAAATTTATACGCAGCCCACCCAGGTTAATTTCTGAAGCTCCACAGTCATGTGAGTGTGTGTATGGGGAATTATACAAGAAAAAAAAAGTTAATCTCTCTTCAGCTAATAGAACATAAAAATAGCTCAATGATTTCATGGTGTATTTTCACCATTAATGGTTAGTGATTTCATTTGAAAGCCTTAGAAAAATTATTGAGGAGAAAAATAAAATAAGAGACAGATGGAGAGAAATAGGATAAAAAGCAAGGGTCAGACAATGGGAGCAGGATATGGGGCTCACATGGTGAGGATGAAATTCTACCATGACTTCTCTATTCTCCCAGTGCCCCAAACTTTCCTGAACCTGACCTCACCTATGCATGCACATGTCCTCAGAATACCAGACAGGAAGGCGGTATTCCATTATGTTTTATACTGAGGCTATGAAGTATTTGCCATCTACTTACTTACCAGCTGTGCAACCTTGAGTAACTTCAAATCTCCCCACATTATTATCTGTAACGTGAAGACAGTGACAGTATATATAGCATTGGGATGTTATATTGATCGAATGAGATGATGTATTTACAACATATAGTGTCTGTCATTTATTCATTTATTCATCTAACATATATTTACTGAACACCTACTGTGTACCAAGCACTAGTCTATACAGTAAGAATATATCCATGAACAAAACAGATAAAGATTCCTCCCCAGGGAAGCTTCTTTTGTAAGTAGCTAATTAATAGAACCAATGAACAAGTGGTCTAGGGGAGAGAGTATCAGGTGCGAGCTTGATTCTTTAATATGGGACTGGACGAAGAGAAACAGTTGGAGAAAATCTGTTGGGAATGACAAGGGCCTCTTAGCTTAGCAGAATGTCTCATGTTTTGGCATATGCAGGATTTGGCCAGTATTATTTGGATAAATGTGTTCATGCATTTTAACTTCTTTTTTGTGATTTGAAGAAAAACAATGCATAAACAAAATAAATTATGACAAAATAGGAAAGTCTCTTCATTTAGAACATCTAATCTAAGACAAACATATTTCCCCCCCCTTTTTCAAAGTTGTTCTGTGAGACTTAAGGTAATATACTTTGTAATGGGCTTTACAATCAAGGATGCAGAGTGTATAAAATAGTTGATACCATTTACTATCATTTTGCAGAGTGAATTTTTAAAAATCCACATACATTTTCAAAAGGGAACATAACTTGCAGAAGAGATATAAAATGAGGTGTCTGGTGCTTATAGTTCTCTAACAGCAAATCAGCCACAAAACTGTCAGAACTTCATAGAGAATCCTGATCATTTCTACTTCTGCTACTTGTTTTCACAACTTCAGCATTTGGGTTTTGTTTTGTATTTTTTTTTCTCCTTTCTCTCCAAATACAAATAAGTCAGATTTCCTCTACACTCACTATACGCCAAAGAGCTATTTAATTGGAGGTTGTGTTGGAAATTCTTAGTAGGAGGCCATCCTAACTATACAAGAAACTAAGACAAACACAGGACTTAATGTTGTGTATTCCCAATTTTGTGATTTTTATACATCTTCTCATTTCCCATGACAGGTTTTTAGGATTACCTCTATTTGGTAAATAATACTGTATCTTAAGCCTTCCATGTGTTAGGTGGTTAATGCTCACAGCAATCTTTCATGTTAGTAGCAATAATTATTCTCTATTATAGATAGAGAACAATGACAAAGAAGTTATACAACTTTGTCAAGTCCATAAGTGGCAGAACTAGATCTTGAACTCAAGATCTCTGTGGCTCCAAAGCCCATATTCACGGAAGACATTGTATTCAAGTAAGGCTGAGAGCAATGGGCCTCGGGGCATGAAGCCCACTGTAGTCAAGGGAAAGCTATTAGAAAAAACATGTAACATTCATCACAAATTATTACATGCATCATACTAAGACATATGTCCCAAAGTAGGGGATATAAAATGGGGAGTCTGTTTTAGCTTCTGAAATAGAAATGTCGAAGGTAATCTTTTCTGGCCCTAACATCCCAATACTGAGGGAGTTGTAAAAGCACAGGTCCTTATTCCTAATCCCTAGAGATCCCAGTTCAATAAATCTTCGATGGGGGTACAAGCACGTGTATTTTACAAACAGTCCTCAGATGAAACTGGTATACAGTCAGAGTTGGAAAGCAAAAGTTTGAGGGTACCATAGGTGTATAATATCCTATGATCACCCCTGCCACTTCATCAGTAGTGTCTATCAAAAAGGCAAGAAAGAAAAACCTTCCATGTTGAATGAATCAGCCCTTCTATTTGCATTATTAAATACACACACACACACACACACACACACACACACACACACACAGTGATAGGAGTGTAGGTAGAGGTCTTGTTTTCAACATCATTTAAAAACATCATGTACCAATGCAATAGGCTATCTGGGAAGAGAAAAAGGACAACAGTGGAAAAACTGGTAAAATCTGAATAATATCTGAAATGTAGTTGATAGTTCTATCAATGTTAATTTTCCAGTTTTGACAAATGTATCATGCTTACATACATTTTTAACATTAGGAGAAGCTGGGAATGTTGGCTGAAGGGCACATGAGAACTCTGTACTGGTTTGCAACTTTAATGCAGATCTAAGATCATTCTAAAATAAAGTTTTTGTTTGTTTGTTTGTTTTAAAACCATCATATCCAGGTACAAAACTCTTGAAGTGTTATTTCTGTTTCCTGGGTTATGAAGTGTACCCTAAGGTAGCCAATAGTATTAAGGTTCTCTCTCCCATAAGCTAAACTGTAAGTGGCAATGAGGAAGGCAGAGAAGAGAGGAAATGAAGGTCAGGAGGGGCAAAAAGATCAAGAACATGGAGGGTGAGCAGAATCAGGGCGATCCCAGGCCACAGAAGGTGCCGGGGATCACATAAAGCTTCCCTGAATCACAGAGAGTAGGCTGATCCTTTGAGAGATTTCCCTTGGCTGTCTGTTCTACATTGTGCAGTGACAAATGGTTGAATGATTTTGGCATTTAGCAAAAGATCATAGGCGGGACTTGGGGAATCAAGATCTGAGGGTTGTTGAGAAAGGTCCCCAAGGCCCTGGCGGGACTTGGGGAATCAAGATCTGAGGGTTGTTGAGAAAGGTCCAAACTGAGTAAGTAGGTACTTAATGCCAGTGTGAATTAACTTCAGAAATTAAGAGGGGCCCATCTACAGTGCATTAAAAAAGGAGAACTGGGCACAAGAAAAAAAAAAAAAAGGAAACCCAGGAACAAAAGAACGGAGGACTAAGACATACGATGTCTTTGTTCTTTGGGCTGCTCCTGTTTGGAGATGAGGCATGGAATGATTGGCACAGCCAGGTACTTTCTCCAAAGTTGCATATTTCTAATGTGACTATTTGTTAAGGGAGCAAAATAAACTTCCATGACTACATAGGTTTTCAAAATTATCCAAGCTGTCACCTTTGGTTTTTCGAAAGGACTTCTGTCTCAGAGAGAGTTCTTTCTTCCCACTCTGTGCTTTTCACTTGTGAGCTTCTCTCCTGATGCAGCTTTCATAATAAAATCACCACAGTGAGGATATCTAGGTACTTTGGCAATCCCATTTCCATCTGAACAAGTTCAGGCAGTGGAAGGTTACACACCCAGGTTTGGGGGTGTGTATGACAACGGTGTCCCAGTATCACTCATTTTATCAAGTTGGGGCAGAGAAGCTCCGAGGAGTATGACATGCATTACAACATGTTGGAGCGTATGAACCATTTAATTACCCAGTTCAAGATTCAGTTGACAGCCAAGCCCCAGAACTTATAAAATAGAAGGGAAAGAAAAAGAAATGAATGAAATATAACTCTTGTTTCAAGCTGATTACAAGAGGTTGATGAAGGAAGGAGAAATATGTGAAAAAAAAGCCCTCACCAAAGGCAACATAAGTTGTTTGGAATGTGATTATATAAACTAGAACAAGGGTAAAACCCACAAGCTTTTACATTTGACAAAAGTGAGAGTTTACAAATAAGAAAAGTTGAATTAGTTTACCTTCTCTAATCTGTATTTCCCTAATGTTCAGACACTTACTATTTGGTAGTCCTGCACTGACAAAATAAAAAAAATCTTGATTTTTTTTTTTTTTTTTTTTTGAGGGAGTTGTGTGCCTCTCTTTTTAACTGCAAAAACTGATGTGGTTTTTCTCATTTGGTGGTTAAAATTCCTGGTCAGAACCAGGAAGGTGAGCCCCAGGTCACAGTATCTGCATTGCCCACAGCTGGGTTCGGGCAATAGATCACGGAACTCTACCAAACCTGTAACCCAGAGCCAGGTAGTCTCAGATCTCTTAGTGGTCTTGGGTAACTAGGAAGCTATTGGGCTAACTTCCATTTCATTTCGCACTTGCTCTTGGATACTAATATTACCTATCTAAAGTTTTCTTCTCTGCAGAGGTAGTAAAACACAGTGATTAAGAGGCTGGCCTCTGGAGCCCCATGGCCAGGGTTTGAGTGTAAGCTTCGCCACTTAATAGTTGTGTATTCTCACTTTGTACCTTTTATACTCAGTTTTCTTGTCTGTAAAATGGAGACAATTGTTCTTATTTTGTAGGGTTGTATTAAGTGAGTTCATAGATGATGTATGAGTTCATAAAGGGCACAGAATGTTTCCTGGCACATAAGTACTATATAAGGACTAGCTATTATCCTCATTATCATTCATTGCAGGAGTGTTGATTACTTTACTTTCCCTTCCAACTCTGAAATGTTATTTCAGAATGGGAGTGGAGAAGAGATGATGGACAAAGGGACTAGTCAAATCCTCCCCTTGCCTGCATGCAGAAATGCCCAAGGAAAACCGTAGAGGGCAAATGTGCATAAATGAAGGTTAAAATTCGGCTTTCTATCTTAAAATGGAGTTTCTCCAGACCGCGACACAGTCATCAGTTTGATTCTTGGGTTTCTCATTCTGTTTATATGTGTCCTGTATTGGGAATTATAAAGCGGACCAGAGTTTTCAACACTCCTTGGACTATAAGCTATTAAATCATTTTTTCGGATCACACACTGCATGAAATATGGTTATATCTAACACATGGTCATAGTTTTTTGCCTGAAACAGGGGCCAAAATTCATTAAACTAATCTTTCTTCTAAATGATCCTAAACATTACTATTTTTTTATACAGTGGATTTCAGAGCTTGCTATTGATTTTCAAATCACTTTTAGAAGGGAGACAGGAGACACTGTCTCTGAGTCAATGGTGGTCTTTCAGGTGGTGGGTCTTCCTGTCCTCTTTTTGTATAGTTGGGGTCAGGTGTGAATTGTCATATCATGGCAAGGTGGGAGTGAAAATCAAGGGCTATCTAGTTTGTTTAAGACTTTCAGATATCATGAGAGAATAAAATGATAATTAAAAAAATTAAGGACAGACATCAAATTGCCAAATTGAACAAACAAAATGACCATCTGCTATCACTATTCATAAAAGAACATACATATATATCATATATTTATATATAAAATATAATTATAATACAATAATATATGTGGTATGTGTATATACACACATTTTCAGAGGGATTCTGGCAAGAATTAGAATATGAGAAGGAGTAGGGGGTGCCGGGTAGATGGTGGAGTAGGAGAACCCTGAGCTCACCCCGTCCCACATTTACAACTAGATATCACTCATCTCCAAGTCAATAAACCGGAGAGCGATCCAAAAACTGGCAGAACAAACTCCAAAACTAAATGTAGAGAAGAAACCTCAGAGGAGAGGTTAGGAAGGTCAGAAACAGGGTTCAGGAGCTGCCTACAAGAGGGTGGGAGCTGCAGGCAGAGAGAGGAGAAAGCACCAGGAAGCCCACACAGGGAAAACGAATCCCCATATTGTCTGTCCTTGAAAACCAGAGGGGCCGAATTCTGAAAGTTTGTATGACCAGTGGGACTTGGAGCCTAGAGCTTTAAAAGTCTGAGGACTCAGCACTGGCCAAGCAGGAAGGGTGAGTGATAGCTGGGTCCTCACCCTTAAAGAGATAATAGCCCAAGGAGAGGCAACATAAAAGCAACCACTTGTACAATGGGAGGGAGAGCTGTGTACTGATTTTGGAGAGTGTTGTGGGACTTCTCTGGGAACAAAGGACCTGGAAGCTGCCATTTTCCTCCTGTCCCCCAGCATAAATACAGAGCCACTTACTGGAGGTGGCACTGCAGGGACATTTGCTATTTAACCTGCTAGCAGTGCACCTCACTCACAAGTTTTCCTGAGGACTTGCCCACTCAAAGCCCACGCACCTTGCCCTGGGCTCAGCACGATTCTTGTTAACACTGCACGTGAGCCCCACCAAACATCTGCCTCTGTGTGCCATGCCCCCATGGTGACCCCACTTCAGGGGATCTGGCCTAGGACTAGTGGCTCAGTGCAAATTTGGCTAACACCCCACCACCCCACCCAGCTAATGAGTACACAGATGTTACATGCCCTGGCAGCCACACTCCACGCTCAGTTGCCTTGCGCACAGACACCGTGCACCCCTGGCAACCGCTGCTCCCCTACTCTGGAAGCCCAGCTGCCGCCATACTTCAGGGGAGTGGGCCCAGGACTAATGGCTCAGTGCAAATTTTGATAATGCCATGTGTTCATTGTGCCCAGCTGCTGTCCAGACACTGCCACGTGGCCCCTGCAGCCACCCGGCTGTGAGGGATCCAGCCTA
Organism: Phoca vitulina; assembly: GCF_004348235.1. Lineage (NCBI taxonomy): Eukaryota > Metazoa > Chordata > Mammalia > Carnivora > Phocidae > Phoca > Phoca vitulina. The sequence continues at coordinate 11,505,997 of NW_022589718.1, forward strand.
CAAGTGGGTCAGTGCAAATTTTGCTAACACTACTGCCCTGCCCCTAAGCCCTCCTGCTGCCACACCCCCTCAGAGCTGGCCTGCCTAGAACTCACAAACATCACAGAGAGCAAGCACAGCCCACAATAGGCAAAGAGTCAGTGCAGATATCTAGATTGAAAGGAAAAATGACTCAGATACAATAGCAGGACCCAAGCAACACACAGGAGACTCCCCTGGAGTACCAGGTTCTGCTAAACAGGGGACATTGTGCTGCAAGACACGTAGGACCTCTTCTTCATAAAGCTACTACTTTCAAGGGCAGAAGATGTAGCTGACTTTCCTAACACACAGAAACAGACACAGAGAGGTAGACAAAGTGAGGACACAGAGAAATATGTTCTAAATGAAAGAACGTAACAAAATCTAGGCAGGCGATCTAAGCAAAAAAGAAATAAGTAATAAGCCTGATACAGAATTTAAAGGACTAATCATAAAGATACTCATTGGCCTTCAGAAAAGGGTGGAGGACATCAGTGAGACTACTGACAAAGATAAAAAATAACATATCAAAGATGAAGAAGTCAATAAATGAAATTAAAAATACAATAGTTGAACTAAATAGTAGCCTATAGGGGCAGAGGAACATATCAGTGACCTAGAGGGTAGAATAATGGAAACCAGTCAAGCTGAACAAGTGAGAGACAAATATTGTATAATGAGAATAGACTTAGGGAGCTCAGTGACTCCATCAAGCATGATAACATTTGTACTATAGGGATCCCAGAAGGAAAAGAAAGAGAACGGGGACAGAAAATGTATTTGAAGAAATAATAGCTGAAAACTTCCCAAATCTGGGGAGGGAAACAGAAATCCAGACTCAGGAAGCACAGAGATCCTCCAACAAATTCAAACCAAAGAGGTCCACACCAAAACACATAGTAATTAAAATGGCAAAAAATAGTGATAAAGAAAGAATTTTAAAGGTTGCAAGAGAAAAGAAGACAGTTACATACAAAGGAAACTTCATAAGGCTATCAGCTGATTTTTCAACAGAAACTTTGCAGTCCAGAAGACAGTGGCATGATGTATTCAAAATGCTAAAGGGAAAATATCTGTAGCCAAGAATACTCTACTCAGTAAGACTATTATTCAAAATAGAAGGAGAGATAAAGAGTTTCCCAGACAAACAAAAGTTAAAAGAATTCGTAACCACTACACCAGCTCTACCAGAAATGTTAAGGGGGACTCTGTGAGTGGAAGACAAAAGCCATAAGTAAGAGTAAGAAAAATAGGAAGCACAAAATAAAAGGATGTAAAAAATGATACCAAATATCTGAAACATGAAGGAGAGAGGAGTAAAGAATGAGTTCAAAAAGAAGTGACCATAAGTTTAATATAGACTGGTATAAGCAGAAGATGTCATTTATAAACAAAATGGTAACCCAAATAAAAAAGTAGAAATAGATATGCAAAAAATAAAGAGTAAGGAACCAAAGTATGTCACTAAAATAACCAGCAAACCATGAAACACAGAAAGAGAAGAAAAGATCAGAGAAAAACTACAAAAACAACCACAAAGCAAGTAATAAAATGGCAATAAGTACATACCTATCAATAATTACTTTGAATATAAATGGACTAAATGCTCCAATCAAAAGACATAGGGTGACAGAGTGGATTAAAAAAACAAAAAACAAAAACAAGATCCGTCTATATGCAACCTACAAGAGATTCATTTCAGATGTAAAGACACCTACAGATTGAAAGTGAGGGGATGGAGAAACATTTATCATGCAAATGGATGTCAAAAGAAAGCCAGAGTAGTAATACTTATATCAGACAAAACAGATCTTAAAGTCTGTAAAAAGAGACAAAGAAGGACATTATATCATAATAAAGGGACAATCCAACAAGAAGATCTAACAATTGTAAATATTTATGCACTCAACATGGGAGTACCCAAATACATAAAACAGTTAATAACAAACATAAGTGACCAAATCAATAGTAATATAAAAATAGCCGGGGACTTTAACACCCCACTTACATCGATGGACACATCAAACAAACAGAAATAAACAAGGAAACAGTGGCTTTGAATGATATGCTGGACCAGATGGATTTAACAGATATATTCAAAACATTCCATCCTAAAACAGAAAAGACATTCCTTTCAAGTGCACATGGAACATTCTCCAGAAGAGATCACATATTAGGCCACAAAACAAGCCTCAACAAATTGAAAAAGACTAAAGTCATACCATATATCTCTTCTGACCACAATGCTATGAAATTAGAAATCAACCAAAAGGAAAAATCTGGAAAGACCACAAATACAGGGAGTTTAAATAAACATGCTACTAAATAATGAAAAGGTCAAACAAGAAATCAAAAAGTACATGGAACAAATGAAAATGAAAACACAACAGTCCAAAACCTTTTGGATACAGCAAAAGAGATCCTAAGATAGATGTTTATAGCATTACAGGCCTACCTCAAGAAGCAAGAAAAATCTCAAATAAACTGCCTAACTTAACACCTAAAGGAGGAAAAAACAAAAAACAAAAAGAACAACAAACAAAACCCCAAACCAGCAGAAGGAAGGAAATAATAAAGATTAGAGCAGAAATAAGTGATATAGAAACAAAACCAAACAAAACCAAACCAAAAAAACCTCCCAAAAGCCAGAACAGATCAATGAAACCAGGAGCTAGTTCTTTGAAAGATCAACAAAATTGATAAACCCCTAGCCAGACTCATCAAAGAGAGAGAAAGAGAGAAAGGACTCAAATAAACAAAATCACCAGTGAAAGAGGAGAAATAACCAACATCACAGAAATACAAACAGTTGTAAGAGAATATTATGAAAAATATATGCCAACGAATTAGGCAACCTAGAAGAAATGGGTAAATTCCTAGAACAATATAAACTACCAAAACTGAAGGAGGAAGAAATAGAAAATTTGAATGAACCAATTACCAGCGAGGAGTTTGAATCAGTAATCAAAAAACACCCAACAACCAAAAATCCAGGACCAGATGGCCTCACAGGCAAATTCTACCAAACATTTAAAGAAAAGCCAGTACCTATTCTACTCAAACTATTCCAAAAAATAGAAGGAAAACTTCCAATTTAATTTTGTGAGGCAAGTATCACCCTGATACCAAAACCAGATAAAGACACCACAAAAAAAGGAGAATTACAGGTCAATAGTCGATGAACATACACACAAAAATCCTCAACAAAATGCTAACAAACAGAATCCAATGATACATTTAAAAAATCATTCACCGCAATCAAGTGGGATTTATTCCGGGGATTCAAGGGTGGTTCAATATTTGCAAATCAATCAACATGATACATAACATCAATAAAAGAAAGGATAAAAACCATATGATCCTCTCAATAAATGCAGAAAAAACATTTGACAAAGTACAACATCCATTCATGGTAAAAGCCCTCAACAAAGTAGGTTTAGAGGGACCATACCTCAACATAATAAAGGCCATATATGAAAAACCCACAATGAACATCATACTCAATGGGGAAAAACTGGTATCTTCCCCCCTATGTTTCCCTTGTCAGGAACAAGACAAGGATGTCCACTCTCACCACTTTTATTCAACAGAGTACTGGAAGTCCTAGCCTCAGCAATCAGACAACAAAAAGAAATAAAAGGCATCCAACTTTCACTTTCTGCCAATGACATGATACTATACATAGAAAACCCTAAATACTCTACCAAAAAACCGCTAGAACTGATAAATGAATTCAATAAAGTCACAGAATCAACGTGCAGAAATCTGTTGCATTTCGTTACACTAACAATGAAGCAGGAGAAAAAGAAAGTAAGAAAACAATCCCATTTACAATTGCACCCAAAATAATAAGATGACTAGGAATAAACTTAACCAAAGAGGTGAAAGACCTGTACCCCAAGAACTATAAACATTAATGAAAGAAATTGAAGATGACACAAAGAAATGCAAAAACATTCCATGAGCATTTTAACAAACATTGTTAAAATGTCCATACTACCCAAAGCAATCTACAGATTTAATGTAATCCCTATCAAAATACCAAAAGCATTTTTTCATATAACTAGAACAAAATATTTTAAAATATATATAGAACCACAAAAGACCCTGAATAGCCAAAGCAATTTTGAAAAACAAATAAGGCATCACAATTCCAGACTTCAAGTTTTATTACAAAGCTGTAGTGATCAAGACAGTATGGTACTGGCACAAAAACAGACACAGATATCAATAGAACAGAATAGAAAACTCAGAAATAAACCTACAATTAGATGGTCAATTAATCTTTGACAAAGCAGGAAAGAATATGCAATGGGAAATAGTCTCTTCAACAAATGGTGTTGGGAAAATTGGTCAGCTACATGTAAACAAAGGAAACTAGACCACTTTCCTACCCCATGCACAGAAATAAACTCAAAATGGATTAAAGACCTAAATGTGAGACCCAAAACCATAAAAATCCCAGAAGAGAGAACAGGCAGTAATATCTCTGACATTAGGCTGTAGAAACATTTTTCTAGATATGTCTCCTAAGGCAAGAGAAATAAAAGCAAAAATAAACTATTGGGACTACATCAAAATAAAAAGCTTCTGGACAGCAAAGGAAACAACAAAATGAAAAGGCAACATACTGAATAGAAGATATTTGCAAATGACCTATCTGATAAAGGATTAATATCCAAGATACAACTCAACACCCCAAAAAACAATAATCCAATTAAAAATTGGGCAGAAGACATGAACAGACATTTCTTCAGGAGAGACATCCAGATGGCCAGCAAACACATGAAAAGATGCTCAACATCACTCATCATCAGAGAAATGCAAATCAAAACTACAAGGAGCTATCACCACACACCTGTCAGAACAGCTAAATTAAAAACTCAAGAAACAAGTGTGGGCGAGGATGTGGAGAAAAGGGAACGCTCTTGCACTATTGGTGGGAATGCAAACTGGTGCAGCCACTGTGGAAAACAGTACGGAGGTTCCTCAAAAAATTAAAAAGAGAAGTATCTTATGATCCAGTAATTCCACCACTGAGTATTTACCTAAAGAATACAAAACCACTAGTTCAAAGGGATACATGTACCCTTATGTTTACAGCAGCACTATTTACAATATTAAATATACAATATTACAATATTTGTAATATTTAAATATTACAATATTTAAATATTAAATGATGGAAGCAGCCCAAGTGTCCATTGATAGATGAATGGATAAAGAAGACAGGGTATATATATATATATATATATATATATATATATACACACACACAAAGTACAACAATCATTCATGATAAAAGCCCTCAACAAAGTAGGTTTAGAGGAACCATACCTCAACATAATAAAGGCCATATATGAAAATCTCTACCTGAGTCTGTGCTTCTGTAAAACAGCAATGAAGAAGAAATCTCTCAAACCTTTGTGCTCTGGCAAAAAACCAATAGCAAAGGACTTGCCTGCCCTCACATATTGAGAGAAGACCTATTTCCACCCTTCCTCATGACTCCCATAGGACTTGTAGATGCCTTCTTTGTTTACCGGCCTCTATAAAACCACAGGCCCCCTTCCTTTCCTTCAAGATATTCACCATTAATTGATATTTTCCCTATCGCAATACGTTGAAGAAATGATGTCCTTAATTGGCTGGTGTATCTTGTCTGTTTGGTGCCATGACTTGGATAGATTGGTTCTTGCACTCAGATCCTTGTTAATTCCAGCCAAGTAATGAGGCCTCTTGGGACCCCCTGGGCTTCATTCCTGGTCCAGGGACCCAATGGTGAGTCAAATTCCTGGTCCTCTGATATGGACTCTTGTCCATTGGTGGCAATGGCAATGATATGATTTTACTCCTTTTGAGTACTCGTTTTCTGGTGCTAGGTTCTTTTAATTTTGTGGTTTGGCCATTTGGTGATCTCTATTAAAGGACTAATGATTTATAAAGGTCTTACCTCTCTTAGGTGAAAGATGACAGAGAATTTGGTTTGTTACACTTCTGTTTGTCTATTTTGTCTGTTTTGAGCTCAAATCAATTAAGATTCATACCCACGGGGGAGCAAACAGCTCTTTGACATGGACCAGTGACTTTTGTAATTCTGTGTTTACTCTCCACCCACGGCTTAAATTTTAGAACTGAAACTAAACTCTCTGTCTCTGTTTGCATGTCTGTCTGTAATTCAGAAAGGATTTCACCTCTCATTGCCTGAGTATGTAACATTTCCCTGTCTCAGGACAGCATTAACAAATTAGATTGTAAAATCTCTTAAAGAAGTTCTATTCTAATTGCTTTAGAAATCATCATTTATATAAAGTGAATATTTCTAAAATTTTTAGAGATGAAGAAATTTGATACTAAACTGAGTTACTTACTCAATACTGAGCTAATTAGTGGATGTGCATTGGCTGTCTAGATCATTTCTAAGTAAGACTAAATCCTGAAATATTGACCATTAGGCATAATTTTCAGTTTATATGCCTTTTCCTTTTCATTTTTATGTATTACACAGGCTAGATATATGCAGGTCTGTTAATAAATGTGTTCCTTTTTTGCTATTTTGTAAAGTTGTACTATAGAGATATGAATGGTTACTAAAAGTTGTGAGATGTGGATTGAGCTAGTCTGTTACAAAATGCTGGTGTATCACAGAAAGCTCACAATTATCCATCTCCTTTATTCCTCTGTGAAATGAAAGTTACTATGGTTTAAAATTATAATCAATTTATGAATGAGACTCTACAAGGATCAATAGTAGCAAAGCAGTTCAACTTTGTATGCAAGATTTGCTGGATGTGTTTTGGTTAAGGAAAAAAAGGAATAACTATCCTAACGTTAAATGGCCAGTTGTTAGCATGTAGGACAAAATTGGAATGGATGAAGAAAGTTGTAGAAAGCTTGCAGAAAAGGAACTTCTCTGCTGCTTTGTAGTCAAAGCTGGTCAGGGTTTGATGGATTCATTTATAAGATTTTCAGAAAGAGCTTTAGTATCAAATACTATACTGATGCAAAGCAGAATTTGTTTTTCTGTCTGTTAAAAAGACAAACTTTTCCCTGGATTATTGGTCTACTTTCAACAAGAGGTTGTAAATGTTTTTCTTTACCTTCTGAATAATCTGCCTAGAAGGCAAAGATTCTGTGTCTTAGAATAACTTTCTGTAATTTATATTACCTTTCTCATGTCGTTGATTATTTAAAGCTTATTTATGTATTTATTTAAGTAATCTCCACACCCAACATGGGCTTGAACTCACAACCCCAAGATCAAGAGTCGTATGCATCTGAGCCAACCAGGTGCCCCAGTCATTGATTATTTAAGAGAACAACATCTTCTTACTTTTGAAAAAGCTGAGATTCTTTACAATCCTGTTACTGTGTATATACGTTTAAAATCTCTTACTGTGACTTGAGTTAAACATGTAGCCAAGTATTTCCCGCCCTCGGGAACCCATGATCTTATTCTTAATCAGGTGTTCAGATCTTGCGACAACTTTCGATATTTTCCTTTCCCAAAACTGATTCCTACATGATATCTTTTGCATCTAAAACTGTCTTTGATACATCCCAAGGGCTTCCTGGAAATCACAAAAGTTCTGTTCTTTCGCCTTGTAAAAAGAGAGTTGGTAAAAACAATTAGGTGTATTTGATATGTTACTACTGATGAGTTGCACAGAAGTCATTGTCAAATCAGAAACAATGCTTAGCTGTCCCTATGGAAGCAAAATGTCATTCCTGTAAATGTTTCAGAAATCATATGCTGTATGAGAAGTTCCTAGAGAATCATCGATAGCCTGCTGCTTCTGTTTCCATGTATTTGAGTCCTGGTGCTGGGTTGCCTGATAGCAAACAACAAGCACAGTATTATCAGTCATGGTTTCAGTTATTTTTAAAATGTTAACTTGGTCACAGCTTTAACTTTGTATATTTGAAACTAACATCTTCTCAGCCAGTGGTTTTCAATTGGGGATTCTTGTAAATTACCCTCATCAGATCTTTCACTTTCCCAAAAATTATCCGTAATATGCTAGCCACAGTCATTGTAAGCCTTTTGTCATGCAGAGACAGAGTTTGCTTTACTCTGATGCTTTCTTGAAAGCTCTTGCAAATCACCACGGGCCAGAGTACTTTGTCTTCAGTGAAAGATTGTGTCAGAGCCACACAGAAAAGGGCTATGCCAGGTGACTTGGGATTTGAGACAGAGCCTACTGATGACATTGCTTAAAAAAACCTGGAAATCATACCAGAGGACTGAGGCAAGATTTCCAGAACCCTAGTGAAATAGATGTGCTTATGAGACTGTTCAACCATGATGGAGTAGAATAAGTATTACAAAGGACTGAACAAACTGACAAGGGATGATTGTCGATTTTGAATATTGCTGATGTTTTAATAGTCTGTTTTCTGGATATAGGGAACCTCTTTCTCAAGCTATCTGTAATTCATAACAATTCAGTAGTATATGCTTTTACAAAGAGAAATGAAACTTCATAAATGGTATCTTTTTCTTCCTGCCTGCCTGTTGCAGAATTCAGGAACTCTTCGGAATATTCTTATTTTCATGACAATACAGTTATTTGCATAGGCTCAATATAAATCTACTTTCCTTGTTAACAGGGCATATTGGAAATATTAGGCATGCAACCATGGTCTTGCTTGAAATGTTTACTTGAGAAAATATTCCTTTAATCAGATACGACCAGGCACTTTTAAAAAACAAGGGTGACTTTATGGAACCATGTTAATGACCAGATTTCTCACTTACAGGGTTCCTAGCTTTATAGGTGAATGTGGAAGGTCACTTCTTGGCAGGCTCAGGAAACTTGGGATATTTGGGGGACCTCCAGAAGAGAGGAGTTCACCCAAATTTATAGATACTACAGGTGAAATCTGCCCGTGAGTTCTTAGTTTCCTAGCCTCAAGAGGTTCTTAAAAATCCAATCTGAGATTCCTTATAAAAATTTCCAGAAAGGCAAATACAAGAAGCCCTAATATGGAAATTACTATTCTTGCTGCACCTCTGTAAACAACCAGGCCAAATCAGATAATACCAGCCTCATTTTGTGATCAAGAATAATTTTGGAGGGGCGCCTGGGTGGCTCAGTCAGTTAAGCGTCTGCCTTCGGCTCAGGTCATGATCCCAGGGTCCTGGGATCGAGCCCCACATCGGGCTCCCTGCTCAGTGGGAAGCCTGCTTCTCCCTCTCCCACTCCCCCTGCTTGTGCTCTCTCTCTCACTATGTCTCTCTCTGTCAGATAAATAAATGAAATCTTAAAAAAAAAGAATAATTTTTGAGAATCTTTGATCAAAAGAGAGGTGACTGTAGAAAGACATTTTTTGTTTCAAGAGAAACTATAGCACGTCCTTCCAGTTTTTCAGATTGTAGACATATTTGTTATCCTTGAACTACTTTGTACCTTTTATAAATTGCAGGTCACTGATGGGTATGCAAACTCTGACTTATCTGGAAAGATTTAAATAACTTCCTTCCCATCTGTGCAAAAACCAGTTTTGGTACTTATGTATAAACTGGACTGGATTCTGCTACTTTGACCAAATTATCCATCTACCAAATTTGTAAATCACCCCATTCCATTTCCTTCAGTATCTGGCCACAACCCTCCAAACTAGCATTTCCAATTTTTCTCCCTTTCCTTGACTCAGCATCACTGAGAAGAACTAAAACTAAATTCCTATTGGGATTCTAAGTTGCCTGGTAGCTGGTGCTTTTCTCTAAGATCTGAAGAGTCTTGGAAGCTGAAGTTCAACTGGTAAGAGCATTGAAGGATTCACAGCTGTAACAGTGCACAGAGTAGGTTTACCCCATGATGAGCCACTGCCTGGGCCACTAGCAAAGTGTGGTGAAAAGCTCAGGTCATACATTCTCTTATATGAATGTGAAGCAAGACTAGGCAATATCACTGAGAGCATGGACATCCTAGCTTCAAGAAACTCAATGAAGGATGCTGTGTAACTGAAAGATTTTCCTCCACCAACTTCTTGGCTCCCACTGGACTGGTGCCCTCAGCGTTCACCTCTTTTCTCTTTATCTTAATGTAATCTTTGACATTAATTTTTTTTTTTAAGATTTTATTTATTTATTTGAAAGAGGGCGAGAGAGAGCGCATGTGAGCTGGGGGGAGGGGCAGAGGCAGAGGGAGAAGCAGATTTCCCCCTGAGCAGGGAGCCCAATGCGGGGCTCGATCCCAGGACCCTGAGACCGCAACCTGAGCTGAAGGCAGATGCCTAACCAACTGAAGGCAGACACCTAACCAACTGAGCCCCTGATATTAATCTTTCTTTTTCTTTCTTTCTTTTTCTTTCTTTCTTTCTTTCTTTCTTTCTTTCTTTCTTTCTTTCTTTCTTTCTT
>NW_022589718.1:11516390-11830067 GCF_004348235.1 Phoca vitulina
CTTTCTTTCTTTCTTTCTTTCTTTCTTTCTTTCTTTCTTTCTTTCTTCTTTCTTTCTTTCTTTCTTTCTTTCTTTTTTTCTTTTTCTTTCTTCCTTCCTTCCTTCCTTTCTTTTTCTTTCTTTCCTTTTTTTTTTTTTTTTTTTCCCCAAGTATCTCTCTTTTAAGGAGCCGGGTCTTCAGGACTCCGAAACAATGGATTTTTTACCACCTCCCAACACAGTGATTTTACAGGGACTATGTCAACAAGAATTTTCAAGAGACTATTTCTTAGACCCTGCCTAGCCTCATTCAAGAGGTTTATGAGGCCACCTCTGAGTTGTTGAGGGTTGAATGATATTCATTTATCTTGAACAAAAGGAGGAATTGACAATGTTGAACATCACCTAATTCCCGTGCTCCTGGAAAATAGAAGCAGTTAAGAAACGTGCCCCTAACCTTTTGTTTTCTAATATCTGTAAGAATATTAGAATATCTCCAAATCTCCTTCTTTTTCTTTGAGGCATTCCTCATTGACTGCAATAACCCAAATAAAAGAGTCTCCTTGATTGCCCGATGCACATGGACTTGGACAGTGCCATCCCACTTCTTAAATTGAGTTTCTGCTTTGGTCCATTTCCTAGAAACAACTAGTTTATGTAACTTTTGACTGGTTTTGTCTTATACCAAGACTCAATATTTAGACTTTGGAGTACCAATTTCTAAAAATAGACACACGGAGACTACTCCCTCTATCCCTCAAGGTTCCCACAGAATGATCTGAACATGACTTGTTGCAGAGACCTTGCCAACAAGTGGATTATGAAGAGAGCAAATCTATGTTTTCTTACAAGTTTTATATATCTCATAAAAAGAGTTGGTGATATATGAAGAAAAACAACAACATGTCTGTTGGGCATGAAGATCAAATAAACCTGACTGTGTAACACTGCCAATGAGAGATTCATATCTCCTTAAAGTCCTGTGGCAGAAAGCAGTGCAGTATATTTCCTCACTTAGTCAGCTCTGGCTGCTCTAACAAAATACCATCGATTGGGCAGCTTAAATAGCACACATTTATTTCTCACAGTCCTGGAGGCTGACAAGTCCAAGATCAAGGTGCCAACAGATTCCCTACCTGGCGACAGCCCACTTCCTGGATTGCAGATGGCTACCTTCTTGCTGTATCCTCACATGCTGGGGAGAGAGAGGGCTTTGATAACCAGCTCTTCTCATAAGGGCATGAATCGCATCATGGGGGCTCTACCCTCCATGGGCTTCAACATGTGAATGTTAGGGGGATACAAACATTCAGTCCATGGCATTGCCTGTGAAGTGAGGTTCAAATCTCAGCCTGACCACTTACTCCATGGGTGTTATGGTTGAATTCTGTCCTCCGATAAAAGATATGTTAGAGTCCTAACTCCCAGCATCTCAGACTGTGTTCTTCTTTGGAGACAGTCTCTTTTCAGAGGTAATCAAATTAGAATGATTTCCATAGGGTGGGTCCTAATCCAATATGGCTGGTCCCTTTGCAAAAGGGGAAATCTGGACACAGAGACAGAATGTATATAGGAAAGACAATATGAAGAGGTACAGAGAGAAGAGGGCCATTTATAAGCCAAGCACAGAGGCCTGAAACAGATCTTTCCTTCTCAGTCCTCAGGATTAACCAACTGGGCCTATACCTTGATTTCTGATGTGGGGGCTCCAGAACTATGAGAGAATAAAATTCTGTTGTTTAAGCCACTTAATTTGTGGTACTTTATTGCAGAGCCCTAGGAAACTAATACATTAACTAACCTTGAGGAAGATACTAGACTCTTTAAGTCTTAGTTTTTTTGTATGGCAAATGAGAATAGTACCCATCCCATAAGCTGGCTGTGAAGATTCAATATGAAAAAAAAAAAGAACCGCCTCCTTTCAAGAAAATAGGACATAGTAACCGCTCAATAAAATGATAACTAATGGCAATGATTATGATTGTTATTTAATTTCTGTTATGGAGGATACCTGCCAAAATATGACCAACAAATAAGATTATTGGTAATTATCATCATCTCCATCCTTCTAGACATCATCACTGCAACTATTTATTGAGAATTTCAGTGTCAGACAATGTGCTAATTGTTTTAGATGTGTTCATATTAATTCTGCTAACAATTCCTATGATTTAGGCATTATTATATTCCTTTTTATACATGGGGAAACTAGAGCTTATAGTTGTCTTGACCAATTTAAAACTGCTAGTAAGTAGCATAGCCAACATGGGAGAAAAAAAAAAAAGTGGGGCATTTGACTCCAAAACATGAGCAACTTATCATGACAATGTTCTGCCTAGGACAGCACTTCTATTTTAGAAACCCATTAAAGAAACCCATAAAATGAACCCCTAATGGAGTCCCATTTTCTGCTATGGGATTTAACTTTTTAATTCATTTTGAGGCCTCTGAATAGATCACTTTTTGCATTTCACTGGTTTCTTTCACTCTCTTGCATGCCAATTGTGCTGCACATTTAGGGCTTATGTGTTGTGTTGATGGATTTTTCTGGGATAATATTTTCTGAGAATGTGACAGATGTGCAACCAGAGGCTTTGTAAATTAACTCAATGACATACTCTTGAGCCCACACAGATGAAGAACCAAAAGAACATTTTGAGAGAGCCAACATATTGAGAGAGGGGAGAAAAAAACCCTATACAAATAAAAAGAGATATAAATATAGAGAATTCTTAATTTATTTCATTGCATTCTACCTGGAAGTTTCTTGGGAGAATTTAAAATTGCTCCTCTCAGATGTTCCGTGGCAGCAGTTTTCAAAGTATGGTCTCCTGACCAGCAGCATCAGCATGGGCATTGACATCACATGGGAACTTGCTAGAAATACACATTCTTGAGCGCTGCTCCCTCCAAACCTCCAAAGTACTGATCAGAAACTCTGAGGCTGGGGTCCAGAAATCTGTGTTTTTAAAGCCGTCTGGTGAATCTGATGTATGCTAAAGTTTGAGAACCACTGTTTCATAGAATCACCTTCGGGTTCCACCCTCCATTCTTCTGCTGATACTATTGCTATAAAAAACCGTGGGCTACAGACTCTTGGCAAGTCTCAGGTGCCCTTCATTACCCTTCTCTTTTAAGATCTTATTGACTAGGCTTTGGATGGAAAGGAAACATTTGTCAGCAAAAACTTAGCTTTTTCATGTGATGGGTTAAATCACAAAATAGAAGCCCTGGGGTGGGGGTTCTTTATATGTCTTCTTTTTTTTTCCTGAAATATTTTTATCTTGAAATAATTATCATCATCTCCATCCTTCTAGACATCATCACTGCAACTATTTATTGAGAATTTCAGCGTCAGACAATGTGCTAATTGTTTTAGATACATTCATATTAATTCTGCTAACAATTCCTATGATTTAGGCATTATTATATTCCTTTTTATACGTGGGGAAACTAGAGCTTATAGTTGTCTTGACCAATTTAAAACTGCTAGTAAGTAGCATAGCCAACATGGGAGAAAAAAAAAAGTGGGGCATTTGACTCCAAAGCATGAGCAACTTATCATGACAATGTTCTGCCTAGGACAGCACTTCTATTTTAGAAACCCATTAAAGAAACCCATAAAACTGAACCCCTAGTGGAGTCCCATATTCTGCTATGGGATTTAACTTTTTAATTCATTTTGAGGCCTCTGAATAGATCACTTTTTGCATTTCACTGGTTTCTTTCACTCTTTTGCATGCCAATTGTGCTGCACATTTAGGAAGATTGATAGGAAGTTTCAAAAAATGTACAGGGAGGTCCCATGTACTCCTTGTTCAGTTTCTCCCAATAGTTAACATCTTGACAGGCTGCACTTCCATCATGACCAAGAAACAGACGTTTATACAATCCCCTAAACTTAGGCAGATTTCACCAGTTCTATATGCTCTCATTTTGTATATGTTTGTATTCATCACATGTGTAGATTCACGCGACCACCACCATGCTCCACTTTTGGGGAGCAAAAGTTTTCAGTTCTGATGAAGTCCAATTTATGAGTTTTTCCTTTTATGGAGCATACTTATCATGTCAAGTCTACAACTTCACCTAACCCCAGGTCCTGCTAATTTTCTCCTATGTTTTCTCCTCAAGTTTTACAGTTTTACGTTTCAGTCTGTGATCGATTTTGAGTTAATTTTTACATAAGGTGTAGATACTCTTTTCCCATACTGATGTCCCATTGTTCCAGCGCCATTTTTTTTAAAGGCTACATTTCCTCACTGATTCCCTTTTGCAGCTTTGTCAAAACTCAGGCGTGTTTCTTCGGCTTTCTTTCTGAGTTATCTGTTCTGCTCCAATATCACACTGTGGTGATTAACTGTAGCTACAGAAAGCCTAACAGCAGAGTTTGAGTTGTTCCTCCCACTTTACTCATCTTTTTAAAAAATTGTTGTAGTGTTTCTAGGTACCTTGCAAGTCCATATAAACTTTAGATGAAGCTATATTCTGAAAAATGTCTGCTGGTATATTTCATCAGAGGTGAAGAAACCAAGGAGTAGACAAGTTAAGAGATTTCCTTCTGGCCTCATAGCTACCAAATTGAAGCATAAGCAGAATTAAGGTCTGTAAACTTCCAAAATAGTTGTCTGCTCTCTGCAACTCCGTGTCTTTCTCCTCCAGCTGCCAAGTTCCTGGGTGGGAAATATGTCTCTGCTAACTTATGAACAGCATCTTCCTGTTCAGTTCAGGCACATCCTTGGCCTGGTCACAGTTTCTGGCTGCCAAGTTCAATGGTTTCTATAGGATGTACCATGTGCTGTACCAGGTTTAATAGGCACTTCCTGTCTTAACCTAATGGCTTAAAACACAAATTGATTTTTAAAAAAGTTAGAGAAGTGGGGTAAGCTTCTGAAACATAAAAAGTAGACACAGTCACAGCTGTCAACTTGATCATCCCTTACAAGCAAATGATTACTGTGAGTAGACACATACCAACCCAGAAACAACCTACCAGTTTGCTGATTGCTGGTGGCCCTTAGCCTGTTAAGGGATGTCTGACTCTCTCCGCGGAGTCAAGGATGTCTGAGTCCTAAATTTGACCTTGCCATTTCTCTAAAAATGTGACACTAGGATGACCGATGACAGAGGAAACAGGCTCCCCCCCCAAAAGGGGTTTCAAAATTTTTGAGTAAGCACAGATTAGTATATTTGTTCCTTCACTTGCTATTCATTGAATCAGATAGCCCTTGGAGCAAAAACTGACAGGAAGTCTTTATGTTCTCACATTCAAAAATCACAGCGCTGACCCTAAAAGATAACCACATTTTGGCAACTGCTGTATTTGTTTGCAGATCTGCACAGTGTTTGTGGGGTTTTTTTTGTTTTTTTTTGTTTTGTTTCCTGTTTTTTGTTTTTAACTAACAGCATGTCTCAGGTTTCCAAAGATGTTCTTAGCGAATTACTTAAATAGAAATAACTGCAAAGGGAGGGACTTATGTAATTAACTACCAAGGTTCATCCTTCTGAACAAATTAACAGACCCAACTGAACCAACCTAGTTGAAGCTAAAAAACCAACAACAGCAATAAGCAAAGAGGCAGTGAGAAATCACACACTGTGGTTTCACTAGATATTTTGAGTTGTAGGCAGATCTACTTATCAACTCATAACTCAATGCCCATTGTCTACTTAATAGACTACTGAAATAGAACCCTTCCCTGTTTGGAGAAAAGACTTGTGGACTTCTCTCTGATGCCCACAATCACCTTCTATTTAAAACTTCCCAACTGGGAAAAATAAGCTGGTTATGTGTGTCCTTGCATCCCACCAAAATGCAGGAGAGGAATTTCAGATGTGTCAGAACCAAGACATCTGAAGTAGTTAAGTAAAAGATGTAGAAGAATGTAATAAAACAGGCCCAGAAAAGAAAAGGCAACGCTGTAGTTTTTGTCATGTTCTAGGGGTCGTGGAAGTTTCCGTCATATAGCGCCAACACAGAAACTCATCAAGCTTGGCAATGTTTTGCTCCCCCCCCGGCCCAGAACTTAGAAGATTTGGGGAGCTTCACTCGGAGTGAATACTCAGATAAGGGAAAAGGTGAAATGCAGTAGGAAAAAAGAAACCCCTCGAAGATAAGCACGGAATCATGTATGCAGTGTGATTATATCTCCTGTACTTGAGATGAAGAGAGGAGAGATTTCACAGCCCATTTCAGATGATCCCTGAAGGCTCGGAGTTATCATGCGGTTTGTTTTGTTTTGATTGTTTTAAAAACGTTTTTTGTTTTTGTAGTTTTCTTATTCCCATCTTGAGTCCTGGCAAGGAATTCTTGGTGTCTGTTATCCTGTGCTGTGATAACAGGACACTCATCTCAGATTAGTTGTACATTCAAACGAGCAGTTGGAGCGTAGCCTTAAGACGTGTAATAATGTCGGTTGTTTCTCAGAGGGCCGCATCCAACTGCCAAACTGTTCACGTTAGCTGAAGGGGGGCAGCCAAAGTCATCCGTTAGGTTAACTGTGATTCCCACTTCTCTCCTCTGCTTCCTTCCTGCCTCCCCCTCTCAGTCACTGCACATGTTCAGAGACAAGTGATCTCTGCTTGGTCTTACTCTCCATGAGGAGGAGTTGAAATGCTCTTTTTTTTTTTGGGCAAGAAGTGAGCTGAGAAAAAGAAAACAAATTTAATTGCTGCTTGGAGAGAAAAGTGAACTGATGATCTAATAGCCTGTTTCCACCCCGAATATCCACACTCCAATTCATGGCATATGAACCAAAAAAAAACAAAAAACAAAAAACCAAAAAAAACCTCATTTTTGCTTATGGCCAAATCATCTGCATCAGTCCGGAAAGGTAATGAAGTTAAAATTCCTTTCCATTCTGCTCAATATTTATAGTATTTTTCTTCTGTTTCTAGAGAAGATATAATATTTATAGATAAAAAGACAGAAATGGAGAGAAGCAGGAAATAAAAGAGAGGAATTTATAAATTTGTCAGGGTTTTTTTTAATATCTTCATAATTTGAAATTTTTTTTTTTTTTTTCAGATTTAATTTCACTTGTCTCAAAGACAGAGAGAAACTTGCAGGTGGGCAGCCAAGGCCTTTCACCCAACAAAAGGGACCTCATTCATTAAACAGAAACAAAAACAAAACCCCAAACCATCTTAATTCTTATGGTCAAAGAAGCTAGTTTGGTAACTTCATTTGTTCTCAAGCTAAACAGCTCTGGTTCCAAGACCCAATGACAATGATCAGCCAACTTCACTTTGCCCGTGAATTTTGTTAAAATGCAGATATCTGTACTGCACTTATATTCAGTAAGTGATCCAAGGTGTACCTTTGGAGAATTGCTAATCCCCAGATCGCCCAAAATAGATTTTCCTTGTAACTCTTGAATTGGGCCGAACTCCTAGAACCATGCCAAAATTACTCTCTATTTTAGAAAGCGCAAACCTCAATCACCTGCACTGGACTCTGAGCGGCCAACCACACCCGTTTGCCCAAGACTGAAAGTCCTGAATCCTGGGAAATTTTGCAATCCCAGGCAAAGAAGAACAGTGGGTGATTCCAGACTCAGAATTACAGAAAATCTTATTAAAATGAGCCTTTTTGATCTCATGCTAGACTTACCAACTGTAATGAGGTGTGTGGGGGCTGGGAATCTGCATTTCATTTTCAAGCAGGTACTATTTATGTAAACAGAGGTTTGAGAAGCCTTGGTATAGAGACTCTGTCAGCCACGACCTTCAGTCTCTCAGACATTGGGCAATCCACACAGCTGCGCGGTTTTCAGTCGGCAGTTCTTTATTAAGAACCAAAAGGATACATCTTTCACCTCTCTTTCTCCCACTCTGAGGGCCCTAGCAGGGTGTTGTGTTAACCAGAGAGTAAAGGACCCATTAGAAACCACTATTTGAATGGTACTAAGAGTATTAATTAATTCTTACAACATACCTGTCAAGGAAAGAAGAATTGAGACACCGAGTGACAATCTCTTATGTATGAGGTTAAGAATCCAACAGCAGTAGGGTATGGAGAAGGGAAGATGTGTATGAGCAAGCATTAGTATATCAGTGTCAGGAAGCAAAAATAATTATCAGAACACACAGTTGGCCAATAATGACTCTGGAAACAAAACCCGCATTTCCTCACTCGCCAATGTATTTATTTCACAATTAATAGAGGGTAAATTCATCAATATTTTTGGAGCCCTGGAATTTACATTCCACTGCGATCCATACTTTCTGCCATATATAGTAGTCACTAAGTCACTGTTCTATACCTTTTGCTGATGTTAATTAATTTCATTACAAAATCTCCTTCCATTAAATGGAGGGAATACAGAGTGGAGAACCTCCAACATGGATTTGACCTGACTCTACCACTATCCAAAGTTGTGAATTTGGGCAAATCACATCTTAGCTTGTTGGAGCCCGAGTTTTCTAGACTAAAAACCGAAGTAACAGACTATTATGAAGATTGAATCTGATGATACATATGGAATTGCTGTGAGCATTGAATCTGACAATATATAAGAAGGTTGGTTTATAACTGCTGAGAACTTTGCCAATATCAGTGAGAAATCATTACTTAATGAAGACCAAACACAGGGCTAAGAATGAAAAGGCAAAACTCACCGCGCTCTTTAGGGACTGGGGAAGTATCTAGAAGATTTTCCATTCCTCTAAACAACTGTTCCTATTCTAGTTTCTTTCTTAGTTAAAATTAAGCCCTACAAATACCTGTGATTAAGGTGGAAATGTACAAAAGGTACAAAGGTAACAAAGAGGAAGATTTTGGCAACCTTCAGTCTTTCTACAAGTTTCCAAACCAGGCTCATCACTTCCTCTTGTACATAAATTTCAGTGATAATTCTGTGTTTCTGACTAATGTATAGAAGTGTCGAATCGATGCCTTGTTGTATGCCTGAAACTAGATCACACAACCCCGAGAACGAAGTAAAATTGACATGCAATCAGGCATGTCAATTATACTTCAATAAAAACATTTCAATAATAATTTATGTTTATGAATTTCTTCTGTAAACAAAAACCCAATGCTGCAGTTTTAATGTTTTCACAGTTAGGTCAATATACACACTTGTAAAACTGAAGTTTGTGGCAAAACTAAGCAACTAAAGTAACGATTTGGACATTTTTCAAAATCTCTGTTATAAAATGCATGCACAATAAAATGCTACTGTTATAAGTATGTTCTACTGCTCTTATGGGCACTAGAGGGTTTATAATTTTGTCTTGAGGTGTGGGCAACAGAATATCATTCTATCTCTTAACAAGATGATGCCAGAATATATTTGCATACTTTTATACTGTCCCTTCATATGTGGAGATACAACATTATTTATAACGTGCACTCCCAATTTCTCCCAAAAGGAGTTTGGGGTATTATGCAACTATAATAACCGGAGGCAATGAGGTGGTGCACACAGAAACACAATTTTGTAAGTCATGATATATGTAGGAGAAGCAAATATTGTGACCATGGATGAGCAATACAATTAGCTTTGAGCAACCTGGTCACATACAGAAAAGTAGAAATAGTGATAAATTCCATAATTTTAACATGTAAAAAGAAACAACAATTTTGAAGGTCCATCAAAATTTTCTGGGTAAAAACTTATAGAAGAAATTTATGATATAGCTCTTAGTATAAGAAATTCCAAATTATATTATTAGA
Source organism: Phoca vitulina (assembly GCF_004348235.1). Lineage (NCBI taxonomy): Eukaryota > Metazoa > Chordata > Mammalia > Carnivora > Phocidae > Phoca > Phoca vitulina. The sequence continues at coordinate 11,526,049 of NW_022589718.1, forward strand.
CGGTATTTTCAAACATGATATTACAAAAATGTGGAATGGCCGATTTCATCTGGCCCCTGCTAGAAGTCAGGAATAAAATATAAAAGTAGAACTTAGTTAAGGGATTTTTAATGACCACAATCAGCTAAAACTGTCTAAAAATGAAAAATTTTAATAATCCTACTTAATATTAAAGCTATGGGTCATTTTCTGCTGTTCCTTCACAGCCTGAGAAGCTAGGTTTCTTTGCTGGGATGAAGCACCAGTAAGATCCCAGACAACTCTAAACTGGGAGCAATCCTACAGGTGCCTGGGTGGCTCAGTTGGTTGAACATCTGACCCTTGGTTTCAGCTCAGGTCGTGACCTCGGGGTTGTGTGATCAAGCCCCACGTCGGGCTCCATGCTCAGCACAGAGTCTGCTGGAGATTCTCTCTCCCTCTCCCTCCGCCCCTCCCTGCTGTGCGTTCTCTCTCTCTCTCTCAAATAAATAAATCTTAAAAAAAACTGGGAGCAATTCTATACATCCCACTCTACCCACAAAATTTTCAGGCACAATTTTTAATAATCTGTCCTATTTCTAAGCCATGTATTCTGATTTCTAGACTAAAAACCGACATGTAATCATGACATCTATAAGATACTCAACAATTGGAGAAAAAGAAAACCATTCATCCTTGCAATTCTATGGAGCTGCAAAGGTATTTGCAGGGTTCCACCAACCCTTCTGGAACTATCTTTTCTTTGGCCATGAGAGCAATTTGAATAATTTGAATTATCAGATTTTTAAACACTTTTACTTTAAATGCTTTATGACAAATGAAAATATTTACTTTCAAGGTAGAATAATGAGAAGGTTTGGCAAAGCAATGTAAAACAGAAGAAAATAATACTATTCACAATTATCTTTATTAATATCCCAGAGTATATAATATTAAATCTTCCTTTCTACATTTTTATATGCAAAGCATTTTGCACAAAGTAGAATCATAACATAAAATACCTTTTAATTTGTTTCTATCATTTAACAAAATATTTATATTTCCTTCAAGTTAATAGTTTTCTATAAAATATGTAACTTTATACCAAGATTTGAGACTGAGCCCTAAGACACAACACATAAATTTGGTAAAGTCAAAATATCTAAAAATAAGTCATTTACTCCCCCAAATAAGTCTCCTCTTCCAACTTTACTATTTTGTTAGACAGTTTCTCTTTCACCAGTTTCCTCTGCAAGAAACCTCAGAGTCATGCTTAACTCTTTCCTTTCCCTCACCCCTTATGTTCCATCGGTCAAAAATTCTGTTACTTAACATCTCTGACCCATCATTAATACTTGTTTTCTCTTCTATTTCTACTTCATTGACATGAATCCTGGCCTTTTTGTCCTCATTTTGGATTCTTAGGATAACCTCCTACCATCTTTTTTTTCTGTATTCAATTCATTTATTTTTCTCTGCTCAAAATGGTTTAGGAACTTTCTATTTCTCTTAGGATTCATTTCTCTGAATTGCCCTACTCTCCAATCTCTTCTCCCCCAGTGGGTAGCCTCTATTTCCCATCACTCCAGGGTTTGGGTCCTAGGAGCAGTAGCCTGAGAGGTGTAGGGAAGGAAGGAAGGAAGGAAGGAAGGAAGGAAGGAAGGAAGGAAGGAAGGTAGGTACTTCCTGTTGTAGATGCACACAATATAAGCAATATTTGAAGACATGAGAAATTTGTCCTTAACCATCTCCCTTTCTGTAACTTCCTTTCTATTCTCTTCCAGGAATCACTGGCTGCCCCAAAGCCCATCTTAGCATGTTTCTTTGGAGAATCAGGGAAGGAGGGCCCTTCCTTCTCTTCTATGTTCCATAGTTGCAAAGCAAGCTCTCAGCATAGCTGTTTTCAGCTAAATATTAAAAGGAAAGGTATCAAACTTAAGCTCCCACTAGGGTGCCTCCTGGAGCCACGTAGAGTTTTCCCAACTAGCAATAATATAGTTTCACTAGGTATATTTCAGATAGCAAAAGGCAAGGTGTAAAAGCTTCCAGGTGGTGTGTTTGAGTTGCATAAGGACGGGCTTGCAACCTTGGTCTTGAAGACTATTTGGGGGCAGGACAGTTACATCTAAGTATGAGTGTTTGTAAGATGAGGGCTGCCCTCCACCTCTACTCCCTCAATAACTCTGTGCGTTCCGTTATGGGGGAAAAAAATGTATATACAGAATCCTAAATTGCATCAGGCCCAAAACCAATCAGAGTAGGAATTATATGGCTGATGTCTTGGCAACATTTTCCTCATTGACTCTGTGTTTCTTCTCTTTTGTTGGCCAAAGGCAGATGGTGCTTTACAGATCTTAAGAAGCTCATAAGAAAAGAGATTTTAGAACCTGGGAGAGGGCGATATTATGACCATGGGCTTGTTTGGCTGTTTGCCAGAGGGAAGCCAGACACTGCCTTAAAACCATTAGCCTTCTCCTCATTCCCACACTGCTACAGCTAAAGCAGGAATGGGTAAGTTTCCCCCCCCCCCCCCCCCCCCAGGCCCCCTCATGATATTGTTGTTTGCTATTCCTTTTGCCCAATCACAAGCACCCTGGCTAACAATATCCTCACAAATCCCGAAGCTGTCAATCTGAAATTGCTCCTGGTCAATGAGTATTTACATTTGTAGGAGAGACACAAAACCTCGCATTATCTGCTTCTTCCTGCACTTGCTATTTTCTTGGCATGCGCCACTTGAGCTCCTTGCAAGATTTTGGGGCTTTGGCACGCAGCAGAGGTGGTAGCCTTCCAATTCTCTCACTTCATGGTTGCCAACAGGAAATATCATGGGTCTTTCCGGTGCACTAATTGGCGTGGTGATGCAAGGTGTTCCTGCAGCATTTCCTATTGAAGATAATGCACTCCTAAGGAAAGATTTTTTCCACCAAGTTAGCACAAGCCTGCTTTGAGATTTTCTGTGCTTCTTGGTGCAGAAAGAGCTATCGAACTGTCTTAAGTCTGAGTCAGTCCTTTGAATTATTTACCTACATTTCTTTGTAAGTATTTCACTGGTGACAAATTCTCTTTGGTTTCACAAACAGGAGATTTAAATTCATTCCTAAAGGACAGTTTGTGGGATAAGAGGGAATTTGACCTGGTGGAGAATATATACACTTGCATAACTCATATACATAAAATATGACATATATATCTACACACACATATTTATATATGTCTCAGTTGTGGGAGTTTTCGATTTCTTTCATAGGGGGCTAATAGAATTTACTTCCATTATCTATAAAGTAAATTAGGGTATAATATTTCTGGTTTACATACACTGCAGTGATTGATAGTTAGTGGGCCAATAAGGAAAGTCAGTCTCGTGGCCTGACATGCTGTACTATGTAGAAAAGACAGCTGTATTCTCTAACTCATTCATAGGTGAAAAGCTAAGTGAAAAAACTAAAAAAGCTAAATGCATATAACTAATGTCATTATGAGATTGAAAGTAGAGTCATATAGCACAATTGGGCATCATTTTTTTTATACTAGAATTAACCAGATACTCAGGCTAATATTGAAAATTGGAACCAAAAGAAATAAAACTAGAAAAGACTTGAACTTGAACCCTACCTCAATGGGGCTACTTAACTCTTCATTACATGGAATTGTTAAGAGTGAACTTTATTTGAACACTATTTTTTTAAATAAGAGCAGTAATTCTACTACCCACTTACACTGATACAAGTGCATGTCATTCCACTCAATTCTTTACTCAGATTTTTGCAATAATTGGTAAATATGAGTATTCATTAAGTAATGTCAAGGAATTATAAGTACCACCAACCATACTGTAAAAATTCAAGAATTCTTAATATCTGAGAGAGACCAGAACAAAGACTTCCAGACATTGTATTTCTGAATGTTACTAACATCTTGTATATCTGTATTGCCACTGTGCTTGCTAATTTACAAAAAGTTCTTATCTCCAAACAGTTTTTAGGATAAAATAGATGGCCTCACCCCTTCTGGTTCACTGCCACTCATTTTTCCTTTTTGTCACCTGGAGGTGGGATCAGGAATGCGGTGGTTGTTTGAGCACATTCCTAAGAAGCATGGGCCGGAAACAAGGGGAGAGGGTCCTGGAATGTATTCCATGGATGGATTTGAGTTTAGTCACTCCTGGGAAAGATGTTAATGATTCAGTGTACTTGTCCTGGCTAACCTTTACTCCCGTGAAAAGCAAGCCCACTATTGTCCTCTCCTCTCCCGCCCCCCAAAAGAGTCAGAAAGGCACAGAGAAACAGAGAAATGTTTGCCTTCACTCTGCATGGCTCAAAAATGCTAGTTCTCAAGTATTTTAACAGCTTACCTCTAACTCCCCTGTGTAGTTTGAGACTGAACCCTCCCAAGACAGGTGCCCAGTTTTTCCTTAAAATAATCCCGAGGTTGTGCAATTTTTTAAGGATTTATTTATTTGAGAGAAAGAGAGAGAGAGAGAGAGAGGACGGGCAGAGGGAGAGAATCCCAAGTAAACTCCCTGCTGAGCGTGGAGCTCCATGACATAGGACTCAGTCCCAACCTGGAGATCACAACCTGAGCGGAAACCAAGAGTCGGCCGCCCAACAAACCGGGTCACCCAGGAGCCCCAGATTGTGCAATTTTTTAAAATGTTACACCCCTTCGTATATTTTACTTTATGTGATTTGTGTTCTTGCTTTTGTGGTAGGACTAATGCATTCATAAAGAAAGAAAGCTTGTAACGCAATTTGTTGCTGTAAATATGTTAGTCTTTGACTAATAAATGAATGAGGCACTTCTGCGAAACTTGGAACATGTTACAAGGCTCATGAGTATGTTCACTAAATCTCACTCTTGGAAGCACAATCCTGTGAGGGAAACACTCCCATAGCTGGAATTCATGAAATGTGTGTCTTTTGTCCACACGACTCAGTTCAAAAAAACTCCAGTGTAAAAGGAGCAGGAAGTAATAACCCTTGACAGAAATCCTCACAAGTACTAACAGTAACAGTGTGCACATTCCAGAACCCAGAATCTAATTTTCTGAAACATTAAAAAAAAAAAAAAAAAGCGTGCCAGATGACTCCGTCGCCACAGGGACATTTGTAGGACACATGACATTTCCCTGCTATGATAGAGGATAGAATAACTGGAACTCAGCACTCTCTAGTTATTGTTCTACATTTACGAACTTCCTTTCCCATTTGTTGTGAAGTCAAAACAACTTGACATTTTGACAGGGAAAATTTATTTCCCGTAGAATGCGGCTAGATGACAAAATATTGCATGCACAATCATTTCCCTGGTTTCCAAGTTTGTTGTTCTAGGACACTTCCATCAGAAAACTAGAGAAGGAGAGGAATCACAAGCTAGGTGAGCAGGAAACAAAGAAAAATGGTAGGAAGAACAAAAGGTAGGAGATATCTAAAAGGGCAATGTGCCAGTTATCAAATTTATCTGAAAGCTCTTAAAATCTTTTATAATCAATTAGCATGAAAAGAGGGATGGGCCAAAAATGGGGAGCACCTCCTCTTACACAAGAGAAGATAAACTTGGAAAATATTTTCCTCAGTAGTTTCATGTAACGATTTGGAAAATTTCTTAGAAAGAAATGGTGGAGTCAGAAATCAATTGTTCCACGAGGCGAGTTCAAACGCCATAAAAAGACAAGTCTGTTAAAGGAATGTATTCTCTGACTTTCTTCTTGAAACTTATATTGAAATAAAATGTATGAACTGAGGACAGTAGTCACCTAAAACGTCTGCCAACCAGAACACTGTGGCACGCCTAGCAAGCCATTAGCAGCTTCCAGAATACGGACAATGAATTCGTGGCATATTTTTTATGCCAAATTTGAGTAATAGATATCCTAGGTGTAAAACAGTAGTGTGCTTCTGAAAGGAAAAACTATTACCTTTAACTTGTTTCTCATCAGGAGCCTGAAAGATCGATAGAAAAAGCTGGCCAAATCAGCTCTAATGTTTAGCAACTAGAAAAGGGAATAAGTCACATGTTGCATTCTTGATTTCACTTCAGTGAACTTTTATGTGAGGATTCTCTACCTGAAGCAGTAAGGACACTGGGCCAATATCTTCAGTCTTCAGGACAACAGGCTCCTGAACAGGTACACACCAAGATTCCTTTTATTTATTAAGAGAAGTAAAATTTATTTATTTATTTTTTTAAAGATTTTATTTATTTATTTGACACACACAGAGAGAGAGATAGCGAGAGCAGGAACACAAGCTGGGGGAGTGGGAGAGGGAGAAGCAGGTTCCCCGCTGAGCAGGGAGCCCGATGCAGGGCTTGATCCCAGGACCCTGGGATCATGACCTGAGCCGAAGGCAGACGCTTAATGACTGAGCCACCCAGGTGCCCCAAGAGAAGTAAAATTTATAAAGATGTATGCACCCTTATGCATATGGCAGCATCATTTACAATAGTGAAGATATGGAAGGAACTTAAGTGTCCAACAATAGATGAATGGATAAAGAAAATGTGGTATATATATATAATGGAATATTACTCAGTTATAAAAATGAATGAAATCTTGCCATTTGTTGAAAACATGGATGGACCTAGAGAGTATAATGCTAAGTGAAAGAAGTCAGTCAGAGAAAGACAAATACCACATGATTTCATTTGTATATATAATCTAAAAAACAAAACAAATGAATAAACAAGCAACCAGACTCTTACCTATGGAGAACAAACTGGTGATTGCCAGAGGGGTGGTGGGTGGGGGGATACACTGGGGATTAAAGAGCACCCTTACCATGATGAGCACGGAGCAATGTACAGAATTGTTGAATCATTATATTGTACACCCGGCCCTGACATAACACTGTATGTTAATTGGGGAAAAAAAAAAAGAAGTAAAATTTATGGAATCTGAAAGCTAAGGAGAGAGACAAACTAGAGAAGGAGAGGAATCACAGCTAGGTGAGCAGGAAACAAAGAAAAATGGTAGGAAGACCAAAAGGTAGGAGATATCTAAAAGGGGAATGTGCCAGCTATCAAATTTATCTGAAAGCTCTTAAAATCCATTGAAAAAGTCACTTTGATAACGCAGTCTGCCCTTTCCCTATCTGCAGTTTTCAGCCACTGTGCTGGCGTGGAACGACCTCCGCTTTGCTGTAGCATGATTTGGGATTGGATCCACAGTGGCACTTTCTAGATTCTCCACATTAAGAACGATGCCTTATTATCCATTTCTTTACCTTCGTCTGTCTCATAACTATACTTACTACATGTTGCTGCAAGGATGGGGTAAGGTATTGTGTGTGAAAACACACAGCCCTTGGCCTGCCCCCCTTCCTCGGCCCCCCAAGCGCTGAAGAATAACGTTTCTATTTCCAGGACCAGCTTCTCCATTAAGAACCACCTGGCCTTCCCCAAGGATGTGGGGAGAAGCCTAAAACCATTTGCCCTAACTGCCACCTGGTGGCCCCATAAAATAGTTTTAGAATCCACGGGAAGACAGCGGGGTTAGAAGAGGAGCTGTCTGTTAGGATGGACATAGTCCTGAGATGACAAGGGCCATTTCCCTTCCTCTCAGTGTGGAAAGGTACGGAGAAACTATTAGACTACGGAGGTGGGTAGACACAAGGAAAATATTTAAATAAAGAGGTATGGTCCAATACGTAGCAACTGATTTGTCCACTTGCTAATGGAAAACTCTTCGGCAGAGCTAATAGCTCTTGGGAAATGGCAGGTTTTGTGTTCACTGGAAAATACACTGACCGGATGATGTCACCGACGGTGCTCCCACGTGACATCGGCTCCCAAAGCAAAACTCAATTTTAGATGCTGCTGCTCTTTGGGTTGGAAAAAATTTCTGTTGTTCCCACATTTCTTTAGGAATGCACAATACTTTACATTGTCACAGTACTTAGAATTTTGAAATGAAATACCTGTTTGATCTCTGTCATGACTCTTGGAAATACTGGGTTTGTTCATCACTGCGATCTGGGAGTTTAAAACACTTCCCAACACACAGTAAATATTCAATTAATATAAGTAAATGGACTAATTCCCATTTCACAGATGAGGAAACTGAGGCTTAGATACATTTAGAATACTGCAGAAGATCACACAACTAGCAAATGTCAATGTCAGAATGAAAACCCATCCCTTCTGACAGCAATGCTGTACTCCTGCCATTCAATTGCGTTGTCCTACCTTTTGGTAAGATCAAGTCAAATACTCATCCATGAATGATCATTCGTCTAGAGAGAGCAATGACAGAACTTCATGATTATTTGCACCGGCCTCATTTTAATGACACAGTTCTTATGGACTTTGGTTACTTTTCTATCACAACCCATTGGTTTCAAGAAAGCACCACACAAGCCTAACACACAAAAGGATTGTAATATCTATAATTTGAAGTGAGAAACTGGACTTAAAAAGCTTCCCATGGTAAGATCTTATGGTTCTTAGATAATTCTAAGTAAAGAGGGATTAATTCCCAAAAGAAGAAGGAGCTCTTCCGAAATTAGTCGGTAAGGTTCCTAGCATTCAGTGTCAGAGAATGTGATCTCACACAGGCCGGGTCCTCCTGGAGGATGTAACCCTATTGCAGGACAACTGTGGTTACGATATAGTCATACAATGGGCCAAATCTCCCAATGTGTTTGCATCATTCAGCCACCTGATAGTCCTTAAGATCCTGAGCTACTGAAGTGACTCCAGACCTATGAAGAAGAAGACTGGGAATGTATTCAGTGGACCTTTCAATACTTTTTTTCATGCCCCTTTTTTATTGTTCTGCTTCTCTCTCATCTTCTGATGTTGACTCAAGGAATTTTGGTCTTGCGGGGCACTCTGGTGAGCCTTTATTTCCATGATCTCACAGGGCTGGTTATGGAGGCTGGAACTGGTAAAGGGCCAGGGTTGGTGATGAACAAAGCTGGACATAGATTCCAGTTCCCCTGCCTCCCTGGGCCACTGAGCTTTTCAGAGTCACCTAGAGCTCACTTCTCTCTCGATTCTATTTCTTTCCTTTCTTTACTGTGTGCCAATGGGTCCTCTTCCTCAGAGTAAGCTGTTGCTTCTTTTTCCTACCACTTTGGTTGATTCACATCCAGACTTTTCTCCTACCAGCCTCCCTCTCCTGCCCTTCCCTCTTAAATTCATTAACTGTTTCCCTCTCAAGGCTTCCTTGGGGCCTCTCTGAACTGCAGTCACTAGAGGGCAACATGATCACACACAGCTGACAAGGACAAGGACAGCCTCTGAGGCTGGAGCACCGACAGTGTACAATGCGGACGGAACAGTGAATCAGATGTGTGCATCACTATTTACAAAAGCACGTTCGCTTAAATTGGCCCTTTTAACCTTAAAAAAATACAGACAGACAAGGTCAAGTATTATTGTCTGTATTTTCAAGAAAGGAAGGAAACCAAGGCTCCTAGAGGTTAAGTGACTTGCCCAAGGTCATAGAAATAGCACAGTACATCCTCCTGTTGAATGGCATCTCCTAGAAAATTCTGGTGTAAAACTAGAAAATGCATTTCTGTTTTTCCAAGATTTAAACCCAATTGTAGTAAGGTATTTATATATCTTTGTAATGCAATCAAACGGAAACTCTAAGTTATTTCATATTAATACGAAGTATCAGCTGCACTGTAACTTCCACTTAGAGGGAAATTATTTCTCATTTTAAGAAAATGGATTTATTTAAACATTTTACAAATGTCCTTTATTAACATCTTGCCCAATAATCAGAAATTGGATTACCTTTTCTGGAATTGCCAGGTGTTTTCTAGTTACGCTTGTTTTTTTCTTTAATACGATTTCTTCGGCAAAACAAATGCATGCTATTTTCTCCTATCTGGCATCCGAAGTAAAGGAAAACAGATAACAACACAGTTTCCCATTAGGAAATATCTGATCTTTGGGAGAATGTCATTGTTTTTCTTCTGTCTGTGGCTGATTGAATACCTTGGATGCAAAGCTGTTCTCAGATCAGCAACATTGTTCATTTGCTTGGTGTTGTCACCAGCAAAACGGGCAAAACGGGACGAGAATCTATTTATGCAGGCAACTCTGCCAAGCCCTGTTTTGTCTGAGCACTTTCTCCCAATTTCTGACAGGGTAGCTCCCTCCAAGTGGTAGCACCTGGCACCTGGTGATGGCACAGGAAAATTCTGTGTCCAGGGATCCAGAAGATGCTGAAGATTCCCCGGCCAAGTGTGATGGTTGTAGAAGTAGTGGAGAAAGACTGAAGGAAATAAAAGGAATGGATGGAGAGGTAATCGGAGATTTTCATAGCTGAGAGGTAAAGGGTGTGATTAAAAATCTGAAAAGAAAAGCTGTGGGCTGGCTGAATGGCTTTGAAGAAGATGGACCTACCCTGTTGCGGCTGGGAAAGAGCAGAGAGAATAGGATTTATAGTGGGTCAGAATTTCTTTATCCTTTCTGCTTCAAGGGATTAATATTTGAAAGATTCATTTCACAAATTAAACCTTGCAAATAATGAACATTTTAACTAGCAGTCACACAGAATCTTCTAAATTCCAAATGCTTTATGGTAACTCTTCCCCATGGCATTCTGGAGAGGCAGGAATGGAAGGAGTTAAGAAATGGAGAGATTAAGTTCAAAAAAAGCTTTGTAAGAGCTCCTCTATTCATCTTCATTTTTTAATCTTTTTTAAAATCTATTTTTACATGGAGCTAGCACTTCACAGTAATGTGAAGTCAAGTAGTATTTCCAGAAAAATCTTCTTTGGAGACTCTTGTGTATAAATACTACTGAAAAGACATATACACTTAACCATGTCTTTTTTGTGGCCTGAAAGAAGGATGTGTGTGTGTGTGTGTGTGCATGTGTGTGTGTTTCCCTTACTGACATCTGAGCTTAATAGTGAAAATGTGAAATGAATCTTTTTTGAATGGGGCAAAAGTGCAAATGTATTTTGGTAACAAAGATCTGAATGACAAAAAGGTAAGGATTGTAAATGTTAGAGTAGGAACCTTCTAAATAAAAACAGAACACTAGACACTGTTGAGAACAAAAAAAATATGAAAGTGTATGTTCATTTTTTTCCTTTTTAGACCAATTTCTTTAAAAAATATGACCCTTTCCTAGCAAGGCGAACACAACAGATTGATTCATGGACTCACATTTAAGTCCACAATGACAACGAAAAATACTGATGAATATCCAGTAATCAGTACCCAATCAATATATGCTGTAATCACCCTCCTTTTTGTTCGAAGAAAACAAAACAAAAAGTAGATTAAGTTACACCCTAAGAATTTACTATTTTTACTGTGATTTACTGCCTAAAAACAATATGACAATAAAGCTGTAATTATCCACAGCTCTTGAGTAAGAGATTAGTTTTCCAAGAATATCTATTTCTATTTATGTGTCCCACTCCAACATTACTAAAGCTTGCTTTATTATTTTTAGGAGGTTTTTTTTTTTTTTTTTTTTTGCTATGATTCTGAACATATGAGTTAAACACGTTTAGAGGTAATACAATCTTCCAAAGGCAGCTCTTTGTCCATATTTTCAACCTTATCCAGAGGTTAATTCTCTATATGAGGGAGGAAAGGAAGCAAGTCCCATGTTTCCACTGTGCATCAAGCTGGGTAAAGCCTTCTTTCATCTCCCACCCAAGGAATGACAAAATGCGTACTAGCTAAACACTGCACTGCCATAGGTCTCCATGTAGCTCTAGCTCATCCGAGATTTGTATCTCAATCTTCTCCAGAAGCTACAATAGCAATATATAGATAAGAAATATTCATTACCTTTATTTTTTAAAGTAGTTAAAAAAATCATTTCTTTTTTCATGCGTCCATAGAGGGTGGGTTAAAACTCCGGACCGAGGAGGAGGATTGGCTGCCACGACGCTACTGCCGGCTAGGACTCTTTTAACAGATAAGTCTCATCATAGATATATTTTATCACGAATTTAGAATCTGTTGGGAAACTGTGCTTTGTGGACTGTGATGAATTGCATATTGCTTTTGTAATTCTTTACGGTAAAAAGCCCCAGGTTTCCAGCATCCCGAGCCGACCATGATTGGCTCCACCTGAGGGACGCGGAGCCTGGGATTCCCTCCCCGCTAGCAGCAGTGACATCACAGGCGAGCTCCTCCGCGGCGCTGGGCTGGAGCGGGGGAGGCGCGGAGGAGCGCGGGAGGAGCGCGGGAGGAGCGCGGGAGGAGCGCGGGAGGTGCGCCGCGAGGGGCGTCGCTGGGAATTTCCAGGGAAACACTGCAGCAGATGGCCGGCCTGGCTGAACTTCGGTGTCACATCTGCAGCACGGCTGCTGGTGGGAAGGATATTTTCGGAAAAGCTATGCTCTCTCAGGTCCAGCTGTATATATATATTATATATATCAGAACTAGCTGATATATCTATGTATATTTTTTCTTTTTTCGTTTAATCAACGTTTTTATTCCCCCCCCCCCCACTTCTTTTATTTCTGAAAATGAGGTTTCTATTTTTGTGGCAGGGACATCATATGAAGGATCCCAAGCCACTAACCAACGCTACACCCCACGTGCCTCCCTCCCCCCACGTTTGCTTTCCGCCAGTTACATTATGCAGGCTGTCAAGGTGGCCTGTGGAATACAAGGGCAAATGTTGCTAAGGTAACGGGATTGAAAACCGGTCTGCAGAAGCAGAAGACCTGGGGTTTCCCTCATTTGCATTTAAAGGCTCCTGGGCAATAGCCTCAAAGCAAGCCAAGTCCTTGAAGCTAAAATAAGCTTTTTTTTTTTTTTTTTTTAATGTCATCTGATAAGTCACTGAGCAACTTGTACCCCTGGCAAGGTTGAATAAGTGCGGAAGAAAGATCAGGCGCCAGTAATTCCCACTGTGGTGGTCACAGAACTGAGGCATTTAAAAGCACCCCCCCAACACACACTTTCTCAATTTAAACGGAAAAATGAGGAGTTCCCTCTTCTTTTTTTTTCCTTCCAGATTGCCCTTCACAGCATCCTCAAAGGTTAAACTTCTGACAATCCTAGAGTGTATCTTGCCTATTTCTTGGTGACCTAAGAATGCTTCATTGCACATTCGCAACAAAGGAGATAAAGAGTGGTCTGTGGCAAAGCTCAGATTTGAAGCAAGTGGAAAAATCCCTTGGGCTAAGTGAAATTTAGGAATTTTGGTATTATTCAAGAATTAAATAAACCAGATTTTAGATATGACTACTGGAGATATCTTTATAGGTAGGATCTGTTCACTGCATTCAGCCCAACCCAGATGTAATTCCCCAAATGAGCTACAGTAACCAAGCAGCAGAAACTGTACTTGGTTGACTTCTTTAAAAAAAAGATTGGATCATAATTCTTTCAAATGAAACAGATTAAGTATTTGCCAGTGTTTCAGCTCCATCTTAAAGGGGTCCCACCTGTGTATGAACAGAGCAGGAAAATAGATGCTTGTAACCCACACAAAAAGTCAGATTCATAAGTGGCTTTTAACAATCACGTGGGTTGAAAACAGGGTGATAACGTAATTGTGAAAATAGAAGCATAAGAGCAAGAAATGACAAATTTTGAAGATTGGGCATCCATTCTTGGTAGAACATTTCAGTGGGTTTTGAAATGGTTTTATGAATGAGCTTCTTCACTCCCCAAGCCTGAATGCAGATTTCTTTTTCTGCCAAAGCTCAATAAAACTCCATTACATAAGGGAGAAAAGGGAGTTTTAGGTGTCAGAGATGTTTATTTTCACATGGGTAGCGTTTTCTGATCTCCGTTTGTGATGGTAGAAATAAGTCACGTTGACACCCATATCATCATGTACCTAACTCAGATGCAAATTCCTAAATCATGGTAAGTACAAATTTAAACACAACTAGAAATCATGACTTCTAAAGGATCGACCACATTTTAACAGATTTTTGAAGTCATATTTTCTGAATCACTTAAAAGCAGCAAAAGCTTTCTCCTTAATTATTCCTACTACCAAATTTTTAATGTCATATTCTAATACCACCGGCACAGGGACTGGCAGAAAATACACACTGAGAAAGTATGTTTCCTGATTCTGACTCTGTCATTACCAATGGTGCTGACAAGTACTCCCATTATGAGTAAGAACTTTGGATACCAAATCCTGCTCTTCCTCTCTGGAGTGAAGGGTGGTTATAGACTCTGTGCCAAAAGAGGTTCAGGCTCATTTTGCATCCTTTAACCTCTAAACTGCTGTCAGAGACAGGCCTTAAATACTGTGTTTCTGGATACATACAATAAGGAAGTGACTCATAGAAAGTTAGCATTTGAAAGGACCCAGCAATCATCTGATTCAGCACCTTCAGTTTACAGAGGAGGACAAGGCAGGCCAGAGCAACAAAGCATCTGCCTCTCTGGTGGCCAGGGAAGGAAAAGCATTCCTAAACGTCATTTCTCTTGGAAGACATAGAGGCAAGAGCAGATGCCCCTACTACAAGCTCTGGCTCTTAGTAGCCTCCCTACCCGAGCTATGATTCGCAATGGTGACCAAAGTCGTTTTCAATGTGTGGAGTTCCTTCTGAGGTAGCCTCCTAATTGCGCTTGACTTAAAAACAAGGGTGATGGACACATCGTTGGAGCTTCCCAAGCTTAATCTTCAACTTCTTCTGGTGTCAAGTGTTCACCCCTCAGTCACTGAATGCTAAGGTTCCCATCACCTCTTGTGTCCCACCTGATCCACTTCCGCTTTTACACCCCGGCATGCTCTCTGCACATTTGGGTTTCCAAACACTGGGATGTTGCCGTTCAAAGGTCATCCGTCTGACTACCAGAATGTTTGACTTCCAGAATGGTGGGCACTTTGTTACGTGGTGGGCAGGGTAACTAAGGCCCCCGTGGCTTTCATCTTTGGTTGTGCGTTAGAATCCCCAGAGAACTTTTGCCTCTGTCCTTCCCCAGACCAGTCAAATCAAAATTTGTACAATGGCCCACACTTTAAAAAGTACGTTAAATGATTTTAATGAGCAACGAAGGCTGAAAACCATTGCCTAAAAGACGAATGATAATATAAAGTTGGGTTTGGATTACCATTACTTTGATTAGGCTGACTCCAACTAACAGATATAGTGTCCTAAATTGGCTCATGTGATTACGGAAGTTGACAAGCTCCAGATCTGCTGAGCCCATGTCCCGGTTTGAATCTAAAGAGGGAAGCTACTCAGGAGCCAGGAAGAGCCAAGATGTTGCAGTTCAAAGGTCATCAGGCAGGAGAATTCTCTCTTACTCTGGGAGAGGTCAGCCTTTTGTTCTAATCAGTTTTTCAACTGAGGACATATTATACAGGGCAATCTGCTTTTCTGCTTTATGGGGGTCTAGTGATTTAAATGCTAATCTCATTCAAAAATGCCTTAAAGAAACATCTAAAATAATGTTTGTCTAAATATCTGGGTATCCCTTGGCCCAGTTAAGTTGATACCTAAAATTAACCATCACACTGGGTACCTAGAACAAAGTTAGATTTATTGAAAAAAATAGTGATCTTATTAAATCCAATTTTAATCGTATCAGATAATTATAAGACACCAAGAAGACATTAGAAACCTACCTATTTAGAATAAATGTTGGGCACAAAGAACCTTTTAAACAACCACTTTTAGTAAGTCAATTTTTCTTTGTCACTTGGTAATTACTTTTATATGGCATGCCATCAAAGTCATATAAATAACAAAGGGAAATCACTGTATTTTATTTATTGTTTTAAAGATTTTTTATTTTATTTATTTGAGAGAGAGAGAGAGAGATGGAGAGAGAAAAAGAGTGCGAGAGAGAGAGAGAGGGAGAGAGAGAGAGAGAGAGGGAGAGAGAAGAAGAGAGAATGAGCAGGGGGAGGAGCAGAGGAAGAGGGAGAAGCAGACTCCCCACAGACCAGGGACCCCAGTGCAGGGCTCCAACCCAGGATCCCAGAATCATGACCTGAGCCAAAGGCAGATGCTTAACCAACTGAGCCACTCAGGTGCCCTGGGAAATCACTGTATTTTAAATCGTTCTTCGCTTTATTTGAAGTAATTTTTGTTACCTAAAACAAATGCATCTAAGAACTTCACTAAAAAACACTTTGTTAATATGCAATAAATTTTCTTGGCAAGTGCTAATTACAACTGTCTGCCTCCCTACCCATTTGTAGTATTTCTCCAATTACATAGTTAGGACTTTGGGTGGGATAACAAATATCCCTGAATCTTAATTTTTCTCATCTACTCTATTCTTGCTAATTCAGTAATTTATAATATTTATGGTAATTTAGCCCCAAACCCTTGATATGCTGAAGATTACAAATCTAGTTAGTGACACAGGCAATACTTGAATTCAGATAGTTCTTTTTAAATATCTGCGTTCAGCGCTGTAACTGTTTGCATTAAGAACTGGCTGGCTGGGGCATATTAGGCGTGTAAAAACTCAAACGACAGTCATAGTTGACCCCAGACTTTCCCAGTTATATATGTAAACAAGAATAATTCCACAGAATTAAGAGTTTAGAAGTTATCTTGTTTGAGCAGTGGCTAGATTGGGGAAGTACTGTGGAATCTTTCGAAGAGCACATTTTATGGCAAAAAGTAGTTCTATATAAGGATATTGTTACCAGACTTTGGGTTATTAAAAAGAAGACCACGAAGAGCCTGGAGAGCACAAAGAACCAAAATGTTTAGAAAAAAAATCAGAAATCTTTAAACAATTAAAAAATTTACCTTGAGTCCAATGGACTTGCAAAACTGAACCCTGAAACCAAAAATAATTTTAAAAGTTCTTGGTGAACCATATAACATTCTACCAGCATTTTCTATGGTGTCATCTAAGAACTGGTCATGCAAACAAAGTCAAAGGGTTTCTTACTCTTTAGGGCGTCTGATGGGCTAACGCATATAGCGAATCTCAACTGACTAAGTGTACAGGTGGTAGATTCAGACTGTGTCCCTTACTAGTGTGTGAGTTTGGGGAAGGTGCTTAACCTCTCTGAGTCAGTTTCATCATGTGTAAAATCCCAATAGGTGCCTCACAGGTGTGTGGGGATTTAATGAGATGAGGTATGTAATATACTAATGGGTGTCTGGCACATGGCGAACGCTCCGAGGTATAAACCGTAGTGCATGGATCTCCAGTTCATTCTCAGCATAGCCACAAAGGTGTTAATGGCTAGAATCTGTTCTGACCGCTCAGTGTCCGGGCTACCCTGGTTGTTACAAAAGGTGAATACCACTCTAAATTATAGCTGTACAAAAGAGGAGTCACAGCTTGAAGTGATCCATTATTTTTTCTATCTTTTGTGACCAAATAGCTATTTTTGCTGAGTTTTATAGAACAAGTGTTCTGAAAGAGATTTGTGGAATACTGCCTTTTACAAAATAGGTATCATAATTTATTCCTAAAGTAAGGTTGCCAGATTTAGTGCAGTAAAATATGAATTTTAGATAAACAACATATTTTTTTAGCATAAGTAAGCATGGGACATAATTATGTTAAAAATATTTATTATTTATCTTAAATTCCAATTTGACTGGGTGTTTCACATTTCATCCGGCAACCCTACATTACAAGTTCATTTAAAATACCTACCAGGAAGATCTGAAATGGAGAAAGGAAATAGGGCCTTTGGCCAAATCAGAATGTCCCCAAACTCATAATTTCCACAGCACTTATTCCATTTTGCCTTCTTTGAAGTATAATATTTTAGCTGTTTACCTCATTAGGCTGTGAATTGCGTAAGTGGTGGGCACAGATTCATTTTCTTTTCTACATGGTGCTTGGAGCATAGGAAGTGCTCAGCAGGTTTGTTTTGTTTAATTGAATTAAACTCAACCATTGCTCTTCTGACTTTTGTTTAAAAAAAAATGTTCTTTATAGAAAACTTGAAGAAAGCAAAGACATAAAAGGAAAAACAAGTCATTCTAATGCTAACATACAAAGAAAAGCAAAATGAATATTTGTATAATCTATCATTCATATGAGAATTAGTTTTTCTACAGCAGGATTTTAATGGATATATAATATCTGTTTAACCATTGCAATTGTTTCTGATTTTACTCTATTGAAAATGATGAAATAAACATGCTTAAAGATAAATCTACTTCTAGGTCTCAGACTCATTATTTGAAGTATGTACTTCCAAGTCAAAAGTGTCACTGAGTGGAGATATTGCTACCTGCTATAGGCCAAATGTCATGGTCTCCCCAGAATTGATAGTGTGAAACCCAAAAGAGATGGGCCTTGGAAATGTCATGACTTCAGGAGGTTGGAACCCCCGTGATAAGATTAGTATCCTAATAAGAAGAGGAAGAGAGCTAACCCTTTCTCTTTCCACCGTGTGAAGATATATGGAGAAGACAGCTATCTGCAAATCTGTGCCCTGATCTTGGGCTTTACAACGTCCAAAATCGTGAGAAATAAATGTGTGCCACCTAGTCAGGGGCAATTTGTTATAGCAGCCTGAGATGAATAAGATGCTATCCAAGGACAGGTTTTCTTTGGAGCATCAGTGATTTCAAAATTGCCTTATGAATGGATATAACACCTGAATAGACAATCACCATAGAAGTAATAGTTAAGGTAGACAAAGATCTAGCCCCTCACCCCACCTACCCCAAGCTACTAAGCCCAGGGGGTTTTATTTCCAGTTCTCCTAGACAGATAATAACTTCTCAAGAACAGATAATAACTCCAGTATTCAAACTGTTTCAGAGTTTAGAATATGAAACTTCCCAATTCATTTCTCCAGGCCAACAAACCCTGATAACCCTGATACCACTCACTGTGCAAAGCAAATTTAAAATAATCTCAAATATGAATGTAGAAGAGCTCTAAATAAAATTATCCAATCAAATTTAACCATGTGGCCAAATAATAAAATAAGAACCAAAAAGGTTTATTTGAAGAATAAGTTGATTCCAACTAGGAACTGGATTTATTGTTCCTAGGAGCTCACAGCTTAAACAGATTAAAGAAGAAAAGTTATATGCTCTTCTTGATGAAGCCAGGAAAATCACTTGATTAAATTCAGAATATGGTCCCAATAATAATCCTTACTGAGGAATTCAGTAAGACTCATTTCACATAATAAAGCGTAACTAGTGGAAGTCCATGGCAAATGTTCTACTGACACTGTCCAATATGGTAGCTATTAGCCACATGTGGCTACTTAATTTTAAATTAATTAAAATTAAATGCAATAAAAATTTAAATTCTTCAGTCACTCTAGTCACATTCCAAGTGCTCAGTGTGGCTAATGAATACCACTGGATGGTGCAGATATGAAACATTTCCATCAACGCAAAAAGTTCTGTTTGATTGTGCTTCTATAGACAATCCAGAGCAGATCCCAGATATATGAAGAGTTGTAAAAATTTAATAAGAGCCAACTTTATTGGATGCTCCTAAAGTGCCTGGCATTATTTAAAGTGTTTTATAAGTATTATCTTATGTAATCCTCATATGGTATAATAATAATTATTATTTTATCCATTTTAAAGTCATGAATGCAGAGGGACAGGAAAGGTGTTAAATAAATCAAAATTTACACAAATTTTAAGTGGCAAAGCCACCACTGAAATCCAGAAGTCTGATTCTAGAGACATACTCTTTATAGTGAAGCTCTACAGCATCCTGTGTTAAAGATGACAATTCAAATGATTGGGCAAAGGATAAAATACTCACTAAACTGTGTTATGGCAAATGGCCATCCATTTGGGGAAAAGTTAAGTTAGACATGTACTTTGCATTAGTTAAAAGATATAGCCATAAACATATAAAATGGGTAAAAAATGTAATTGTGAAAAACTAAAGTCACAAAAGCTCTAGGAGAAAGCAATGGATTTTTATACTTTTGGGGAGAGCAATTCCCCAGAAAAGAAAAAATTCAGAAACTTTAAATAAAGAGACTGATACATTTCAGCACATAAAAATTAAAAGCTGCTGTATGACAAAAGAAAGTATAATCAAGGTTAAAGGACAGCAATAGAGTGGTGGAAGATATCTGAAACAAAAATAAAGTGTTATTACTTATAAAGAGGTTACATAAATCTGTTGGGAAAAGGCAAACAGCCCAGTCAAAAAAAAATAGGCCAAGTATATAGGCAAATTTCTATTGGAAGGAGAAATACAAATGACCAATAAAAATATGAAAAGATGTTCAAATTCACTGATAATCAGAGAAATGCAAAATAAAACAAGACACCATGATTCACCCATCAAGCTGGACAATTTTCAAAGGGTAATCGTACGCAGTGTTACAGTGGGGGGGGGCATGGACCTCCCCATGAATTACTGGCGATTGTGTGAATTGATATGCAATACACTCTAGAGGGTAATGTCTATCACATTTTAAAATGAGGATGTCTTTAGTCCAGCAATTCCACTTCTAGGATTCTAACAGGTGACAAAGATTTACGTACAAGGGATGTGCTTTGCATGGCAACATTGTTTATAAAATGTCAAAACTGTTAACAACCTAAATACCTATCAACTAGTGAATGATTAAATGACCCTACTTCCCCCACATTATGACATACCTGCCTTGCTTTAAAAAAAAAAAATGACATGCATGCACTTGACACTTGGAACTTTCTCTGAGATAATATTGTGTATGTGAAAAAGCAAAACAAAACAACACTCCTCTCCCAGCCCTTCAATTTATCTATGCTTGCAACTTGACAAAAAGGAAGGCTGTGAGAATCCACACCAAACTGACAGTTATCTCTGAGAAATGTGATCTGGGAGAGGATTTTGTTGGGGGTAGAGGGTACTTAGGCCCTTTTTACGCATTATACTTAGGCATTTTTTTTTTAAGATTATTTATTTATTTATTTGAGAGAGAGAGAGAGAGAGAGCGCATGCACAAGCAGGTGGGGAAGGGCAGAGGGAGAGGGATAAGTAGACTCCCCGCTGAGCAGAGAGCCTGAGTGAACAGGGCTCCATCCCAGGATCTGGAGAGCATGACCTGAGCCCAAGGCAGGCGCTTAACTGACTGAGCCACCCAGGCGCCCCTACTTAGGTATTATTTTTATGTTTTATAGAGGGGGTATATTATTATTGTGATCAACCAAATAAAGAAGAGAATTAAAACCGCACAAATGTACTTAATAAATTGGTGCCTTGTATGTATCAACTTTTCCCACTCTTTTCTGCCCCCCTTTCTTTGAACAGATGGTTCATCTGAGAATGAAGAGGAAAAAGAGAATATCACACGAATTATTTGCCTTGGGCTACTGCTACAGAAGGAGATAAAGCTGAGTTGAGCAGGCACTGGGGACTGTGAGACCCTCTTTCTGCAAACAGGGTCTTGTAAGTCTCTTCATTGGTTCTTAGTAAATCTCAGGGGCAACAGCTACTACGGCAGCTAAATGAGATGGCCTGTGGACTTGGAGAAAGGCAAGCCAGTTGGGGTAAGCTTTCAACCACTGTGGCTTTTGGGTGATGAAGTTCAACTCTTCTTAACCTTAAAAGTCTCAGAGCGGGCTGCACTGTGGCCTTAGACAATCCCATATCCCATAGGTAGTTTTGCATGGCAGAGGGCAAAAGGAGGAAACATCTAATAACAGGAGTTCTCAAAGTGTGGTGCAGGGCTCCTCAGAGATTCCTCAGACCTTTTCTGGGAGTCTGTGGGGTCAATACTATGTTTATAAAAATAATAGGATGTGATTTACCTGTTACTCTTCTACAAATCTACAGTGGGATTTTCCAGCGACTGCATGACATGTGATGATGGACATGGAAATGTGTCCTTGGGTATCTTTCTGTTTTAAATCTCTTTGCACTTTAATTTCTAATTGATAGACAGAACCTACATTAAAAAAATAGTCTTTAGGGTTTTGGAGTATCAAGGGGTTCTGAGACCAAAAAGTTTAAGTATTACTGCTTTCCAACATCTTCAGGCTACATTCGGGCTTCATTCAGAATTTCTTTAGCAATTAATCTTTACAAAATACTTCCTAATCATTTGTGTTCATCATATTGTGTAGGAACCATGTAAAGAAGTTCATTTGCAAAAGAAAAATATGAAGAACCAAAAACTCACAAACTTAAAAATGAGGACAGAACTCCCTGCCTTTCCCCAAAGCAGGTTTATTTCAGTTCACTTCCTGCCTCAGGTAACAGCCCTGAGCCCCAGAACACGAAGGTGGCCTCTTTAGCTGACCTACAAGTGCTTCTCAGAGCCTATGAAACTCATAAACTTTCACTGAAGAGCAGGAAACTTGTCACCAGGCCTCCTCCCCTTCCCTAAGGTAACCTGACACCAAAGGAAGGAGATTCACCTGAGGGTGATCTCTATGTAGATGTGGTTTTGCTCACTTAATAAAAGCAAATACATTTTTATTTCTCAAAATAACCTTCTTTCAACAAATTTCCTTACATAATCATTTGGCAAAACATACTAAAACAGAAGCATACATTTTAAATGGGTAAATTTTATGGTACGAGAATTAGATCAATAAAGCTGCTATAAAACACAGCGAAATGAACTTTTCTTTGTCCTTTCATCTAGTCATCTTTTAAATGTAATCGTAGCCATTTATTTTTTACAACAAACATAATAATAGTGATGATTTATGGGACATATATTTTATGTTAGACATTCATCTTTAAAATGGTCTATATAAAGGAACTTACTTAATGCAAACAATGTCCTTCAGGTATAGATAGTAGCAGCATCTAATATTTCAGATGAAGAAATGGAAGAGTTAGAGAAGCTAAGTAATCTCCTGAAATCCTGTAGTTAGTAAATGGCAGAGAGAGGAGTCAAACCCAGACCTTAATTGCAAAGCCCACGATCTTGGCCCCTGTGTTTCTTTGGCACCATTTTGCAGGATAAACTATGCAATGAATGTTCATTATGGGAAATATGGGCAAGACTGAAAGGTACTTATAAAAAACAAAAATGATCAAATATGCTACTCTGTCAAGATCATTATTCATTTTGAGGGACATTCACTTTTCTCCAACTCTTTATAGTATATTTAAATTTCCTCAGGTTAACACTGTTATGTATTGCCTTTCTCATGACCTTGCCATCTTCTTTTTTTTGCACATTTAGGCTGTTTCCAGTTTCTACTTATTAGAAATGCTACCACAATGAGCATCTACAAACACAATCTTTTACTGCGTCTCTGATCATATTACTTAGACTAGATTATTTTAGAGAATAATTATATTTTCACAAACAGTTAAAAAATTTCAACTGCTTTATACCCCTACCAGCAATGTTTGAGAGTACCCATTTCCTTACAATTTCCATTACAGTAAGCAATTTTATTCCATCTGCCAATATGAAGGTGAAAAATGATTTCTTAATTGTTTCATTTATTTCTAATGTAGTTAAGAAATCAAATCAAATAGGGTCATTTAAGAATCATTCAATGAGCACATGTAGACATTAGACAGACCTGGGCATGCCTTTTCTCATGCATTAACCACTGTGTGAAAAATCATGTCTCATTTCCTAAACCATCTGTATGTCTTCCCATTAGGTCAACTCCAGTCCCTTAACACACGAGGATGGTATTTTGTGGGCAAGTCATCGTGATTTTCCTTCCTATAAAGGGAGTGAGAATATCTGCTAGTTAACATGATATGATTAAGTAGGAAGCATTAGGAGCAGTATGAGGAGGAAAAAATTATTATTCTAATGGGCAAGAAAAGAGAGTTTCTCACCACTAAGATCCTATTCACCATGAATGATCGTCCTATAAACCATTCCCCACTGTGCTAAATCAAACAGTCAGATATTTTTAACTTGGGCTTCCTTTTTTCAAACTGTCTAATTGGATTTTAGAATCTGTTATTAGACAGAAATAGCAAACTGGCCCTATGGGAAGGTTCCCCATATGCTGTTAGGATGTTTCCATAGTTTCCTAGATTTAATCACATTTCATTCATAAAGATTAGCTAAAAGCAAAGAAGGAAATAGATTGTTTCCAACTGAACTGGCAAGAACATAGTGGCTTCTGACTGGGACAGAGATGTTTGACAGGGTGGGTAGAAGCCTGTCTTGCTCTGACTAAAATGACCAAAATTCCCAGAAGAAAACAAAAACAAAAACAAAAAAAGGCATTAGGCAGTGGCATTCAAACATCTCCTAAAGTCTGGAGGTATGTGTTTTTTTTTTCTGTCATTTTTTTTTCTAATGATAATGGTATTGCATTTTTGTTATAAAACACTGGAAAGCATTTAAGGTATAAAATAAACATTTAAAATTACCTGTAATATCATACCCCAAAGACAGTCACATTTTAGTGGCACATTTCCCCTTTAAAGTGTTATAAGAATTTATTTTAAAAAACCAAATGTCATTTTCCGTATCTTTGACATTTACACATTAAGTAGGAAAAGGGAATATGGTACTATTTATAGTACTGAAGACAGCATTGAAATAGGTAATACACATTTACTAACAGAGGAGAAGGATTATGGTAGAAGCCCTGCATTCAGTCATTTTACCAGGCATTTTTTTTCTTTTCCAATAATTAGGATAATAATTCTGAGAGATGCATTGTCTTTACAGTAACAAAAAATTCAATTGGCTACAGAGAAGGCAGTTACAAACAGAATAAGAGAAAAGGAAACTTCAGTCTTCTTTAGATAGTCCCAAGATCTATAGCTTTAAAAATATAAATATTTTTAATTTATTTATATATATATATATATATATATATAAAGCTTCTACACTTGCGGTGAACATAGCATAGTGTCAAATCACTCAGTTGTACACCTGAAACTAATGTAACATCACCCTAATTCCCCACGTGTCAACTATACTTCGAAAAAAAGGTTAAAAAAAGATGAAAGGATGTTTAAAAATAAAGCTTTTTTTTTTAGTTCTTGGAATTTATGAAGGTGTTTGGTCCCAGTAATCTCCGTTTCCCCTTTTATGCCTCTCCCTGCTCTTAATCTAACAGGTATCTAATTAATATCCGATTTAGCTGTGTATCCTGCCTTTCACTTTGGAAGTCTTTACAAAAGCCACTATCGCCTGAAGGATCCATTGTGTAATGGAGGATGTGGCAAGACTCTCCAAGATGGTATGGGATGTACACGGGTGTTGGTGAGCTCTCTGCTACCAAAAGAGAAACATCACAAAGTGCCTTTCCATCACCTTCCAATAAAACCAGGTCTAATTATTATAAAACCACCTCCGGTTTCAATTTTTCACATTAGAGTTAATTTGTGCATTTTTTATTTTTGTTTTTGTTTTTTGTTTTTTTTTTAAGATTTTATTTTATTTATTTGACAGAGAGAGAGAGAGACAGCTAGAGAGGGAACACAAGCAGGGGGAGTGGGAGAGGGAGAAGCAGGCTCCTGGCCGAGCAGGGAGCCCGATGCGGGGCTCGATCCCAGGACTCTGGGATCGTGACCTGAGCCGAAGGCAGACGCTTAACGACTGAGCCACCCAGGCGCCCCTATTTTTGTTTTTTTCTTGAAATCTTGTTGGTGGGGAGTGGTCTTGAGAAAACTGATCAGGAAAAGCCCACCCTGCCAAGCTAAGAGTCCACATTTTCAGCAATATTCAGTTACTGCTACTCTCGCCTTCCTCGGGAAAAATGAAAAGGGTGAACCGCACTAAGGGGCAAATGCATGATTGTTCTGAAGGATCATCTAATGTATAAAATGACTCTCTGAGGTAGTTTCTTTTTCCACTTTTAATACAGGAAAGTCATGCTACTTTTCGCCAAGGTGATGGAGCAGAAGAATGGAATTTGGGTGAATCCTCCTGCATTTTATTTCTCATTAAAATAATTCCTTTATGTCTCCTTATCTCAAATCTCCGAAAAGTTTTTCCATAATCACAAACCTTTCATCAAATTACAGTTCTGCGCCTCAGCAAATAATTATGTATGGTCAGAGAAACACAGAAAAAAAATGAGCGTTGAGCTTCTGTGTCAAGCTACTGAGTAGGTTCTTTGCATCTACTCTCTCTAGGCTTTTCTGCAATTCCACTCCATTAAGATTATTAAATTACATGTACTGTCCACTTTTTATTACACAAGTAATGTAGAATCAATGCAGGAATATTTGTAAAATAAAGAAAAACAAACAAAATTTTTTGCTTATTTAACAATATGCCATATGCACTTTCTTAAGCGATTGTTCTACAAAATACACTTTAAAGACTGCATTAGTATTTCATTTATTAATGCACCACAAATTTATCCATCCATTCATTCATTCATTCATTCATTTTTGTTTTACATTTGTTTCTATGTGTTTTCTCTAAAAGAAACCTACCACTTTGGTGATCATCCTTACAGATGTAGTTTTGAACACAATTCTGATTAAGAAAGCCATTCTTCTTTAAAAAAAATATGTTTGCTAGTATGAAATATTTCAATATCTAAATGAAGGACTTTGGATGATTTGTAAAATTTTCATGTGATAGTACACACAAAAATATGTTCAAAATGATTAAAATTTTCACACTAACCATAATTTATGTCAATGATTTTAAATTATTTTTATAATCCATTGAGGGTGCTGCTAACATTTTTAAAGATCCTCTATTATCTCAGCTACTGTTGGATATTTTCACAGGTATTATTTCTTATTTGCTTTTCATCTTTTATTTTATCATTTATTATATAGATACTATTATCCCTAGTTTGCAAATGAGAAGACTGCAGTCCAGTTAACATCCAAAGTAATTTGTTTTGTGACAATCAGGACTAGAAGCTCCTCTGACTGGTATAGAGATGATAAGACCTTTCTCTATGACAATAAATGTAATCAGTACCTGTCACAGAAGGGCCCCTATTTTCTGTTTTCATTGATTAGTTCTGACCCACAGACTAATCGAAATGACACATTCTTGTAAAACTATCCTGCTAATGATGCAATAATTGCAGCAATCTAGTTAAAACAAGTCTAATCATGCCACTCATCTGCACAAAATCTTCAAATGGTTTCCTATCTTGTACCAAGAGCTGAAGACTTTGCAAACAGGAGCCAACGTGCTCTGTGTTCCCCATCCTTACCTTTCTGACCTCATTGCAACCTCACTCAGTGGGCTACAGCCATACCAACCTGCCTGTTCTCCTTCAAACATGCCACGGCCACCCCCTGCCTTTGCACCTGCTGCTCCCTCTCCCAGCATGCCCTTCTTCCATACACGTACATTGATTACTCACTCAACTCCTTCAAATCTTTACTAAAAATGCTGCATCCTTAATGACATGATCACCCAGTTTAAAATGGCAATACTCCTTGAACCCTGATATATCCTAACCCCCTTCTCTTCTATATGTTCTCTGTGGTCCCATGACAGAGCTCTCAGCAAGTGTTACTGGATGCATGGCTGATATCATCTCTTCTTAGTTCTTGCTTTTGATGAGGATTCTGGGTATATGAATGTAGCTCCACAAGGACACAGATAATGGTTTCAATCCCTGCTGCCTTCCTGGTTCAAAGAAGCATGCTTGGCCCATAGAAGGCACACAATAGATATATGCTGAATGAAATAGCTAAGAACTAAGAAAATTACTGAAATTTCATTAATGATCCAAAAGTTTGCCCCTAAAACCTCAACGCTCCCTAATTCCCTTTCTCTCTTCCTTTCCTCTTATTTCTGCTTGCCTGTTTTCCTGTCCTCACACTTGCCCTCCCCTCTGTCCACTTCCTTGAAATGAACAGGCTTGCTCGTAGTTTCCTAAGAGTACCAACACATGTGACATCAGAATCGCACTCAGGACCACACAGCCTGTGACAAAGCCTGTGACAGACGTCAAATTCCAGTATTTGATCCATGGAACCACACTGTCAATTGTAACTGGAGGGTCACATGGAATTTTAAAAAGATCAACTACACCAGTGGCCTTCAGAGGACATTTTGGACTGTTAAGAAAAACCAATTTAAAAGTTCCCTGATACAACTCAACAGCAAAAATCAAACAATCCAATTAAAAAATGGGCAGAGGACCTGCATAGAGACTTTTCCAAAGAAGACACACAGATGGCCAACAGGTAGATGGAAAGGTGCTCAATATCTCCAATCATCAGGGAAATGCAAATCAAACCCACAATGAGATATCACGTCACACATGTCAGAATGTTGGTATCAAACAGACAAGAAATAACAAGTGTTAACAAGTGGAGAGAAGGGAACCCTTGTGCACTGTTCGTAAGAATGTAACTTGGCACAGTTACTGTGGAAAACAGTGTGGAGGCTCCTCAAAAAATTAAAAATAGAATTACCATATAATCCAGCAATTCCATTTCTGGGTATTTATCCAAAGAAAACAAAAACTATTAACTTGAAGAGATAGATGCAACCTATGTTCACTGATGACAAAACATGAAAGCAACCTAAACGTCCACGAGTGGATGAATGGATACACACACACACACACACACACACACACACACACACACACTGGAATATTATTCAGCCCTGAAAAGAAGGAAATCTTGCCATTTGTGACAACATAGATGGACTTGAGGACATTATGTTAAGTGAAGTAAGTCAGAAAAAGACAAATAGCATATGATAATCACTTCTATTGGATCTAAAAACTAAAATAAAAACAAAAACACTCCCTCCCGTCAAACAAGCCAACAAACAAACATACATACAGAAAACAGGGTGGTGGTTGCCAGAGATGGAAGATGGGGGTTGGGCAAATGAGTAAAGCGGGTCAAAAGGAACAAAATTGTACTTACAAATAAGTAGGTCATGGAGATGTAATGTATAGCATGGTGACTATAGTTAACAATATTGTACTGCATATTTGAAAGTTGCGAAATGAGTAGATCTTAAAAGTTCTCATCAAAACATTTTGTAGCTACATATGGTGATGAATGTTAACTAGACTTATTGTGGTGATTTTGCAATATATACAAATATTAAATCATTATGTTGCATATCTGAAACTAATATATGTCAATTATACCTCAATAAAAAATAAAAACAAAAGTATTTCAAAGGACCCTCCAACTTTCTGTTTACAACAGAGGGAAAAGATGGACAAAGATCCTGTTACCCTGGTGTTCCATATTATAAATAAAAAATAAGATAAGAAATATCTGGTAGGACTTTTCTTCTTTGCTTTTATTCTAGCTGGTTGCATTTTTTTTTATGCAGACCACAACCATGAGAAATTAATACTCAACACGTTGATCAATATGCAGCAAATAAAGCCTCTTTCAACTCTGAAAGTTTTCATATGAGAAATAAATCTCTGTAAATATTCTCCATATATTCTTCATTAGACAAACAGAACATTCAGCAACACTGAATTAAGCAGCCTTGCTACTGTGAAATCCAGATTGATGCCCTCAGGTGCCTTCCACTGATGCCACAGCATTGTGTTGAGACCACTTGGATAGAAACACACCAGTGATACATGGGAATAGTTGAATTTGATATATTTGACAAACTCAGATATCATATTTTTCTATGGTCTATTTAAATTGAGAGAGCCTGGAATCCCACTCCCCATTGTTTATAATGTTACTTCATAAGTCATTGTGATTCACAGGACTCAGGTCTTACATTTAGGAGTTAACAGGGATACTTATAAGCACTAACTCTGACACAACAGGACACAAAGATGTAATGGACCATTTCATGTGAAAATAAGTTCCTCATCATTGGAGAGATTCAACTCAAGATTGTAAAACCACCTTTTAGGGATATAATGTCGGCATCAGGGAGAGGGTTAGAAAAAAATAACTTCCAAATTCTTTTGACTCAGATTCCATGGAATTGTACAGGAAAGGCAGCTGTTATAATTTACATTGTATTTTTTTTTCCACGAAAAAGAGGCAATTTTATTCTATCTAGAGCTCCACTGCAGAACCTGGGTCCTGTTGTGGGGCAATTACAATTCAGGCTGGATGCTGGTTGGATACAATTCATGGGCCACACACTTTTATTTACTCCGCTTCCTGAAACGCCACTAAAATGACAATAAAAAATTAAAATGATTCTAAACCCTCAAGAACTAAACAAACACAAGGAAACTTACCAATGGATAAGAATTTTTTTAAAAGATTTTACTTATTTGAGATAGAGCGAGAGACAGCGAGAGAGAGAGCGAGAGAGCACAAGCAGGGGGAGCTGCAGAGGAAGAGGGAGAAGCAGGCCCCCCGCTGAGCAGGGAGCCCCATGGGGGGCTTGATCCCAGGATCCTGGGATCATGACCTGAGCCGAAGGCAGACGCTTAATGACGACTGAGCCACCCAGGTGTCCCATGATAAGAAATTTTAACAATCTTGTGGAAGATAAAGTAAAAGGCATCTGAGTGGCAAGTGATTAATTCACATGGAGGAATCCTTAGCTTGGGTGCCCAGCAGACAGGTATATAGACAAGGTATAAGTCAGTTTGCCTGAAAAATATTGAGGAAAGGCTCAGAACTCAAAGGCAGAAGTTTTCCTGGAAGGTAAGAGAGATGATGTACAGAGAAAACAAGAGAATTAGTTGAAAGTCTGCATAAGGTGTTACTATTAGCCGGTTCCTCCCTGTTACTGCACAGAGAGGTGACATACATTACCACCATCTCCACAACAGCTTGGAGCTTTTACCTCTGAGGAAATTGAGTCAATGAAGTATCACGCTTCACACGGAGGTATAACAAGGGCAGATGGTGGCAGGAAGGGGAAGATGGAATGAAAACAGGAGATTTAGTGAGAATATACATGCTGAAAGGAGATAGCCAGCTCCCTGGTTCTAGAATGCTGGCAACCAGACCCAGGATCCTCAGGTAGGAAACTGACAAATTGAATGGTCCTAGAGAAATACAGCAGACACTAATATTGGGAGCGCTCTTTGTAGAAAAGGCAGCTTTCTTCCTGATCACTTTGTGATAAGCCCCACTCATTGACAAGCCCTGTTGATATGCACAGAGGTTCTGATATGCTTTTTGATGCTGCATTCTTTTTTTAAAAAAAATATTTCATTTATTTATTTGTCAGAGAGAGAGAGAAAGAGAGAGCACAAGCAGGGGGAGTGGCAGGCAGAGGGAGAAGCAGGCTCCCTGCTGAGCAAGGAGCCCAATGTGGGACTTGATCCCAGGACCCTGGGATCATGACCTGAGCCCAAGGTAGACGCTTAACTGACTGAGCCACCCAGGCATCCCATTAATGCTGCATTCTTAAATATAAGTGGGTCACTGAGGTCACCAGTGAATGAGAAAAGCCTCTGTTATGAAAGGAAGAGACCCTAGCAAACAGGGGGGAAAAGTCACCAAGAGAAAACTAAGACAATATAAAGAGTGGATAAAACACTTTTTTTTAAATTCTCAGTTAAAGAGAAGTATGGTCTCTTAAACAAGAACAGTATTACTGTATGAAACAGTATGAAATGAATAATCAGAACACATGAACAAAAAGTGTTCTTGGAAGTTAAAAGTAGGATACCTAAAATTAAAATATCAGGAGAAACAATGAAAGATAAAATTGAGGCAATTTCCAAGAAATTGAAACCAAAAAATATTTTAGAAAAATAGGAAAGAAAAAATCAGTACAGAGATCCAATGTCAAACTCCAAGAAATCCCAGAAAGTGAAATATGAGAGACAAAATGAAGTGAAGGAAATTATCAGAGAAACAAGATAAGAAAATTCCCCAGTGGGTGCACTAAAGGCCTAAAACAGTAAGATTAAAAAATACATATATCATTATTAAATTTAGAACATTTGGGATAAAAGACCATCCAAAAGAGAAACAAATGAAATACAAAATGAAATAGGAGTAAGAATGTCTTGGGCTTCTCAAAAGAACAGTGTAAGAAAAAGTGACAGCAGAGCAAAAATCTTCAAAATTCTAAGAGGAAATGACTTTCAATCTCTATTCTATATTCTGCCCAAGTATCAAGCAAGTGTGAAGGTGTAATAAAGACATTTTCAGACAAGCAAGGTCTAAACATCTATTTCATAGGTATGCATATTTGAACACTACTGGAGAATATGTTAAATAGAGAGGAAAACACAGAAGATATAAGAAAGTATCAAGGCCACAGCTCCAACAGTAAACTCAGAAAGCATCTTGTTGAAATTAAAGCAGAAGATAGAGGGCATCAGTTTAGCTGAGGGAAAGAGACATCACCACGAAAAACAAAATGAAATTGATGAAGGTTAAGTTTATGGATAGGCATATGACAGAGAAATTGAATAAACAGGAAAATAGGTTTAGAGAAAACCAGACAAATGAAAGTCTAAAGCGATCATTAACTCCAGAAAAAATGAAGGACTGTCCAAGATAAGAGTAGGGGTTGTAGCACAATGGTTGGCTCAGCAGTGAGCAATATTTTCATAGACAATTTACAATGTAAATACTAAATACAAGTTGTGACATAATATTGAAAAGAGGGAGGAAGGGGAAGATGGCTTCTTATAAGAATTAAATAAGACCTTTACATATAAACTTACATAAACATAAACAATAAATGACCATCCTCCTTCTTGGTTTTCAAAATTTTAATCTCTCTTTGGGAAAGCAACATGGTTTAGGGCAAAGAACACAGACTTAAGAATAAGACAACTCTGTTATTAATGAATTTCAAGTTGCTTAACTCATTAGAACATTGGTTTCTTGCCAGTCAAATGGGTGTCATATTGACCTCAGAAAATTTGTGTAAAACTCAAATGACATACAAAATCAGAAAACAGATGCACAGTAAATGTTTCTTCTTATCCCTTCTTTCAATTTTACCTAAATTTCTAGATGCTGCAAAAAGATTCGTTAGGAAAACATGACATTTTCAGGCAGTTGCAGTGTTAAATATCACCCCAAGGGTAGCTAAGTTATCTTGATTACAAAACAATGCCCTTTACCAAGAACAGGATGATCAAGCAATGATCTTGCCAGAGAGCATAAATATAAGCGTTGTTCAACCTGCCAAAATATTGCCCAAATCCTCATGCAGTATTTGGCACAGGAATATTCATTCATCCTCAGGAGAATCCTGGACGGTGCATGTGTGTGGGCATGCGCACACACATGCCCTTAGTGATCTCGAAGTACAGGGGAAATGTTCTAGGATGTGGCAAGGTAAGGATCTTTTTCTGGGACATGGCCAAGCATTAAGACAAGCATTTGCAACCTTCTGCTCAAAATGTCAGAGGGCTCTACAAGTTCAAAAAAATGCAGAGGAGGGAGGAATCAAGGGAATCGGAAAAAATGATTTAATTTAAGAAGCATCAAATACTAGGAAAGAAGTTTTCTAAAACTTGACTTGGGGCCAGCACCCATTTCTCAGTTTGTTTAGCTGAAATGAGTGGCCCAAAGTTAAGCAATAAGTTAAATATATATATATATATATATCCCAGATGTTTATGGTTGTGTGACTTTTGGCAAATCATTTAAAAGCAGACACTTAGAAAAGGTCACAACTGGAAGGAGCCTTGGAGATGATCTGATCCAAGCTCTCACTTTTTGAGTAAGAAAGCAAGGCCCCAGAAGTGATAAACCACACCCAAGGCAGAGACTTGGGCAAGCTCTGAGGCACATTATGTCCAGGCTAGCTCCAGGTGGGTGTAGACAACAGGATAATTCAGTCACCAAATTGGCCTTTAGCAGAGATTGTGAAGCAATGAATGCAAAGCCTAGGCAGCCCTAGGGGTAAGGTTAAAGAGAAGAGGCTGAGAGCAGATCACCATGTCTGTGTGAGAGCAAGAGAATTTGCAGAAGGCTGTGATTTTTTTTTTCCCTTCAGAGTAAGAATGTTCTGATAACAACACCTGGCCAAAAAACAAAACAAAACAAAAACCAACCACTTTAGAAAGAGAACGATCTCATTCCAAAAAAACTCAGGGGAGCAAGCATATGGAAAAGATGAAATAGAATAATATCATGCTAGAAGATAAGAGGGAGACGATGAATATGCCTTTGGTTCACAGACCATAAGTTCATTTAATGAGACATACTGTTGAACATCCTTGGCTTCATTTGAATGTCCTTTGAAAAGCCATCACTCCACAACGGGATGAAAGGTGAAGATTTCTCTTGGAAATGTTAAACTATTTTCTTGCCGGCATTCATCATTTGGTAACTAAGACTCTAATAAAAACTGCCTCCTCTCTGTTCCCAGGGCTCTCCATTGGGCGCATTTCTGCTTTTGTGAACTCCCAACTGACTCAGAGAATGGATTTGTTTTCTGAATTGGGCAGTCTCACTCTCATCCCATTTTATCTAGCCTTTTCCACTCACCATCAAGTACTCTGAATCTAAAGTTCTAGGCAGAGATGATGACAGATTCCTTTTATCAGAAAGCCATCCCTGATGAACACAGGGAGAGCCTTTGACGTCCCTTTCCTTCATGCCTCTTCTCTCCTCAGCCCTCACCCACAGGCTGCACGATTGCCTCCATCCACCCCCATGACTGCTCTAGGACTGGGAGTAATTCATGCCACACATAGGCACCCAAAAAATATGTTTGGTGAGGATGTGCACAGATCCAAAGTATGTGAGCAAACACACACACACACACACACAAACACACACACACACACACACACACACACACACACGTTGTATATATTCATTCTCTGTTTTTGGAGTCCAAAGAACTGTAGGCTTGGTTTCCAATGCACTGTCTCTGTACAGACACTGGCGTAGGGACTCTTCACTCTGTTGGCATTGCCAAGGAATGAGGTCTTCCCTATGACCTCGTTGTTCTAGGATCCTCTAGCCCAGCACTTAACTGACGATATTAACACCAAATCAATGGCATGCAAGGAATATCTTTCTTAATTATGCAATTCTCTAACTTATAAAACATAGTGTTTGATGTCTGCCCTAAGATTTATTTCAAGGTCATAATTGTAACCATCGATGACTGAGCTTTGTAAGTACACTCAGGGACCACTGTGGTTTTGGAGGCTATTGGAACCCAGATGTAATGGCGTGACATTGTTATGCTTTTTTATTATTCCATTCCCTTTTAATAGATTTTCTGATTCCTGTCCTAAGCTGTTGGCTTCTAATGTGCATTGGTAAACCTAACAGGTCCATATATTAGAATTATGTCAGATCTAAAACAACCTTTGACTAAGAGCCAAAACACATGAGCTTTCATGCTGACCTATTTTAACTGTTTGGGGGATTTTGATACCTACTGCTTTCTTCCATGCTAGACAATCTCAGTTCCCAGAAAAGTAACCTTTCCGAGTCTAAGGTGTTACTGAAAATGCTGTTGATAATAATAGTGCTGCTGATGAAATGCTTTTCACTTTAATAGTCCTAAATCATTTATACACAGGTAAACCAACTGCCCAAGTTATTTCCTAGGGATGAGCTATACTCACAGAGAAGTTGGTAACAGAACACTAGGAAACTCATTTTAAATTAAAAATTTATTTTATGGTTGTGATTTTCTTTGGGAGAACAACTATCATACTTGCAACAGTCATCTGTAGAAAATCCTCTAACTTTTTTTTGAAAAAGTATAGTAAGGGGGCATGTTACAAAGGAACTGGATCTTCTAAAAATATTTCCCAAATGAGAATATGCTTTGGAGCGATGCTTTTCACTGATCTTACTTTTTACATGTTTTGCAGTAAATGCTGCATACACCTCCTGCCTTTACTCCAAATATTAAACAAAGCAATGGAGAAGAAAATTCAGTGAGTGGCAATGGTTTTAAATGCCAGGACGCCTGGGCTGTAAGTCAGATCCCTACTCTTACCCCCGCACTGTTCATCAGGCTGACTTTACTATGCAAGGGCCTGGGGAATAACTATGTTTGCTCCACCTAACAGTACATGGAAGGAAGGTGGTGTGGGTGGCTCATGAATGGATTCTGCCAATGGAAAGAGAGGTGAGAGGTGGATTATCACAATATGAAACACTATTCTTGCTATTTTTTATATGAAAATGTTAAACCTTTAAGTTTCCCAGAGATAGGGAAAATGTAAACACTCCAGTTTGAATAGAGTCATGTCTGCATACATTTTATGGGCTGTGCAGATCATGTGTAGAACTTCTTTCTAGGGTCACTACATAATTGAGAGGACACCAAGATGGGGGCCGGGGGTTACTGCCAAATTGGGAAAAGCAGGGCTGTTGGGGACTGTACAGAGGAAGCTTTCATTATAGAGCCTTAAAGAAGCAAGCGGCTATTTAAAGATGAAGAAATGGGAGCTTGGGGATGAGAAGGAATTGCATGCTAAGTGAGCACAGAAGAGGTGAGTCACTGAGTGTATTAGAGTCCTAAGGCGGCCATAACAAGGTACCACAAACTGGGTGGCTTAAACATCAGAGATGTCTTGTCTCGCTGTCCTAGAGGCTGGAGGTCCAAGATGAAGACATCAGCAGGACCATGCTTCCTCTGAGGATGCTAGGGAAGGGTCTCTTGCCTAGCTCCTGGTAGTTCCCTGGCTTGTGGCAATTTAACTCCAATCTTCACATGGTGCTCTCCCATGTGCATGTCTGTCTCTTCATCTAATTTTTCCCTATTTATGTTAGATTATACCAGTCCTATCAGACTAGGGCCCACATTTTAACTTGATTATCCTTGTAAAGACCCTATCTCCAAATAAGGCCACATTCTGAGCTACTGGGGGTTAGGACTCCAACATAGCTTTTTGGGGAACACAATTCAACCCAGAACACTGAGTCTCTAACCAAAGCCAGTTTCCCAACTCCCAGACCATTTTCCCAATATCCCATCTCGCACCGCCCCTGATGTTTTTATGTTTTGTTTGTTTGTTTTTGTTTTTCTAAGTATAAGCCCCTGGTTGTATGCTGAAGTCAAATGTACATGATTTAGGGATTTCTTCTCTAGCATCAGCGCTCCATTAGTGTAGATAATTAAAAGTTGATTGCAGCAGGCATTATTTTTCATTTCTAAAAGCTTGCATTAAGATGGAATGGCCATTTTCCTAGAAGGAATGGGAATAATCCATCACCCTGACAGAGGGGAATTCCACAAAAAAAAAAAAAAAAAAAAAAAAAGGTGAAGGAAGAAAAGTACTTTATCAATGTGATTCATTATTATCATCAACAGGGTCACTGTGGCTATGCTTCATTCATTTATTACTATTTCACATCCACAAATTGAAGATCCAACCCAGTCCATGCTATTTCTTTTTTTTTTTTTTAAGAGAATAAGGCATTTTTTTTTAAAGATTTTATTTCTTTATTTGAGAGAGAGAGAATGAGAGAGAGCACGAGCGGGGAGAGGGTCAGAGGGAGAAGCAGACCCCCCGCTGAGCAGGGAGCCCGATGTGGGACTCGATCCTGGGACTCCAGGATCATGACCTGAGCTGAAGGCGGTCGCTTAACCAACTGAGCCACCCAGGCGCCCAGTCCATGCTATTTCAAAAACAGTATATCATACGAGTGGGCCTATCGTCCTAGAAATAAAACAAATAACAATGAAAGCCCCTGATACTGACATCCATTCATTTGTTCTTCAGAAAATATGTATTTGAAATATTTATTTATTTGTATGCCAGGTACTGATCTAGGTGCTTAGGAAACAGCAGGGAACAAAATGGAAAAGCCCTGCCCACTGAACTTACATTCTTGTTAAATAAATTATACAGTATATTGGGAGATGGGAAAAATAGAGCAGGGTAAGGGGGGATTAAAGTTCAGGGGTGTGTGTGTGTGTGTGTGTGTGTGTGTGTGTTGGGGGGTGGTGCCTGCAATACAGAGTGGATCACTGACAAACAGCATCTGGAGAAAGTTTGGAGGAAGTAAGGAAGTGAGTCCTGGCTTCGATGGAGAAAAGTCAGCATAAAGTGCCTGAAATGGGATCAGGCCTGTGTGTTCCAGAAACAGCAAGAAGGCCAGCATGGATGTCCATGACACCAATGGCCGAAGACCTGCTTGTGTTGTGCTCCTGTGCCAGGTCCAATGAGGTTTGACAACTTCAGCCTCTGGAAGCTTCCTTGACTCTCTTCTGCCTCCAAGTCTGAGATTCTCTGGACCTTCCTTGGCTCTCTTTCCTGGCTGCAGCCCAACAACATTAAAATGGGCAGCAAAGTGCGAAAAGGATGGGTAACACCCTGTTACGGACTACACGGTCGGTCCTTCTTCTGTCATCCTCACCCCCATCATCTGCCCAGCTAAATGTCATATTGATAAAAAATAAAATGGATTTTGCTTTTAAGTTGGTTCCTCCGAACAGGTTGATCACATAACTGAAACCTGTATTCTGTTAACAAAGCCAAGCAAATCTTTCTCTAATGGGAAAAAGGCTTGACATTACATATGTCTATGATAATGTTCCATAGTGCAGCATTCTTACCAACATGGAAAAGAATTTACTCACATCAAAGAAACCCACTGTGGGCAGATAATTCTCCATGGCTTCTCACATCTGTGCACATCTTGTGAACAGAAGATTTAATAACTTCGTTTGAGGCTATTGTTTCCAGAATATTTGTCTAGCAAAAATCCATTAGAAGACAGAGATAGTGTCTCCTTTTGGAGCAAAGGGAAATTTATTTACTATCCACCATAATAAAGATTATATCCTTCCCTGGATCAAAGAATCATCAGCCCTTTATAAAATCTGGGTGTTCCCTAAGCTTAGCTTTCCCCTCCCCACTATGTATGCAGGCTCTCTTCCCTCTGACCCATAACAACTGGGTTTTAAGGAACTGGCACAAATTCCTGGAAGAATACACATCCCCTCATCTCTGACCCAGGAGTCTTGTGTCTTCTGCCAGCACCAATGTGACAGATTTAACTTATTAGGCTGCAAGTGGGGGTAAAACCACAGATTTTATATCCACCAGAAAGGACTCTCAAGAGACCTGGATGAAAAAAGGTTCACACCCATAGAAACATTTCGAGAGAAACACCATCTCCATAACTACTTGGGTCATGAAATTTCTATAGGAGTCCAGCGGTTTGGTTGTTCTTTAAGGCACTTAATAAAAAATAGGGTTGAGAGCACTATGTACGTGTTAATTGCTCTCGACTTTGCAGAGCCAGCTGTTGTAAGGGTGAAACTAAAAGATGAGCCAGAACCTCACAGATGTTCCCTTTATTTGCTCAAGAGAAAGTTCAGAATTTGGATTTCAGTAAAGAAAAGAGTGAACCAAGAGTGTCACTAAGATCAAATGAATATTATAATTTGGCCACAAAGGTGGCCAAGATGATCTTGTAACCTATTGAGTAGTCGGAAATATTTTCTCCTTTATTATAAAGGATCTTAGAAGAAATATCAGCAGAGCAGAAGAATTTTTTTAAAGGGGAGAGAAAAAAACATTTCTTTATAATAATAAATTTTGATAGAAGGATTTAAGTGTATTTCCAAAGCTTTTTTAGTGAGGGCACATAATGGTACCTTCACTGGTACCTTATTTTTTTTCAATTTGGCAAGTATCTATTCAAATAAATTAATGTGCCCTTTCCAACTGATTTACTTGGTTAGTTTTGAATAGAGAAGAGAAATAGAATGTACAAAGGCATTGTGTGAGAGTGTAGGAGAGGCAGTGTGTAAGTCATCAAAATATAACCCTCATTTGAATGGGTGATAACTCCCACTGAACAAAGGATCTGCTAGATCCTCTGTAACCATGAGGAACCTAACGGCAATCCAGCACTAATGGAAACCCTGGTGATCGGAGATGACCATATGGCCAACTGAGGTTCTCAGAGGAACACGATAGGGTATCAATTCAGTGCAGCAATATTTCTAAAGACTCTGCCCATCAGCAGTAGCACCAGTTCAGTTCTTGCCCACTCTGCCTTGCTCTCTAGAGAAAAGCAAGCAGTGAGCCAGAAAGAAATGGGGCCAGTCACTAAGAGGACCACCAAACTGTACAAAGGGGCAAGAAATACAAACAAGATAAGAGTTTCTGAGCTGCCTCATCATGACAGGCACTAACCCCGACAGTTTACATTTGCCTTCTTATTTCATCCTCTCAATAACCCTATAAGGTGTGTATTATTATGTCCATTCTACGGATAAAAAAAAAAGCAAGGCTAAGGAAATTTACCACGAGCCCACTGCTTGTCAGCCAGGACTTGGCTTTGTCGGCCGGTAACACACTGCACTGATTTTTACTTTACTCACTGTCTTAGTTTACTCTTGCTGCTGTAGCAAATTACCACAAATTTCAAGGATTAAAAACATAAATTTATTATCTACCAGTTCTATAGGATAAAAGTCCAACACACTCTCACTGGGCTAATAGTAAGGTGTTCACAGGGCTGCATTCCTTTTGGGAGACTCTAGGGGAGAATCCATTTTGCTGGTTGTCCCAGCTTCTAGCCATGGCAGCCCACATTCCATGGCTCATGGCCTTCCTCCATCTTCAAGGCCAGCGACATCTCGGGAATCATTCCTCCTCAATCACACTCACTCTGACTCTTCTTCTGCCTCCCCCTTCCATTTTTAAGAACTCCTCTGATTACACTGGACCCACACACATATAAACCAGGTTCATCTTCCTTTTCTGCTGATTGGCAACCTTAATTCCATCGGCTGACCTCCTTCTCCTTTGCCCTGTGACATTTCCAGGTTCCAGTGATCAGGATGTGAACATCTCTGGCAGGTGCACATGGACTCATTATTTTGTTCATCACACCAACCAGACTAACATAAGTGTCAAAATTCATATTCCTAAAGTAAAGACATCGCCAAAAGACATCAAGAGTTGTAACTAAGATGCTCCAGTCATTTCTGGATCTTTCTCAAGGATGCCAGCCTTTGGAGACTGAGTATACGGGTGGTTGACATGTAACATCCTAAAACTTATGACCACGCTCCTCTGCAGTGGCCTACCAAGGGAAGAAGGGGTGGCGGGAACTTATCACCGCAAGGGCAGGCCTTAAGTGGGTGCGCGGTCTTCAGAGACTTTAAAACAAGAATAAAAGTGGCCAAAAGCCAACCTGCTTTCTACTCTCAACATGAGCTGGCAATTCGAAGCCATGTCAGTGACAAAAGACTCCTTTCCTCTTGGCTGAACTGCTTCTGAACCACCCCTCCCCACCTCGATATGCTCCTATTTCCTAGCAGAACAATCGCTCTCCTGATAATAAGCCACTTATTATTCTGCAGTGATTCTGGCCTAAGCATGGCACACAGACTTCCACAACAGGACGAATGCCCCACAAATCCCAGACGTGTCTCCTTGTACAGGAAGCAACCCTCAAGTGGATCGGTAGCCTAGAGTGAGGCCCTAACTCCGAAGATCATCGTTTGTCATTTGCAAAGATCTCGATAATACTTTTACGAGGAAAAGAACAGGATAACAAAGTTAAAACCATTTGCTCTTTTTATTTAGATGAATAATTCAAGATAAAATATCCAAAGGAAAGGCTCGTCCCCTTCCTAGGGTCCTTGGCAATATTTAACACATCACGCAGTCTGACCCCAAAGGACTGTGTCATAGCAATCACAAGCGGTGTGGGTAGGAAGGCAGGCAAACAGCAGTCCACTAATGTGCCCCCCTTTAACCCCTGGTCAGTATTCACGACAAAGAAAACTAAATAAAAATGTTAAGAGCCTGATGGCTTTCACAATGCAAGTAATTCATGTAATAGTCAACCTGCTCTAATTTTATTGCCATTTGAATGATGGTACTCCGTGTTTTATTGAAATTACAGCCATAGATGTCCTGCTCAGCAACCAAAATATTGTGACAATTTGAACAATCAGCGTTTCTTAGTGGAAAGAGCACTAGCCTAGAACCAAGGGAGCGACCACAGGGCAGCTCAGCATGGTCAGCAGAGGGAGGTCTAGGATTTCGCTTTCCTACCTATTTCTGGAGCTGTGTGGTATAGATCAGGCGTGGAAGGAGCTAAGGTTCTGACTGTGGAGCTCACTGAAAGTGGCATAAATTGGACAGAATGGCTAGATCTGTAGTAAAGACTGTGCCAAGCCAACTACCAAGATTGAAATGACCACAGCAAGTTCAGATTATTTCCAGCAATGCTTCTCAAACTTTACTGCACATAGGAATCTCCAGGAGATTTCGTTTAAACGTGGATTACGATTCAGTAGGTCATAAGTGGGCCCTGAGCTCCTGTATTTCTGACAAGCTCCCAGGAAGAACCACACTTGGAGCAGTGAGGGTCTGCATCTCTGTAACACTAGCAGCCGCCAGGAAGCTCAACTGCAAATATGTGTTACCATTTGTGACCTCACTGTCCAAAGCGAACCATCTCATTTTTCATTCTAGAACAACAACAAAAAAATCAATTTCTCAGATAAATTTTGCATGACTTCAGGCAAGACTGTACCAGAACTAAGTGTGCTAGCCGGAGGCTTTCCCTTGTGGCTCTGGTTAAAGCAGAGCTACTTCTCCATCCTGTAACATTCTTTGGGTTCGTATAGAGTAACTTCCGTGGGAAGTAACTTCAGAACAGTAATTGCCAAAATGGGAGGATTTTGAGATGCTATCTAAAGAAGAATTTGCTTACAATTATAGAGTCCTTCCCATAAGAAAATCAAAGAGGCTTAATTAACTTTAATTAATACATCACTAACTCTCCTAATACATCTATGCAGGGATTTTTATATTACCACTGGAGAAACTGTAGCTATAGGGTCCTAATAGCCTTGGTCATTAAATCATTAAATGTTCCCACAGATTTTCGCCGGGGAGAGCAGGCCAAGAAGACAGTGGATAAAAATGTGTGACTCCTAGGGACAAATGAATAAAGGCCAAATGAGCATTCCACTGGACCGGAAGTTAACCTGAATTATACTTACAGCTCTACTCTCTTTTATTCTGTGATGGTGCACAGAGCATTCAGACCCTATAGGCTTCAGTTTCTCCATATGTAATAGAAGCATGAGAGACTAAGTCCTCCTTTACTTTGTAACGCTGTCACCCTGAAAGACCACCTATGAACAATTGTACTATTTTGACCTTATTCCAGACTTGCTTTGGTTTGACCCTTAAGTGCTATTGGAATCTAATTTGGCACAGTGGTATGAGGACTTATTAAATCATATGGAACAGAAAGATGCCTCTGGCATGATTAGATGTCCCAATCTCTCACCAAAGGCAGAAGGAGTTCAGAGGTAATACAGTAACACCAATATATCCTATTACCTATTTATAGAAATAAATGCCTTTATCGCTATCTTTGCTGTGTTTTTATTCCACAGCCTACTGCCTCAAATGCTGAATGTGTGTGTGTGTGTATGTGCACGCACGCGCATGTGTACACACATGCATGCACACTCATGGGAATACAGAATTAGAATTTAGAAGGATGGAAGGAGAATTTACCTGTTTATAAACACTTAGGAAAAGAAACAAATATTCTATGTAGTTTCAATTACTAATTTACACACAAAAAATCTTTGGAATGCCATCTAATAAGTAAGAATAGAGGATCATAATATAGAAGGGTCCCTCTGGGAATTCCACTGTTCACTCTGATGTCATGAAGTCCTAAACTAAAATCAACTTCTAAGGATTTCTCGAGAAAGTATCCTTGAAAACCCACCTCCTTGGTATTTTACCTTAATGTGCAAGTAACTCTCACTATCCTTTTGAAAATTAAATACATGCATATAGTTTAGGAAGAACTTTTAAATCTTCAAATTTTATTCCTATTAGAAGTCATGCAGATGGTACACTATAATGTAATAGCTCTAACCATTAATGTAAAAAACAGGTACATTTGTTTAAAAAAGCTGTCTTTAGTTCTTTTAGATATTTGTTTAGCCACCAGATGTTTTTCTTACTTTTTCTGTAAAATTTAACATGTATTGAAAAAAATAGTAGCTATCCCAGTTTAAATGTTATCTTGTTGGAAATCACATTTGTCAAAATCCTCAAAATGTAGTAGACTAAATAAAATGCTTATTGACACAATGTCAGTTCACAGTAAATTCATAACAAGCGACAATGCATTTGGGGTACGTGTTGGGCCTTAATTTTGTTTGGCCTCAACAACAACAACAACAACATAAAACATCAAAGCACTAGGCTCTAGCGCTGTATCCAAATGTACCTTCAGGAAAATGGAAAAATTTAACTAGTTAATGAGTTATGGGCAAAAGGTCATGTTTTATAGCACGTGTTGTAGGTGGTATTGCTCTGCTGGTTCTGTACCACTCCCTAAAATCATTGAAACAAAATAAAAATACAGTGTATACACATACACACATATATATACATATATATATAGCATATATAACTAGAGAATTATTACATATTTTTTCAAGATTCCACCACATTCTACACTGCACACCTTATTCATCTGAGAAAATCATTGCTCGGATCAACAACCAGTACAACAGAAGGTTTCAAGGAAATCGCTGTAAATGGCCAGAGAGGAGAGGCGAGCTGACTTGGGCTGTTTCTTGCGCCAGTAGCCTCACTTCCCAGCCCATCTTCTTTCTCCCAACACCCCATCCAAATGGTAAAGAGCTGGATGGAATATCAGAAGTGGCTAACAAGAGCTAGGGAAGTGTTTTCTTATCTCTGCTTGATTGATAAGAAACATGCTCCTTGTAGGTTGGGAGCATCTATCCCAAAGGTTAGTCTACTCAAGAACTCCAGGTTGAGA
Source organism: Phoca vitulina (assembly GCF_004348235.1). Taxonomy (NCBI): domain Eukaryota; kingdom Metazoa; phylum Chordata; class Mammalia; order Carnivora; family Phocidae; genus Phoca; species Phoca vitulina. The sequence continues at coordinate 11,570,392 of NW_022589718.1, forward strand.
GTCATGAAGATCAAATTCATTCACCTGAAGGCTGTGAGTGTCTGGTGCTTTGTTAGTTATTTGATTTCTGTTTTGCGAGAACTTTAAATCAGGAAATTTAGTGATGTTCCTTTTGCGGGGAGGCCCAAGAGACAATGCCGAGCATTTGCTTGTTGAAATTTATATGCGTTCACTGCCTGCCACTATTGATTCAACTTGGCCCCTTCATCTCTCCAATCCCTGCAGCATTTTGCCTTGGGCAGAGCTGCAAGGCTTGAACAGAAAAAGAAAATAAAAACTGGAATAAATTCTCTGGTTAGAACCAAAAAAGAGAGGGAGACAGAAGATGGAAAGAGAAAGTGACATGACCCGAGTCTGGGCAGCCTGAGAAAGCCCCATTTGACACATGGTAAGGTTGAAATCATGCCCTGTGGGACACACATACCCCTCTCATCTCAATGTGGGTTTGTAATAAAGAATTCTCCCGAAGCTAGAACGCACTTCTGTGGGGAGAGGGTGGACGATACCATCACAGCACCTCTGTTCTGGGACAGTGATGGAAACTTAATTTTCCCTGCCCTCCCTAGAACTCCTCAGGGTTCTTTTTTCCCCCTCCCTTAAAATGGGAAATCTAGCCATGCAATTGAAAAAAAGAGAAAAGACTTAATAATTATAATTCTTTCCCAAACATTTCATGGTCCTATAACCTCATTTATCCTCACAGTTTTTCATTGTGATTTTTTTCTTCCCATTTAGTGAGTACCAATTTTAACAGGAAAGAAAAAAAACCCTGAAATTAAAAAAAAAAAGTGAAACAGGAAAGACTTTCACTTCACCAATATTAATCTTTTCTCTCAATGATTTTCTACATAAAAAATATATTTTTAAAAGATTTTAATTATTTATTTGACAGAGAGAGCACAAACAAACAGGGGGAGCTGCGAGGCAGAGGGAGAAGCAGGCTCCCCACTGAGCAGAGAGCCTGACGTTGGGGCTTGATCCCAGGACCCTGGGATCATGACCTGAGCCAAAGGCAGACGCTTAACTGACTGAGCCACCCAGGCGCCCCATAAAAAATATTTTTAAAGCATAGAGGAAATACATATTTTTCACAGAATATTTTTTTTCACAAATGTGGGCTGGATTAACAAAACATTGTTTTATTAATATTTTATATTAATTAAAATATATAATTGTAAGAATTTTGTAGCCATCTAGAAAACTACCCTACCCCCTACCCCAAGACAACATAGGAGGGATAGGGAAAGGTAGAAAGTGTGTGTGTGTGTGTGTGTGTGTGTGTGTGTGTGAGAGAGAGAGAGAGAGAGAAAGAGAAAGCAAGAGAGAGAGAGAGAGAGAAGGAGAGAGAGAGAAAAGGAGTGAGCCTCTATATTGACCACATCAGCATCCCTAAGAGCCTGCTGAAGGCCAAGTGCAAGAAGCTCATAGATCACTCTCTCTTGGCTCTAGCTCTCCCTACTCCTCCTTTCTTTCTCTTTATGACTCTCTGTGCTTACTATCAGAACACTGTCATTATTTGCCAGAGACTATGCTCACCTCCACCTTCTAATAGTGATTAAAACACCATGATATCCAACCTCAGCTGATCTTTGATGTTGACTTTATATAGGATAGAATTGGGCAATATGATTGCAAAAGCTTATACTTAATAGTAGCTAATTGATTCTACTTAGTGGTAAATTTAATGCACTAAGACTAATTGGAATAATTTTTTTCTGGAGGCACATTTTTTCCTGATAGTTAAAGTTATTTATAATCTCCCAGCACATTATTCAGAATAAATACCTTATAAACAACCAATATTCCATTGTCAGGGTTTTTTTTTTTCAGTTATAAATAGAAATATTTATTTGCTGGTAATCTTTATATTTTTATCCAACAATGGAATTAGTTTTTCCATTTGTACATTCATAAGGTAGCAAAATACTCAGAAGACTCAATTATAAATCAATTGATGTGACTTCATGAGAGATTAGGTATATATCAATGCAGAGTAAAAGGTTAAGGCTAGGCTAAGAAAACACTGCTAAAAGCACATCTCAATTCAAGAACACTTGTGCCCTGTCCCCACATAGAAGTGAATACATTAAATTTAGGTCCTTCCATTACTTGTGATTTGGGAAACTTTACCAGAAGCTGTTTGGGGTTTTAATTCACTTATTAAGCAAATGTTTATCAAGTATATACAATATCTCAGACACTGTCCTGGATACCAAGAAAATAAAAGTGAATAAAACACAGATATTTATAAAGAGGAGATAAAGGAAAAAATAATAATAATTATAAATATAATAATTGAACATTGCGTAACAGGATGAACAAGGCACAATAGGAATAAGATAGAGCAAGCGGGTCTAGTAAATTTATAGATGTTTTTACGTAGGAGATGGGTTATTTGAGCTGGGTCTCAAAGCACAAAGTACTACCACCAGGAGTCCTTAACCTGGGGTCTAGACACCCCCTCAAGCACCTGTGAACAGAATATAGGGGGATCCATTAACTTGGATGGGAAGAAAATGTTCACAGATTTCTTTTCCCTGAACTCTAACTGAAAATTAGCATTTTGAATATAGGCAATAAATTACAGTAATATTAACAGCACCTGTGATTTTCCTCAGCAAGAGAAATCAGATTTTCGAAATTTTAATAGCCCTGCTATCATTTAATGTGCCAATAAAGAAGTTCATTTATTACTATACCACAATTTCTAAAGTATGTAACTGTCTTTCTGTTTACTTGGTTTCTTGGTAACTTGATGTATTTTACCTATACATTTAAAGACACTTTCACAAGGAAGGGTCCCTGGGCATCCCCAGTATGCCAAAAGGGTCCAAGGCACCAAAAACATTTACCACTGGGACTAGAGGATACAACTAGCCGGAGAATAGAAAAGCAATCTGTGCACTAACAGAATGTATCTACAAACGTCTGCAAAAGCACAGGGAGGGGGTTGTGTAAGAGAACCCTAAATTTCATTAGAGAGCACTGTAGAAACCCCCAAACCCCAAAACTACAGAAGCAATGTATCAGAAAGACCTAAGAAGGAACTGGACAGTGCTCTGGCAAGGCAAAACACACATTTACCAGAAAAAACTTTTTAGCTGTAACCGAAGAGTTTAAAAAAGGCTAAAAATGAAAAATGTGAGCTCAGATTTAAAAAGATAGGAAAACCATAGAATATGAAAACAGACTTAGAATGGAGGCATATTTGTGTGGGGTTGTCCACATCTCTAGCTGCACAGTAGTCTTCAAAGTTTCATGTGTAGTCCTTGAAAAAATATAAAAGAGTTACTAATTATAAAGATGCTGGGATTAAATGCAAAATGCAGGGCATAAAATCATATGATAATACAAGGTGTTGCTCCTAGAGAAAAGCCAAGGGAGACAGGCGGTTGTGCTTGAAAGGAATGAAAATCAAGGTCCACTGTCAATGTCAGATTGGCCAGTCTTGACTAATGAGTACCAAATACTTTCTGAATATGAAAGGCAGTCTATTCAGCCGGAATTTGGTAATAGAGAAACTGCATGCTCTAACATAGTTGAATATTGAAAGGCCCATCCGGGATGGAAAGGGCTAGTAAGGAGCATACAGAATATGGAAGCAAGGAGCTTAAAGCTTCAAGATATTTTGCCAAGTTACTTAATAATAAACAATATGGTATTTTAATGCACTTGTAGCACGTCCTATGTCCCCAGCACTGTCTTTTAAGTATAAAGGCTACTGGGAGGAATGTAGCAGGATATGCACATGGTTGGCTCAGAAGCTGGAAGAAGCTCTGTATGGGTATATTAACGTCCAGAACAGCCTCCTGCCAAAGTTCCCAAGTGTCTCAGCTAGGTAAATAATTAATTGTGGCAGTTACTACCTGAGAAAGTTTCTCATTTTTCTCAAGTAAGTAGGCACGTAAGAAAATCTTCAATGGTGGAAACAAATGGTGGTATCTTTCGAGATCTTTACTTTCCCTAGGGGAAGGTGTTTCCCTAGGGGTAAATTCTCTCAGACTGAAATATGTTGATAAACCCAGTGCATGAGTTTGTCAGGGCACTAAAGGCACTTTTACTTTCCACGTCAGCATCGGAGGGAGCAGTGCAGAAAGCTCCACTGGATGTGAGCAACCCCCCCCCCCCCTTTATGATCATGAGACCTTGGAATTGAACAGGAGAGGACAGCACCTTCCAAAGCGGCTCATTCCTCCAGATATCACTTGTTCCTTCCTCCCTGCACTGGAACCTTCACTGAGTAATGGGTCTGAAATCATAACTTAGTTATGAATTGAGTCTTCAGAAACTAAATGTATACCTCCATTTGAAATGCTAGAAGAGCATACAATTCTTCCTTACGGCACTGAGAATTGAGATCTTGATTGTTTTCTTATATCCAGCAATTTCTGTCATGTTCCAGGACAGCAATATTCTTTTCCAGGATAGAAGAAAGTTCTGTACATTTCATGTGTAAATCATCCTTGCATCCTCCCTCTTCTCTACTTCTAAACTTAATAAATCCCCAAGTCCTATCTATCCTACCTCTGAACGTATTTTAACTCCTAGATTTCTCGCCACTCCTATTGCCAGTGCCACTGCCCCCTAGGGCTCGCCTGGGGTACTGCAGCAGCCTTCTGCCTGCCTTTTCTGACTCTGACCTTGTCCGCTATAGCCTATTTGCCAAACACAGGCCAGAGTGATCTTCCTTAAACACTGCCCTGCTTCAAAGCCCTCCGTGGCCCTCAGAATGAAATAGAAATTCCTTAATCTAAGACACCAGATCTTTAACATGACCTCTGATTCTATCTCTAGCTTCATTTCTCACTACTCCTTCCCTCTCAATCAAAGCAACCATCTGACCAAATTATTTCTGGCTCTACTGATGTGCAGGCTCGTGGAAATCTGAGCCTTTTAACAGGCCACTTCTTTTCCTATAGCCTTCTCTCCCTTCCCTTTGCCTGTCCCCTTCCCCTAACAAATACCCCTCACTCTCTGGATTACAATTCCAGAGAGCCCTTCTGCAGCAATTCTGAGCAAGACACTCTTGTCCCACCTGTTTGTGTGTCTGTGTCTCTGCTTGATAAGACCCAGGAAGCCAGAGATGGTGTCCTGTTTTCGCTGCATTTCCAGCTCCTATCACAGCACCTCACAGACACTCAGTAAATATTTGCTAAATGGATAGATGAATAAGATAGGCATGTAATGAGGTTTGCTCTTTAAAATAAATAATATTGATAGAGTACTAATGCTTTCCAGATAATATTTCTACATCTATGTTTCTTTTAAAATGTCAAATTAAATGTCACAATTTTACTATTTGCATATCACTAAATATGAACTGATGCCTCCGGATTCACACAGGTAGAACATTCGACCACTCTACCTGAAGCAACACAGTCCTTTTTTGCTAAACACTTGGATTTTTTAAAAATAATTTCCTTAATAAGGTATGTCATTTCACTTTTTCTCCCTAAAGTGCAAAAAAAACCCCCAAATTTTTAGAAAACCTTTATACACATAAAAATCTACTCATCTTCTCTTCCCCTCCCACCCCCAATAAGCTTGACATACAGGAAGCAAAGAAAATCTACTGACTGACTAGAGCAAATGATATTGGAAGAGACCATGTAGGGATAAATATGAGGAACGTAGATCACAAGAGACAGGTAAACAATCCCCTGCCTGCTCTGGTTACCACTGATAGGGAAATATTTCCGTGGAAATAGTAAAAACGAAAATTGTCTAGAAGCCAAGGGGGATTAGTAAATATCTCTAGGGCAATCATTTTAGGGGGCTAGATAACTCCAATCATTTCCATCTTTAATGAAACCTTATTTGGCCATAATGCAATCCCAACTGAAACCTATAGACGTCAAAACATAAAACTAGTGGATGTTACTTAATAAAATGCACTAGGCTGATTTTTTTAGGCATCAGGGTCATGTTTGAAAAATAAGAGTGACTGGCTTTAGTCAGATGTGTTTTAAAGTAATCCTGGGGTCAGTTTTGCCAGCTTCTCCACGGCCAGGACTAATCCCAAGTGGCACCGCAAATAAAGTCAGCCTCTGCACCTGGGAAGCCAGAGACACCAGCACAGACCCCGGGTCTTGGCTGCTGTGATTTCACCTGCTGAGACAAACTAGCTATTTCTCCCCTCACCAGGCAAGTCAGGGCACCCTACAGGCTTCCTGAGAATGCAAACTCTGGTCTGTGCCATCAACATACACTTCTCACTTCGAGTGGTGAGAACCTATATATAGCCTTGTATTCCACGTTTTGACTCGGGGTCCTCCTTTTTCTTCCCAACCTGAGCCTAAAATTGTATATTAGTGTCCTAGGGCTGCCATAACAAAGTGTCACAGATTTGGTGCCTTAAAATGACAGAAATTTATGGTCTAACAGTTGTGGAGGCTACACATTTGAAAGCAAAATGTTGGCAGGGCCATGCTCCCTCAGGAGCCTCTAGAGGATGATCTTCCTTGCCTCTCCCAGCCTTTGGAAGTCCCAGGAACTCTTTGGCTTGTAGATGCATCACGCCAATCTTTGTCCCCAGTGTATTCACACTGTCTTCCTACTTTTCATAAGGTTAGCGGTCACAGCGGATTAAGGTCCCACCCTACTCCAGGATGACCCCCATCTTAACTAATTCCCCTGCAGTGACCCTATTTCCAAATAAGGTCCTATTCAATGGCACTGAGAGCTAAGACATCAACATATCTTTTTTAGGGGACACAATACAATCCATAACAGAAAGATAAAAGAAATAACTCTAGTTTCCTTTTGCGTTAGTCATAGTTTGTGTTTTTTCTGTGTAAATTTCCTCTTATTTAGAGGAAAAGCAACTTATTCCTAGTTCCATCTTTGGACCAGAAAACTATCCTTTAGTCAGAATTACGTGGGGTAATCAATTTAAAGTTTCTACTGTGTTCTATTCCTCCACATTGACCAACTACAAATGATTCCAATTTCCACCACTTTCTAATCTATATGCATTTATTTTTTTAAAAGATTTTATTTATTTATTTGACAGAGAGAGAGACAGCGAGAGCAGGAACACAAGCAGGGGGAGTGGGAGAGGGAGAAGCAGGCTTCCGCCAAGCAGGGAGCCCGATGTGGGGCTTAATCCCAGGACCCTGGGATCATGACCTGAGACGAAGGCAGACACTTAAAGACTGAGCCACCCAGGTGCTCCTAATCTATAATGCATTTAATTCCCATTAATCACCATCAGGCAACTCATTACCAAACCATCAACTTCCAGAAACTCAGCCTCAAAATTCTTGGCTGTAGTGAATCTCTGACAGTTATTAACATGAGAATTTATTTTCTTTTGGCCATTTGGGCCCTGCTCTCAAATTGCTATGCATTCACCCTCACAAATCTCAAATGCCTACATGTTTCCTCACCACAGACTTTCAAAATTTCTTCATTGATGGTCATAGGAAGGAGAATTAGAGAATCAGTTTTATGAAAATCAACTGTACCGTGAATTGGTATCTGGAGACCACCCACCAACACCTATAGTCGGAGAAAGCAGGATATCTTAAAACAATTACACATCGCTTGTTCTGGTGACTTGGAGACTGAGTCTTATCAAGTTTCAGGTATCAACCTGAGATGCTCCTTTTTAGGTAGATATGTGATGTATTAATCAACTCTAACATCTGATTTACCCATTTCAGGAGCCTAAAGACATCTGTGACAATGACACCAGCATTGGCCACGGGGAATCTTAAACTTGGTGGTGACAGGAACAATGGCAGGAAAGTACTAGGTATACAGATCCAGTAAAGGATACATCTCTCAGCCTTAGACGGGAGGCTTCTAACCTACCACCTGGGGATAACTCTGAAAAAGTCCCTGCCCCAATGGAGCTTATGTTCCAGAGTTAGGAGACAGACAGCAAGCAAATAAATATGGATATTTATAACATGTCAGATGGTATAAGACAGACATAGAGGTAAGGGGGTTGGGAGGTACCAGGAGTAGGGAGGGGCTGGGTGGTCAAGGAAGGCCTTGTTGAAAAGGTAACAGTTGAGCCAAAATATGAAGGAAGTGAAGTGGCAAGTCAGTTGTTTTCCTATTCCTTCAAAAAGGACCCTTTGATTTATAATTTTCTCTTCATGGGTTTTGTCTTTTAAAACATTTCATTTTCCAAGAATTTAAATTCTTGGCTAATTGCCAAAATATATTCTCTTTGTAGAAAGTCTCTCAGGACACAGACAAAAGTTGGGTTCTTGCCATGAGAGACAATGGACTCTGAAAAACAAACTGAGGGTTCTAGAGGGGAGGGGGGTGGGAGGATGGGTTAGCCTGATGATGGGTATTGAGGAGGGCACGTTCTGCATGGAGCACTGGGTGTTATGCACAAACAATGAATCATGGAACACTATATATAAAACTAATGATGTAATGTATGGGGATTAACATAACAATAAAAAAAAATTAAAAAAAAAAAAAGTTGGGTTCTTGGCTTTCATAGCAGAAAGCTAAATTCAACTAGCAACTGGACTTAGGCAATGGGACCCTCACTTCCACATTCATTCCAGCTCTAGATTTCCACAGTGATGGTATAAATTTAATTGAAAGTAAACCCTCCTGCAGAGCTTCATGGTTCCAGCCCAGTGCAAATTACAGTGTTGTTGGGAACACACACACCAGATGTTAGAACATACGTACCAGGGAACAAAGAGGACTGTGCTGTTCAGTGACGTATCCTAGTGTCTGACACACAGTAGGTGCTCAATGAATTTTTGTTGACTTGACCTTCTTGAACTCATACCATTTTCCTGGAGCATTCACTGATCACTGGGATTGATTTCCCATTTAAGATCTGCTTCTTCCAAGATTCTTATAATTTCCACTTTTCTCTACCCTCCATGATGCCAACACATGACTGGCCATGACTATTCTTTCAGTTGAGTTACCTCTTAGATTACTGAACATGTCAGAATGATGAGAAATCAGCTATGTAATAATGTGGGATGTAGGCAGGGAGGGATACATTTTGCTCTAAATGGAATTGTTAGATAAAAAGAACCCCCAAGGTATATCAAAATGCATGTTTGGAGAGTTGGATATCTGGAGGGAGGGACAAGCTGCCCATAGATAACAAAGCCATTTTTCCTTTTCATTCCCCTACTGATTTTAGCTGTTTCAAAAGGAGGAAGGTAGAGGCTCTAAAGATCTGCGCTTATCATTGGTGGTTTGATCTTAAGGGGCTGCTGAAGACACATTGTTTTGTTGTCCAATTCATTTCTCAATTTGTACCAGATGCCATCACCAGGGTGGGATTTCTATTTTCCCAGCATGTGCTTCCTACAAATTTCTGCTGCTGATAGCTATTATTTTAAATTCTATTTTATAAAGCATGTACTCTCCTACTTAGCCATTTTCTACATTTTATCATATCCCAAACCTATCATTGATGGCGAAGCCAGAAATCCCTGTGGTTTGCTCTCAGGAAAAGATTTTTGTGAAAAAAAGGTAGATCTGGGAAGAATACCAATCAGTGCTGAAGTTTTTTGTAGAGATAATTTTTTTAACCTCTTTTTCTGAAAGAAAGAACTTTCACCCCCTCAGAAATGAAAGAAAGCTACCTCACTGGAGATTGGTTATATATCAACCATTTATGTTCAATATTTGTTGAGTGCCTGTTATATGCTAGGCATTTTTCTAGACCCTGAGGATATAGGAGTGAATAAAACAGATGACAATTCTTAAACACATGGCATTTACATTCTGATTTACATAACATGAGGTGGCATCTTAACCAAAATTTTCTACTTTTCATGGGTCATCAAGGGATGGAGGCAGAGGCTGCTACTTTAATGTGCATATTTGGCTTTCCCTAGCTGGATTTTTACTCTAAGTTACATTAATTCGACTTACATCTAAGTTAATTTATTAGCTCCTCATGTATTACCACTGATTTAAAAAATAATAATAGAAAACACTCAAAAGTTCAAATTCATTAGCTTAAAAAGCTTCAACCTTTCCTCTGAGATAGAGTTTTTATCATACTATGTAGGCTGCATATAGACCTAAATGGAAAATAAAGAGGGGAAACTTTGCCTTGCGATGAAACCAGCCATAGTTTAATGTCCATTTTGAATGGTAAAGGCATTCATCCATAAATAGTTCACGAATTGTTCTTTTGGTTATTTTGTCAATTGCAGCCTATCATTACACAAACCATTAAACTTAATGGGTCTGAAACTGGCTATGACTTTAATGCCAGTTAAAGTCCATTACCTATAGATACAGGCAATCAACTCTGGGGATACATTACCACTGTTCAGAGGGAAGGATTACTCAAAGATCGCACACAGGCTCCTTCTCCTCCAGTATTGAAGCTACGGCAGCCCAATTAGGCAGAGTGCCGTTCCCATCAAGGGAGACCCATGGTGTCTCCTCAACCCATGGAGACGTCATTACTCAAGGTAAAAATGGCAGAAAAATGCACTTGTCACAAATTTGCTGTAAGTGGACAATTCCTGCCAAGCTGACACATGTAACTTTGCTTCCTCTGATGTCACCGGATAGTATAACTCACCGCTGAAGCAGTGTTGACAGTGGAAGAAGGGGAAAAAAATGAATCTGTTGAACCAAGGATAATATTACAAAAACAAGGAATGACAATGAGGCCATTTCTGCATGTCTGCATTTCAACTGGCAAACCACAATCTGGAGATGTATAAATATCGCCTCAGCCACCGTCTAACACGGGATTCTGTTCCCAGGTGTGAGCTGAGTATTTTGCCCACAGATCTCTGCAAATAATTACTGGTTCAAAAAAAAAGATTGCTGTCCTCCCCACCCCCTTCCCTAGGCAGTACAAGAGTATAGCAAATAAAATGAATAAAATCAGCCTTTTAAGCAACTGCCCAGCATAAGTCATTACTTGGCAAGTGGCTGTAACTTTTTTCTATAATGGTTTTTCACAGCACGACATCCACTTCCAAGTAGATGTCTTGATAAATATGGCATCAAAACCCATGCCTAAGGAAAAGCTGAGTGGGGATAAAATTATTCCACTTCAGAATGAAATAAGTAAGTCAATATGACCATTTGTGATCTTGTACACAAGCAATGAGCTGAGTGAACACATCTGCCATGCTTGAAAACCTATCTGCTTGCAGATGCTCTAAGTGCAATGTATGAAACTTCAATTTCTTGGTATCTTTCATAGCACCTATCACTATAGGCACTCATTCCATCATTCAGGAACTATTTTAATTATGTATTATAACTATGCTTATGCTACGGGCTGAGATATAAAATTCACACTTCTGATAGGGGCACCCTCATAGAGCTTATATTGTAGCTGTGGAGAGAAATAATGATCAAGTAATCACATAAATACATAATTACATGTAATACTTCTGTGATCTCTTCCTTCATTATTAAAGTGAAATGAATGACTCCTTCCTCTGCCTTCCAATAGTACCCTTCTTATTTCTCTATTCAGCAGTTATTACTGTCTGTCTTCTAGGAACGGGGCACTTGTCTGTCTTATGAGATTGCAATCTGTTCTAGGATAAGAACCTTGTCTTCTGTTTGTGTTCCTCAACAAACCACCTCTCTACCACTCCTTCCTTCCACAGTCCATCCCAGGCCTGCAGTTCCTACCACACTGCCTTGCACAGTGGGAAAAAATGTAGAAATAAAGCTGACCCATTTACTAGCTTTTCTGTTAGGTCAAATTCATTTCATTTTATTTCTCAGTGCCTCTATTTAGACACTGGGGCTAACAAATTACCACCAGCAGCTTTGGGACATTGTAACTCTAAGGATGAAATGGTGATCCCCAATATAAAGGCAACAGGATAAAAAAAAAAAAAAAAAAAAAACACTGAGAGGCAGAATAATCAGTCCCAAGGCATTAACCATTTGTATGAGAAAAAGAACAATTTTATGGGACTTAAGGACCCAAGGTCATATCAGTGCTGGTTGATAGCCATATCCAGTCTTTGGTAAAATGAGAAAATGAAGGCAGAGCAGTGGGTTTTTCATTGGCTAAATTTATTCAACTTATGTTGAGAACATCGTCTTAAATATCCCTTTTGTGAAATAATGGTGACAATGGAATAGTTTTTAAAAAGTGTTTTACCTGTTAAAATTTAAATAACAGGCAATCTATATAAGTCTATTCATTTTTCTTCTGGAGATTTTACTGCCCCATAAAATATAACTATCTGAGAAACACTGGCCTAGAGTGTCTGCTTTCACTGGCTGGAACAGAGAGCAGCAAAAGTCAACCCAGATATTCAAGCTCATGTCAGGAAGCAGCTTATTGGCTGGTGTGCTGCATGAAGACAGCAAGATCCAAGGAGTTTCAGAAGATAATTTTCTTGGCAGGAAGCCCTCCAAATTCAAAGATAGATACCGAAGACAGATATATTCAGCCTTTCCCTCGGTTGAGATTTTTTTCAAACAGAGACAATGAAATTAACATTTCCTGTGGTGTTTACGGTTGATGACATGATTACAGGTTGGATTAAAAGAGTGGAGAACAAAGGGACATAGAATATGGAAACCAGAGAAAGAAGACACGAAGGCAATGGACTATATAGAATGAAGAATGATTAAAAGGTGGAGGGGGGAGTAAAGCGAGAAGATAAAAATAAGAAGGAAAAGAAGAAAGGAATGGGATGTGTGAGCACGTGTGCACACGCGCGCGCACACACACACACACACACACACACACCCCAGTCACCACTGCCAGTTACAGGAGCCAGTAGGACACAAACTCTACGTTGCCCCTGATTTACTTCTCTTTACTTCAGTTGCTGAAGGACAGAAAACCAAGCCTGCAATTTAACCAGCTTATTCTCATAAAAGGACGCAGTTCAGCTGTGTCCATCAGACAACAGCCAAACAAACTCAAGGGCCAGGAAACCGAAAATAAATTATATTCTTGGCATCGCAGCATCTTCACCTTTGCTAACTATGTCTGTTTTGTTTCAGGGCCAAGGAAATTAGTTAAGAAGGAGTGGACATACCCTTCAGATATCAATGAAGGGCTGTGATCCCATTCTTGCAGACAAAAGAGTAAGATCACATATCTGGCACTTTCCTTCCTGAACTACTGGTGGTGGTGGGGAGGGTGTGGTGAGCAAAGCAAAAGAAAACAAAACCCGAACCATGTTTGCTGCTAAGCCTGTCCCCCAACTTCTTTCACCTCCTGTCAATCATCAAAGGAGTTATTAATATAATAGATACTTACATGTTCTGGGTTTTTTGTTTTTTTTTTTTGGCAGATTTTATATCCACAGAAAACCTCCTACCACTTAGAAACAAAAGTCTGCCCATACATTGATGCGCACCTCAACAAAGGCTGTATTGTAATCTTGTGGATTCCCACTATGCTTTACCAAACTGTGTACCCCTGAGAGCTAGAAGCTCATCTACCCCTAGATGGTCTGAGGCAGAGTACATGCTGTGTGCTCAGTGACTGAGGACAAGTTCCTGTCATTGAGGTCCACAGGCTGGAAAGCCAGAGCTGAGGACCATTCTGCAGGAAGGGTCCTCTTACTGTCTCACTTTCTTTACAGCTGAACCACCTACTGAATAAATATGGTGGATCCATTGGTCCCTCCAAGTGTCTCTCCATTTGCTTGTCTTTTGGGGGAGAAACAGATCTCCTTTTGTTCATAGGATAAGCATTGCCTTGAATTTTCCAGTCTGAGTTATGCCACATTTGGAAGTTGGTAGGGAGGGTCAAGAGCCACGTTGGAGCAAGGATCATGTTTACAAGCCCTGTGATGTGGTTGGGTCGTATTGCATTCCTTCTCACCCCACCCTGGCAGTGAAGTTTAATGTCCATGTAATAAAGATTTTACCCAGCAGGTGGGAGTAATTACACACAGCTCATTTTTCTAGGCAGCAACTTTCTTTCAAACTTCTAATCCAAAAGAGCACAGTAGTAGATCCCACAGTGTTTCTGAACCCTGAATTTGCTAACCCACTCACCAATTCACAAAACACATATGGTTAATCATAACTCAAGAGTCTTGAGTTGACATTATAACTCAAATTTTGATGAGAGTAAGTGGCAAATATTTCCCATGGAACTGAGGCCTTTCATTACAATATCTGCTATACTCTCAGTTTTATTTTTTAGTTTTCTAAATTTCATTTACCTGGGGTAATTTTGTTCTTAGAAAATATTTTTTTCACATTTTTTTTTAGTCTAAAAATACAATGATTTTGCCATGAGTTGATATATCATCACTGTGTATGTTAGCCGAATATATATCCCTGCTTATGAAATAATAATACAACTGAATCCAAGGTGAAACATTTACGGACAATCTCGCAAAATTGTGATGACCGATCTGTTTTGTTTTTTGTTTTTTGTTTTGGTCCAGATATGTTGGCAATTTTCAGGTATAGATTAGGTTGCCAGTATGCCATGATGATGGATAAAATATTTCCTGAGGTCCGATACTTCTTTCATATCAATTTCGAGACATGTGAATGTAGTTTATAAAGGCAAACCTTGAAATCAGTAGCTTAAGTAAAACACTTCGCGTTTTGCTTCACTATGCTAAGGGAGAAGTGTATGCATATGTATTTTACTTTAATCAATTCACCTTACGTAATGTAATGAACAGAATTATTTTTATCTTTACTGGCACAATTTCTGAACCAATGCTATCACAGACACTGACTAGATGAGTAACAAATTCATTTTCTCTTCCTGAGCACGGAGCCAAACTCCGTTTTCCAGCCTCCTTAGACGTGGGTGTGGACCATGTGACTAATTCTGACCAATGGGATGTGAGCAGAAGGTGTGTGTCACTTCCAAACCAAAGCAGTTAAGAATGTGTGCATGTGGGTGTGTATGAGCACACGTGTCTTCTTTCACACTCTCATTCTGCCCACAGTATGCTGGTTTAATCGTGCTAGAGCGACCTTGAAGCAATATGTCATGACAGAGGAGCTGTTTTCTTCCATTACAGTTTAGGAGGAGAACAGATCCCTGAGTCACCTCTTGGAGGAGCAAAGCAACCCAGAACAACTGTGCTAGGATTTGAATCAACAAGATACAAGTTTTTGTTGTATTAAAACACTAAGATTTTGGGGTATTTTAACAACAGTTAGCATGCCCTGACTAAATTATAAAAATAATAAAGTGTTCTTTTTTTCAAATGTACAAGCTCTAGTACACCAACAAAATGCTTATACATACATAAAATGTGTTTATGTTGCATGCTATTTTTTATACAAGCAACAGATTATTTTTCATTTGAGGATGCTCTAATGTTATATATCTCCCACACTTAATTTTATAATTTCAGGGTTCGTGAGTGGCTCTTTTATTCTGTATATAGATACATATATATAGGCTTCTGGACCATTGAAGCCAGCTTGTATTACAGCCCTTAATTGATTCAGAGAGCCTCTGCCAAAGACTTCCCAATTTCTTATTGTTTTCTCGTTTATAATTTGCAATCATAATTAATCTAATGATTTGCCAATTTTAAATCATGTCAACTATTTGATTAGAAATATAATAATGTTTTAACCCTTTCTAAGGAAACAATGATTAATGAGGGACTAAGGAGTGGAGCTAGATTAGAACTCAGAACTCCAGAAATTCTATCCAGTGAATGAACCATGAGTCAAAGTTACATTTACTCTCTTAAGTCTTAATTTATGGTAAGAAACTAAAGACCTGGAATGCTAACTTCCCCCCTCAATGATGCTTAAAGATATCAGTGTGGTCTCATAGGGAAACAAAATGTGGATTTAATTATCTTTGGCTATATTTCAGGCTTTAACACTTGCAGCCATAACTTTCTCCATCTGTAGAGTGGGCATCATCTAAAATATCAATTTTCAAGGTGAGTCAGGAGCATCCTTAAGACACATGGCATTAATATACTGAAATACAGGTGTTCAAGTCCATAAATAGAGTTGAATTTTTCTTCAGCCTTTTAAAAAAGATTTTATTTATTTGAGAGAGAGAGAGCACACGTGTGAGCACCAGTTGGGGAAGGAGCAGAGGAAGAAACAGACTCCCCGCTGAGCAGGGAGCCTGCGGCACTGGGGCTCGATCCCAGGACCCTGGGATAATGACCCGAGCCGAAGGCAGATGCATAACCAACTAAGGCAGCTGCTTAACCTACTGAGCCACCCAGGCGCCCCTTCTTCAGGCTTTTCAACAGGATGTTAATAATTACCACACAAAGAACAGATGAGTCTCCATCTACTGTAATAGTGTTTGTAAATGAAGATGTTCTACAATATCTGTAAAATGTCTTGTTTTAAGACATTTTAATAATATGGACATAAGAAATTTAATTACAACCAAAAGCTGGCAAGATTAAAATCCCTTGCTCATAAAAGAAATCTCCTTAGTACTTCGGCATTAGCGCCAAACCAGACGTAGGGCCTTTTGCCTCCAGATATTTGGTTGAGTGTATATACATATATAGATGTCCTGAATGTGAAGATGTTACCTTATTTCACTTTATGGTTAAGGGCAAAGGCTCTGGAGTCAGGTGGAGTTCAAATCCCAGCCCCACAATTACTACTGGTGTGACCTTGAACATGTTTCTTAACGTCATTGACTCTCAGTTTCCTCATCTGAAGAATGAAGGTAAAGATAATGATTTATCTCATGAGTATTTGTGAGAATAAATGTAAACTATCTCTGGGGAAACAAGCCCCATTCCTGGACACACAGCAAGTGCTCACCAAATATGAGCTATTTTTATTATCCTTGATCTGCATATATGAATTGGTCCCTTTTATTCTTATCCCTTGAAATGAACCGAGCACTCCCACAGTTATTATCACACTCTTTCCCCACATTTGGCTCTCACAAGATGTCTCATAGGGGAAGAAATACATTCTCTTCATATGCCAGATTCATACACTTATTTATTTACCCCAAGATACTTCTTTGGACATTTAATAAGTCAGTAGAGAAAATGAATTCTACTATTGTGCTAGCTTGACTCAGAATATCTAATGTGTTAACCAAAACCATGGCTCTCCTATTACCACATTCCATTCCAACACATCATGAAAAAGTTGATCTCCAAAATATATATTATTTGAATAATAGTTGTAATATAGGGTGATTCATTCCATTATGATTACTAGGACTAGTATAATAAGATTACTGGGATTAATTTACCTCTTAACCAATACAATAAAGTAAGCCTTTTTGGCAAAGGACATTATTCAATGTGTTCAATTATTCTAATTATTACACATATTCTGTATTTTTCATCAAGCAGCTGTTTATTTAAACAAGACTGGGAATAATTTTAGAAGAAATAATTCTATTCCCATTTTCCACGGAACACCTTAATTTTTGTTAACCAATCAATGTACTTTAGAAGTTAAACAAAGATGGTAGTTCTACACAATTCTGGCTAAGCTACCAGTTTTGCTACTACTGATGACAATGCTGATAGAGAAGTGGTTGATCAGTTAGTGCTTTTACTGCTTAGTCAGCTCTAAAGTTGGTCCTGAGGAAGGCTTCTGGGTGTATTGGGCATTCTTTTCCTGACAATAGGGGTGACTCATGGCAGATGAAGTAGCAGTGGCTCTCTCTGGACCATGGCAAAGTAGAACTGCCCCCTGCCAAACTCTTTTGCAGGAGGAGTAGGGGGAAGGATACCTAGGGTACTAGTCTCAGATGGATTTAACCATCAGGATGGGTGTGACAGAGCCGCTTTTATCTGGGTTCAAACCCCAGTACCCTAATTGTGCTCTCCTCTCCACCCCCACCCTTAGCTCCCAACCGTTCCAGCAGGGCTGGTGTCTCACATGTGCTCCTTCCCCAAGTCTGTTATCTCAGGAATAACTGGAATGTTTGTATGTGTTCACCTAGGGAGAGGAGCACAGGTTCAGGGCTTATCTCTGATTGGCTTATTTTCTTTGAAGATCCATTCAGTGTAGTGTGTATGTGTGTATGTGTGTGTGTGGGGGTGTGTGTGGGGGTGTTCTATTTTCTATTGTCCCAGTTTATTCTATTTTATGTAGGGAAACAAGTTTAATTTTGCTGGATAGCTTGTGATAACCAGTTTGAAGTGACCCCTGCTTTGAGATAAAGCATATGTATCATCTGAAATGGACAAAGAAGAAGATGACAAAAATATAATTATAACTTAAGAAAATTCCCATGGACAGGCTGACAGTTCCTTTACGCCCTTTCATCCCATTCCCTCATTCTTGGAAGTTAATACATGACACCTCCATAATAGATGCATAAAAAGAGTTTAAGTATATCCTGGGGATCAGAGCATCAGAAAGTTATTACCACTCTTAGGTCTGAAGGAGCAACCCACTGAGAACTGCAGCTATAAGAAGGGAGCATCCAATAGGAGCTGTGGCCTTCAGAAGAGAAATTGGCTACTGTCAACCATGTCCAGGCAAAAGGGGTTCATGGGGAAATGAATGCCTATAACTCTCTCCTTCCAGCCTACAAACTCCTGCTAAAGCCTCTCTTTGGCAAACCCAACTTGAAGATAGACAGCATGGGAGTCCTGTTGATGTGATCCATAGATGCCAACATCCCAGGACAAAGAGTTTGGTGGAGCCAGGTGGAAAGTGTATGAGAAAGAACAAGTAGAGAATGATCAGCATATAAACAGATTTTTTTTTTTTAAGATTTTATTTATTTATTTGAGAGACAGAGATAGCAAGAGGGAGCCCAATGCAGGAGTCGATCTGAGGACTCCAGGATCATGACCTGAGCTGAAGGCAGATGCCAAACTGACTGAGCCACCCAGGTGCCCCCATAAAAAGATTTTTAAGAAACAAGCCATATACACTTCTGAATTCTAACTATAATTACCTTTCAAAGCACAGTTTAAGTCTTGGAAGCATTTCCTGGTGACTCTAGTTTTTACTGATTTCTCTCTTATTTGAATTTATAGCACTTATAGCTTGTCTTGGCATTTCTCTTTATACATATAAGGAAAGGAAATTATAATTTGAAATCTAAGGTATTACTTTCTGCAGCATATTGGGGCTTGGTTGGAGGCTATATTGATCAATAGTTATTTTGTATATAACAGTATTGTTCCTTAAAAACATTCACTCTATATCTTAGTACTTTTAAAAAAAATTCTCTGAGCTTCCTATCCCAGTGGGCATAATGCTCATTGACTTTATTCTTTTAACCCAAATTATTAATTGCCTTTAATGGGTCCAACCTTGCATGTGAGGGATGAAGATATAGCCTCTGAACTTTTTTTTTCATGCATTAATTTATTCTTTCATTCAACATTTTATTGTGTATTCTACTACATGTCAAATACTGTCTTAGGTACTGGGATTACAATGGTGACAGAAAAATAGACATTGTGTCATAGAGCTTACAATCTAATGAGGGAGAAACTATCCAAAACTTATTCAGAAAATGTAAATTATGACTATGTCAAGTGCAATAAAAACAAGGATACAGGGTGCTGTGAGAACATATAATAGAATTGATTTAGGGATATCAGAGAAGGCTTCTCTGATGACATGGTCATTAATGTGAACCCAGAAGAATAAGAGTTAACTAGCTGACTGCTAGACAGAGCAGTCTAATCACAGGGAATAGCAAGGCCTGTGTCTTCAAAGATAGGATAGCAACAAGTTAGGGGTGACCAGGAGACTGGGGGCAGAGGCAAGGGCTGGGAACTGCCTGCAGAGTAGGTCTTAATAATGATCCTGATCTTTATATTAAGAGCAATTGGGGGTGCCTGAGTGGCTCAGTAAGTTAAGCGTCTGCCTTCGGCTCAGGTTGTGATCCCAGGGTCCTGGGATCGAGTCCTGCCTCGGGCTCCTTGCTCAATGGGGAGCCTGCTTCTCCCTCTCCCTCTGCCCCCCACTTGTACTTGCTCTCTCTCTAATAAACAAATAAAAAATCTTGGGGCGCCTGGGTGACTTAGTTGGTTAAGCAACTGCCTTCGGCTCAGGTCATGATCCCAGGGTCCTGGGATCAAGCCCCATATTGGCTCCCTGCTCAGCAGGGAGCCTGTTTCTCCCTCTCCCTCTGCTGCAGTCCCCTGCTTGTGCTCTCCTGCTCTCTCTTTCTCTGTCAAATAAATAAATAAAATCTTTTTAAAAATCTTAAAAAAAAAAGAACAATGGGAAAGCCACTGGGGGGATAGACCATTTTTAGGTTAGGGGTGCCATGGTCAGATTTGCAATTCAAAATAATCATTTTGACTTCTGTGTGGATTAGAACAGGTGAGATGAAGGGAAATGGTAGCTTGGACTAGGATATAATGGGAGAGAGAAAGAGTAGTGATGTTCAATGACATGGGGACATAAAATCAATAAGAACTTGGTGAATCATTGGAAATGGAAGTAAGAAATATAAAACCAGTGATGAAGTTTCTATTTCACGTTGGTAAAATGAGTGAGGAGCTAGTTCATCATTGAGATAGGAAATACCAGAATAGTATCAGATAAGATGGGATGGGGAGAACACAGTGACATACAATGTGCCATACTAAAGTAATAGAAAAGTTAAAACAACTTATATAAGAAGATATGATGGAAACAAGGAGAAGTGAGAATCATGGTCAATACAGTATTTTCTAATGTAACCAGAGCTAGAGACATTGCCCGTTGGTAGGACCACTGCCTTATTCCAGCTTTAGAAACTAATTAAATGTCTATAGATATAAAAGACTTACTGTTGATTTCTAAAGATAGTCCATTTAATGCAAGATCATTTAGTATCTATATGCCAGAAAAATATGGGGATATGTTCTCCCTTTGCACTTGGAAAAATGGAAAGTTATGGCAGTTAATAACTCAGCCAAGGTTATATACTCTGAGTCAGCAGAAATATGAAGGAAAAAAATCAAGACTCAAAGAGCTGAAAGGAAATTTAGAGGTCATTTGACCTAGCTCCTATGTGACTTAAGAGTAGAATTTTTGTCAAGGTTTGACAGGTAGTTAGTAACAGAGTTGTAACTAGAACCCAGGTGTCTGGACTCAGTCTTGCATTGTTTTTTTCCACTTCAGCACATGAACTGAGTTTCAAGCTAATTCTCCATTGCTCAACAATTTGGCCTCTCCCAGTAGCCAAAAGAACCCCTTCTAAAAGCAGTGGACAGCAAAAAGTATTGTGGAGGTATTGAGGCCCAACTACATTGGGTGAAAATGTAAGCTGATGTGAACTCTGGCAAGTCTATGAGCAGCACATCTGAGAACAATTACAACTCCCTGCAATCTCAATGTCTTCATCTATAAAATGTGATAGTTGTGAATAATTATGTTCTTGCTCTATGGAATTATGGTTCTATGTATGATTCCCCCAACATCTAAATATCCTGGCTGGACTTGGGAAAATAACCCTACCTTTCGTTGTTTGGAATATGTTTCCTGATGAAAGGCGATATGTGCTGGTTTTTATCATTGAACATATTTTCATGTTTAAACTCCAGAGAAAGTGAGAAGAAAGCATAAAACAGGAAGCATCTGTATTTTTAACTGGCAGAGAAAGTGGAATTTGATGTGACTTCAACATTTTTTACTGCCTTATATTAACAGATGGCTAGAATTCAAAAAGTACTTTTCATAATAAAATGGGTGGAAACTGGTAAGAAGACCTTGCTGAGGAAGGAAACAAGAAAGAAGGAAGGGAGGGAGGGAGGGAGAGAGAGAGGGAGAAAGGAAGGATGGGTAGAAGGAAGGAAGGATGGGAGGGAAAGGGAGAAAAGCAGGAAGCATACAAAAACCATCAAGTATTTCTAAGATATCACTGGAGGCAAAGGAGGGGGGAGGGAGGGATGAGAGAGACGGAAGAAGAAGGAAGGGAGGGAAGATCGAGGGGGAGGCAGAAAGGAGGGCAAGAGAAGGACTGTAAAATTGCACTGTCTTTCCTCAGTATGGTCTAGAGCTAGCTGATCCACTTGGAAGTTGTGATTCTTCTACTGTTTGTTGATTGGGCTGTCTAAATGATGCAGACTTCCATTAGCCTCATCAGAAAGGTGAAGCAGCCAAGAGAGAATGAGAACCAAGTTTCAGATGAACCAAACTTCACCAAAGAACATACTTGCTGTTTGCCCAAAAGCATACCCTCAAGAGGACTTGGTCCCAACACCTGGATTGAAGCAGGTAACCATTTCTAGCTGCTTATCTTGGAAGGAAGCTCAGCAGCTTCTTGGAAGAAGCTAAACACATAATCCTTAGAACTGAACTGTTAGTAAGTCCTTCCATCCCACTTTTCAGGTCTTCTAGTTCCTGTGCTTACTTAGATTTCTTTTGATATCCAACAAAGAATACTACTATCACTTTCTTCCTTAGACTTCGAAGTTTTCCAACCTTAAGGCTTTCTGAGATGTCAGACGTGCATGAGAATTCAGATCCAAGTAAGATTCTTTTATAGCTTTTTCACTGGAATGCTTGACTTAAAAAACAAGTTTTATGTAAGCTTTTGCTTCTGACAAGAGAATTTCAGGGAGTTTCTGGTTGGCATATGCCTAACCCTTTTTATTGCACACCTTCAAGTAGGAGTAGTAACGTCAGCTGGTAGACCATGGAGACATGAATTTGCTCTCCTCTCATTTTCTTCCTCAATAGCACAACGTGGTATTCACCTTTTCTCTTCCTTCCCTTTCTTTCTGTACTTAGCCTTCCTTCTCTTCATAAAAGAGTCCGTCTAGGGCAGGTCAGGAAGGGGGAGGCTGTTGGTAGTGAGGGACGATGTGAGCCATAAAGGATGTGTACATCCTGGTGTTTCTTCTGCCTCTGCCTCTGGAGCAGGCTATGAGTTTGGCCCTGCTCCGTCCCCTAACCGCCCCCCCATCTCTTGCCACCCTCTCCTTCCAGACCTCACACAACAGTTCCACCTATATCTCTGACCACTTGGAAGAAGTCCCCAAAATGCTAATCTCACCTGAGTCTCACTTCAAACCTTTGTCTATGCAGGGCTAGCATTTCTCTGCACTTTGCCTCTTTCATCACAGGATCTAAGAGAAAGTGCCAGAGATTGCTTCACACTTCACTGGCTTCTCATTGCTGCTGATGGATTCATTCTTTTATTCTAAAGAGTAGAAAGTCCCTCCCAGTGGACAGTGAAGGGACACCCTGGCTTAAAAGCAACCAGTTGAGACATTTGATTAGAAAGCAGGCTGGTCCTTGTCGGAACTAAGATTAAAAAAACAAAACAGGGGCACCTGGGTGGCTCAGTCGTTAAGTGTCTGCCTTCGGCTCAGGTCATGATCCCAGAGTCCTGGGATCGAGCCCCGCATCGGGCTCCCTGCTCAGCAGGAAGCTTGCTTCTCCCTCTCCCACTCCCCCTGCTTGTGTTCCCTCTCTTGCTGTCTCTCTCGGTCAAATAAATAAATAAAAATCTTACTCCCCCCCCAAAAAACACTTCTGCCACATTGTAGATTCCACCGAATTTTTAGAATTGGGGGAAACTCCTGGCTTTCACTCTTATCCACATGGCAGATGAAGAATCCCTTTTCTTATTAAGCACCTGAAACCAAAATACTGTATGCCTTCTCCCAAAGAATTACTGCTCTACATGGTGTTTATTCTTCTCTACCTTTGGGCTTCTTAACTTGGATATATTTGAGTGGGTTCCCCTACCCCCTTCAAATTTCACACCAATTTTTGTGTGCATGTATATATATATATCATAGCAGGTGAATTTACTTAGATGGGGGTTCATGGCTTTTTATCTGATTAAAAAAACATTTGATCTAAGAGTAGATAAGCAAACATGCCTTCTAGATTAATTAGTGCTATGTGCTTTTTGCAGGCTGACCTTAACCCATTCAACGCCCACTCTTTGGGACAATTGCTTCTGGATCCCCAATAGCTCACTGAAAATCAACTTGTGAAACAGTATCTTTTTTTTTTTTTTTAAGATTTTATTTATTTATTTGATAGATAAAGACATAGCGAGAGAGGGAACACAAGCACTGGGAGTGCGAGAGGGAGAAGCAGGCTTCCCGTGGAGCAGGGAGCCCGAGGTGGGGCTTGATCCCAGGACCCTGGAACCATGACCTGAGCCAAAGGCCGACACTTAATGACTGAGCCACCCAGGTGCCCCAACAGTATCTTCTCATAAAATGAAGACTGACTTTATTACTGGAAAAGGTCTTGTATAATTGATGTGTGGACTACATGCAGCAAAGTAGTTTACTATTTAAAGAAATCTGATGGGAAATTATTCCATAATCATTGATCATCCCCTATATTATCTGAGTTATGAGTATGAATTAAATGTCCTTAGAGCAGAGTACTTACAAATAACTAAAACTAGGGTTTTGAGTCTTTTTTCAAACATGTTTCTTTTATCCGTTATCTTTAAAAATAAAAGTTAAACTTGGAATATGTGACAATCAGGGTTTCTTCAAATAGAAGGGCTGCCAGTCTTCCCTCCTGCTTGTTAATCTCTATCACCAACACCCAAAGTGAAGAGCTATTTCCCTATAAAGACCATGACTATGAGAAAATAGCATTCCCTTTTTATTCAGCAACTGTTCTCACTGATGGAATATCAGAATATCACATGAAAAATTAAGATTGCTATAGTGCAAAAAGTCATTTGAATATACCTGTGGAGTTCTCTGGATACAAAATAAATAGCTAAATTACAAATAATTGGCGTCTTATTTTTAAATTTTGTTGCATTTTGTGTCGCTCACTGATCAGGCATTTATAAATTGGGTGAGAAATTTTCATTTCTACCCCCTCTTCCCTCCTCCAGTGAAAAGCTCCCACTTTCCTCACTGGAATACTGCAGAGGGCTGCATAGAGAAGGGCTTTGCTGATGATCTCTGAAATCCTTTTTGACAGTGAAATTCTATGAACATCATCCAAAGGCACTGGGCCTCACAGGTGAAATATTAATGTTTGGGGCCTGAGGAGAAACCTTGGCTCCAGATCTGCCCCTGTTCTTTCAGCTCATACTGGCTGTTGACATGTCCTCTTGCCCAAATTTTTAATTCCAGCTGCTTCATTTGGCTCTCTCCCTTCACTTCTTGCCCACATGCCCCGCACATAGGTTTCTGATCCTCATTGCTCTCATTTTCTCTTGAAGCCGTGCTTCCTAGGATCTAACTTGTTGGAGGTTCTGGTGCCTTCCACTGGGTTGCTCTTGATGCAGCTCTAATCTATGCCTGACCCTACTTTACCTCAACCCCAGATGTGCTTTCCTGATTCAGACCTTCTTCTGGCTTGCAGAATCATGTAGCAATAGTCCTTTATTCTGGGAGGTCATTTTGTTTTACTCCGTGTTACTTCATTTCTTTTGATATTTTTTTCCTTCCTTCCTTCCTTTCCTTCCTTCCTTCCTTCCCTTTCCTTCCTTCCTTCCTTTTCCTTTCTCCTTTTCTTTCCTTTCTTCTTTCCTTTCTCTCTTTCTTTCTTTCTTTCCTTCCTTCCTTTCTTCCTTTCTTCCTTCCTTTCTTTCTTTCTCTCTCTCTCTTTCTCTTTCTTTCTTTCCTTCCTTCCTTCCTTCCTTCCTTCCTTTCTTTCTTTTCTCCTTTCAAACAATTGCCTGATTCTTAGCTCCTCTGTTCAGGCCTTTTGCTTTCTTTTGGCCTTCCACTCAGACCATTTTCAACAACTTCCATCCAGGTAGCCTCCAGACATGGCAAGAAATAAGAAAACTGCCTAATCTCTAATTCCTAGAAATCTCTGTGGGCTATGAACATGCCGTTTTTTCCTGGTAACTGGGTCTTGTGAAGCTCCTGGTAGGTATAACTTTTTTCTTTACCAGCTGTCTTGCCTCTAGTTTATAATGGACTGCATTTCATAGAGATACCCCTTAGTGATGACATCTCTTCCCAAGAAATCCCTAACTTATTTTATCTTTTTCTGGCCATCATTCCAGTTCACAGCTGAAAAGATAACAAAGATAACACAACACAGCCCGTCTTCTTTGTTGATGCAAGTGCTGACAGTTGGTTGACAAATACTGGAACCTTAAGTAGATTAAAAATTCATACCTGGTTTATGGCCACCAGGAAACAGGATAATTTGCAACAGGATAATTTAGATAATAAATAGGGGATAATTTGCAATAAATAGAGGAAGAAGGATACTACTTTATTGACACTTTTCACTTTTATTTGAATATGGGCTGAAATTGAAGTTCTAGTCCCCTGATAGCTTCAAAGGCACTAAGATGCTAAGGAGCCTATAGACCAAGCTTCCTTTTCCTTTGCCATGCGTACTCTCAGCAGAAGTTTTCAAATTAAAATGTGTTTTCTCCACTGAATTGTGGCATCTGTTGCTCTGTAAGGCTTTCAACCTTTTGTTCTTTTCCTTTGTGTACATAAAAATGAATAAAAATGCAGTTTGTAAATGCTGTGTAGCCTTTGTTGCTTCACATTATTTTCATTAATTTGATTGTCTTTTGAGACTTATGGTTGACATATATGAATGCTTTCTTTTAAGCAAATTGATATGGTAATAAAGCATCTGAATACATTCAATCAATACATATTTAAGAATGATTTTTTAAAAATTCCAGATCTTGCTGGTACTGCCAAGAAAATCAGTTTTAGTGGATGAAAGAATTTTAAAGCTGAACTCTGTATTGATCAGTCCTTTCCCTTAGTATTCCCCTTGCATTTTATGTTTCCAAAGAGCATATAACCATCCATCAGGTTTTTTAATGTCAAAGTGGCAGGCAAAATATATGGCCAAACTCCATTTTCCAAATTGGGACACTGAAATCTAAGAAAGGTGAGTTTCTTCTCCAAAGCTAGCACCACCAACTGAAGGAAACAGTTTTACTTTTTTTTTTTTTTTTAAAGACTTGAGATAATTATATGAAGTCCCTGCCCTATAGAGGCCACTTTATCTTATTCTTTCTTTTTCCCTAAAATCAACAACTATGTCTTCTGTACTATCCTCTATGGAGATAAAAAAGAATCCTCTTTCCTCAAGGACTTTAACCCTATTTTTAAAGAAAACACATACACCCATAATAAAATATGTAACCTCCAAGGGAATTTGTATTAGATGACCTGTCCAGCATTTTGGACAAGCTTTAGGCTGAAGTGACTGGGGAGGTTGCACACTGAAGCTGATTAATTTCCTGAGGGTGGGAGCACCATTCCAGAATCGGAGGTACCCAGGAGCAAGGTCTAGCCACTCCAGAGTGAGCATGCTTCATTAAGAAGACAATGAAGAGACCAAGTAGGATGGAAAAAAAAATTCAAGCAGAGGAAATTCTGCACCTATTATAACTTTGGGAATTAAGCATAAAATAGGTGGCAGAGTTCTGAGAAGAGTACAGTCTGGGCTTCTTAAAGGCTGAGCCAAATCTTCATCTCTATAATCCCTTGCACAAGTTTATACAATGCTTTGAAGAGTAATCGAAAAGGTAGAGTGACAAAAATCCTCTTCTTAAGAAGCAGGAAAATTTTTATTATCCCCACTTTGAGGAGGAGAAAACTGAAGCTCCTGATGATAACTTACCCAAGTCCACACAACTAGTAAACTCGGATCAGCTTCAAACCCCCAAATATTTATTTTCTCAAAGTCTTTCCTCTTAATGGTTTGACTACAACACATAGCTGCTGGGTGATAGTAGCCCAACTGTAGAACAAGAGAGGTGGTCCAGACTGTGATCTTGGGAGCCTTCATGGGTTTCCAACTCCATGACTTAATTGTCATAAAGACCTAGACAAATCACTTAATAAATCCACATCTGAGTTTCCCTATCTACGAGTGTAAGTTGAAAACAATTGAAATTAAGAACACTCACCTCCTGGAGTGCTGTGAAGAATCAATGAAATGGTATCTCTCTGGCACCAAGAGGATAAATGTTCCCCAAATTTTAGTTCTTCCTTTCTTCCTCATGTTATCCACCTCCAATATTGACATGAATAATCGACTATACTACTCCCAACAGTGGTCACATGGCTTGGCCTTACTTCCAAAATGATTCAACAGTGCCTGAAAGTCTTTCTAAATTAACTGAGGGGGTTAGTAAGGCAATCTGTATGAAATTCTCTTTAGGGGCTTTGCGGTAGTGGGGAGAGTCTGATATTTATAGCTAAATTCTACCTCTGCCACTTCTTCAATGTGTTATGGTTATGACATATTGCTTAGTGCTTAGACCTTGGGGTCTGACTGATTTAAATCCTGGTTCTACTTTCCTAGCTGTCTCTGCCAGGATAAATTACTTAATCTGGCTCTGCCTCAGTTTCCTCATCTCTGAAATGTTATTAATAGTAAATAGGAATAGTGAAATATTAATAGTATCATAGGCCTGTTGTGAGGTTTAAATGAGTTAATGTACCTGGAGCACCTGGCTGGCTCAGTCAGTTGGGCATCTTACTCTTGATTTTGGCTCAGGTTATGATCTCAGGGTCATGACATTGATCCCTGCATGAGGCTCTGCACTGGGCATGGAGCCTGCTTAAGATTCTTTCTCTCCCTCTCCCTCTTCCCCTTCCCCTGCCCTTCAATAAATAAATAAATAAATAAATAAATAAATAAATAAATAAATAAGTTAATGCAACCAAGGCACTAGGCACATGTATTCAAGAAATTTGAGGGCACCTGTTTGGCTCATTCAGTTAGACGTCTGCCTTCAGCTCAGGTCATGATCCCAGGACCCTGGGATCAAGTCCCACGTCAAGCTCCCTGCTCTGCAAGGAGTCTGCTTCTCCCTCTGCCCCTCCTCCCACTTGTTCTCTCAATCTCTCTTTCTCTCTCTCAAATAAATAAATAAAATCTTTAAAAAAAGGAATTTGAGCAGCTACTGTTATTTATTACTATTATTATGATTATCATCATCTTGGTTCACAATAACCAAAATAACTTTGTTTTTCATATTTACAAAAGACTGCCACATGCACTTGTTCATTTGAACACTATGTTTACGCAGAGAGAATGGTAGGGTAATGGTTATTATCCCTATTTCATAATAGTTTTTTTTTTTAAGCAGAGTACATTATCTACTACTAAAAATTTTTAAACAATATGGAAAAATTCAAATAAAAAGTAAAGATAATGCTGAATCCCACCACCTATAGTAAACCACACTTGGCCCTTTGAACACGCCTCCATGCATCTGTTTCTTCACAATATATGTAGGCAGATGTATTAATGTGACAGATGGGGTCATGTTCAGTGTTCATTTCACAAGCATTAATTGGACACCAAGCTTACATTTAGGAATACTGGTGAAGTTGGAGGGAAGTGGATGATTTGAAAGACATTTAGAGATAAAAGGCTTCATGATGGATTAGATATGAGAGATGAGAAAGATTAGGGGACAGAGATAATGTATGGGTTTTGTGTATATAATAAGATTGGTGGGTAGAGAATTTCTTTGATAAGGAGCACTCAACTCTGATAATTTTTACTTGTTAATATGCTATGATAATTGTCCATGCCAATCAATATACCCATACATTCTCATTTTTAATGACCACATAGTATTTCAGTATATGCATAGTTTTTATATGTAATTTAGTTAACTATTCTTATATTGATAAACATTTAGGTTGTTTCCATCTTTTTCACAATTTTCAATAAGGCTACAGTGAATACCTTCATAAAGACATTTGGCTGCACTTACTCAATTACCTTCTTAGGATAAATTCCAGGAAGGGGAAATTGCATGGCCAATGGGTATCACAATATACATTTTGGCACATATTGCCAAGTTACCCTCTACGAAAGCTGCACAAGTGGAAGCTTACATCAACAGAACAGGAGAGTGCCCATCTATCAATCTACGGATACTAAGGTATCAACGATCTTTTAAAATTTTTCCTTTAATATTCCCATTTAAAAATAGAACAGGTGACAGAGATTCAGAGAGGTTAAATAATTTGTGTTATGTCACGCAGCTAGTGTAGTGAAGCTGGAGAGAAAATTCCATTTTCCCATCAGCCCAAAGCTTGCTTTGCTTCATTTATAATTTTTAAACATTATCTCTCAAAAAGCCAAAAAAAGTAAACAAAACAAAAACAAAAGTCTAAACTCTTCACAGATAGCATGTCTTAGGTCTTAGCCTTACTCCTGAGGATTAAAAAGAAATAACTCCGGTGTGCTGAGTTCTTCAACAGAGTAGAATGATGTTTAAGGGACAGCTCGGAAAGTTTTCCTGATCAAAAATTTCTTCTCTGGGTCTTTGCACTAAAAACTATCAAGAAATTTATATTTTATACATCTAAAACATTATACATTATACATCTAAAATTCTCTTTAAAATACAAATCATTCCTGGTTATGATGGCAAGCATATCAGAATCATTGGCAGTGTGAATTTAACAAATTGATCACCTTCAGAGCCCCGAAGAAATGAAGCTGACTACATGTTAGTTTTGAGGTGGAAAAAGTCAGCCCCAGAAAGGTGAGGTGGGAGAATACTCTTTTAAAGGAAACTCCACTTATTTCATAATAGAGCACACAGTCTGTCAAGCACTCTAGAATGTTCAATACAATTTAGTCACTTCCTCAAATGAGATTCAAATTCTGCACGAAAGATCTGAAAAATGTCAGTCACCAGTGCCCCAATTCTATGAATTTCCTGACATCCCCTCCCCCATACAGTCCCTTGCCCCCATATACACAAATACTTCTCACTGAAGAGAATAATGCACCCAGGGCCACTTCCTGTAAGAATTGCAACATGGATGTTCTAAAGGAGACAGCAGTGGCTGGTGCTGACTGGGCTCTGGGTCTCATGAGACCACGTTTCCTTTCTTTGGGGACCAACAAATCTGTCTGGCCCACCCACTACGCTCCAGCCAAATTCTTGCCAGAAAAAGGGAGGAAGAGGTCTAAAAGTAAAGTACAGGGGGAGAGAAGGAAATTACTGTTTACCTTTCTATATACACCACACATCTTGCTAGGCATATAATTCTCTTACAAAATTCTCATGATAATTTCTCAGTCTCCTATCCACCCCCCCTTTCTTTGCCACATACTTTTTATGGTGTTTTTCTTTTCTCAGCCAGTTTTTTAGAGAAATTAAAAGTTCTTCTACACAACTTTAAAGCTTACTTCAACTAACTTGATGGAAGAAGCATCAAATGACATTGTTTTCCAGAAAACAAATAAATGGTAAGATTGACAACAAACTTTTCTGTAAAAAAAAAAAAAAATGTTTCCACCAAATCATGAAGCTTAAGCATGCCTTTCACCAGTCCTTTGCTAGTGGTGCCAAACAATGAAGATTCAAGGAATGATTAATTTCCTGATGAATTAAAGGTTTCAAAATTTTTGTGGCAATCTTCCTGAGGGAAAATCTTTCTAACATATATATGTCTGTATTACTGACAGTCTGATAAACCTTGGGTTTACTATTGTGAATATTATTTTTAATGTAGATAAGGAGGATTCAGGAGACCAGACCTAATTCCATGATATACTTTGAAATCTAAGATTATGATTAAGCCTCATTTGAGTTTTGTCAAAGGCTTTTCCCTAAGGGAAGTGAAACCATCAAAGCTAGTCAGTAGGGAATTATGCTTCATTTCTGAACTGAGTACTGGACTTGGGGAACAAAAATTTAGATTCAAGATTAATTGGAATTGTGTTAATATGTATTTATGGGAAACATAATTCTTACATGTTTATATGAATGCCTGATTTTGAAGAAAAAAAAAATTTCAGCAGCATAAACTGTTATTCAGCCTATTAAGGCAGAGAAAAATAGAAGTAAATACTTAGTAGGTTCTCATTCAAGTATCCCAGAAAACAAGAAAGCAATTTGTTTCCCTTTGTTTTTTGTGTTTTCTTTTAATCTTTTTTCTGGAAAGTCTCTACTTGTACCTTTCTGGGCCAGTCATTA
This sequence comes from Phoca vitulina, assembly GCF_004348235.1. Taxonomy (NCBI): domain Eukaryota; kingdom Metazoa; phylum Chordata; class Mammalia; order Carnivora; family Phocidae; genus Phoca; species Phoca vitulina. The sequence goes on from NW_022589718.1 coordinate 11,602,124, forward strand.
GATATAACAAAAAGCAGGGTAGAAGGAAAGTTTGGGGCTTTGATTGAATTTGGTCATGTCTACACCTTGGAATTTTCCACCTGGTTGGCTAAGCGAAGTGTCTCCATGAAGAGGCTATAAAATCCCAGTCAGACAGGCGATTGGCAGCCTTACTCTGCTACCACTGACATGCCAACAGAGGAGAGAAATGGAAGATGGAACAATGGAAATCAGTGTGAACAAGGGCAGTACTTTTCACTCAAACTTGAAATTCTGTTTCAAAAACTGACACATATACATATGAGCATCAAAACCTAATAATAAACTTAGAAAGTAGAACTGAGGAAAGAAAATAGGCAACATGGAATACAGTGGTCATCTAAGAATCTTCTATAATTATTATATTATTTTCAGTTGTGATTATGAACCTATGTACAGTGTAATACTCTTATTTTAGCAGGCATCTTGTTGGATCGATCCCAGCTTGGCATTTTTAGCCAGCTCCTGCTGTATCAGATGTGGTACAGAACATTCTGGACAAAGTCTTGGCCCCCCAGTGTGTGAGCCCCAAGAAGAATGTCCCAGGTCCCAGGACCATTTGTGGTCTGGGAACTCAAGTGCTTTCAAGAACATTCTACTAGAGATATAATTACTACTATTTTAATAGAAAAAATGAAAAGGGAGAAAATATAAGAAGAGAACCTATAGTAACTTGACTTTTTGTTTCACAACATATGATAAAATCTCATACCTGAACTAATAAGCAATTTCAACCTAGCTGAAAGTCAAATATCTTTTACACCTTTACTATAATTCAATTTAAAAAATATTCATTGTATATTCAGAAGATAGTATTTAGGACACACAAATATAAACAAACACAGATGCTCAGGGAATAATAATGTGGCATGTGCATGCATGCATGAATGTGTGTTTCAATGGGTATGATCTGTTGACTTGGGAAAAGAGAAGGCAACTGCAGTGTGTATGGAATGCTGTGGAGTATAAATTTTAGGCAGTGACCAGGGTCAAGTAATCACTCTAACTGTTCCTCACATTTCATCACATTGTCCGTGTTGACCCAGAGAAGTCCCTTGAGAAACATTATTGTCCAGTATTTGATGTAGAACCCAGTCTTGCCACTGCAATTCATTTCAACTCAATGAGGTGCTGAGAGCCTGGTATGTGTTAGGCATAGTGGAAATACTGGGCAATAGCAGTAAATCAGGCAAATATGGCCCCTGCCTCCATGGAGCTTATAATCTGAGGAAGAACAGGCATTTCTTGTATGTTTCCATTATTCTAGCTGTTAATGCAAGCTATATAAGTACAGAATAATCCAGCACGGAGAGAGTTTAAGTCTTAACTGACTCTGATTCATTCATATACCATATGTTATATGATTAGTATAAAACTCCAGGAACATTAGAACAGAGGTAACTCCTTTTGAAAACAAAGAAATATTTCCTCCTAAAAAGCCATAGCAGCTTGGACTCTAGACTTGGACCATCTGTTCTGTGATCTGCCTAATCAGAGGCAGTAGTAGGCAAGTCACATGGCATCCATTGTCCCAAATCTGGCTGAGGCTGCAACTTAGAGGCCAGTAGACCAGTTGACTCAGCTACTGACTGACATCTGAAAGTCCACACATCATGCATGATAGTAAGTTACCTCTGTCTGGGGCCTTAATGATATGACAAAGAAAGTAACATGGCTTTGGTTTGTTTCATATATTCCATACTAAACTCTTAAGATATATATAGAATTTTGTTTTAAGCCTAAGATAGATGTAAATATATGTTTGGAAACCTGATCCATATTTTAACACATGCCTGATATAATTCTGTATTGTGCATATGTGTTAGCTCTATTTTAAAAACATTTATTTCTTTCTCAGAGGCCAAATTGTCATATTATCTCTTTGGTCTAATGAATAATTTATAAGTGCAAGCAAAAAAAAAAAAAAAACACAGAAAACAAAACAAAACAAAAAACAACCAAGATTTTCTTTTGCTCTGTGCTACAATACCGTGTGTAGGGGGAAAAATGCTAAGTGGTTCTCAATAGCATTTAATCCTCTGGCCTCTTCCAATTTGCTAAGCAGATTTTCTCCAGACCAGTAGCTAGCATTCCTCAGCCAGGAAAGAGAAATTCTCTCTACTAAACATGTGTTTAGAAATCTGATGCTTGTAGATTTGACCTATTTGTGGTCTCTGAAGGTCAATGACACATGAGAGAAGGAATGATCATGCTTAATATTGATTTTCAAAAGCCAAGTACTCTGAAGGGCTCTTTAGAGAGATTATACAGCCTAGGAAGTCTAAGAATTAACACAGCAAAGCTATCAACCCTTACACCACAAGGATAGCCAATTCACCCTATCTCCCATGATTAGAAATAATAAACAAGCAGGATAATATATACACATTCAAGATCCCTTCATCATGTTCCGGCAATGGTCATTAGGACTTCAACATGATAAGATGATCTGGTCAAACAGACCTATGGGATATCCATCCCCTTTCAGTTCAAAGAATGCCTGAGGTCAGTCAACATGAGGCTTCTGAGGGGTTAGGCGCAAGAAAGTTCTAAGTTTCTTTACATTAAACTTTGTTTTCATGCAGTACAAATAGACACCTAATAGCTGGTTTGATCCCCTGCCCAGGAAACTGATGGAATAGGACAACCACTTTCAGGGATGGCAACATAGTCCAGAGACTTCATGCAGAGCCAAAGATTACTAGCAAAACTCCAGCAGTGGGAATTTCCCTCAGATTTTTTTTTCAACGTTGAGAAAATTAGCCATCCTTTATTTTCAAATTGGAAAAGCAAAGAGTTCTATTAGCTGGAGTTATAAAAGTTTCTTGTTTGTTATGAAGCACTTCTCGAGCTGGGCAAGATTTTGGCCCAAGTCTTCATGGAACAAATGAAATGTTTACGCTGATCTTTAGCCAGGAGACACAGTTGTCAATATTCAGTGATTAGTGGAAAAGTTATGAATAGTTTGGATATGTGGGTATATATTCATATAGACATTATATGTATGCTGAATTTAAGCAACTATCTCATATCTGACATTTTATATCTGTAGACATAAACTGGATAAATGATTCCATCAAAAGGGACCATTACAAAAAGTTTCCCTGGTCACAATTTCCCCTTCAGAAATAAAAGAAAGAGGAGAAACATGGTTTATGTCTCTTAAAGGTATTAGTAGTTCTTAATGAAAAATATTAGCTAACTTATGTTAACATTTCTGATGTTAACAATGACGGGGAGTTACAGGAAAGTCTATATTGAGTCTGAATTCCTCTGTCATATACAATGTCTACTTTATCTCCCCTTGGTAGCTTGTTGTTCTCCTGGTACCACATTCCTAGACCATGCCTTAGAATGGTCCACTGACCTTCCTGAGTCCCTATTTTACTTATTTACCAATCAATCCACCACTACCTATTTTTGACCCCTCTGTGAAGTTTCTTAAGGATTACACGAGAAGCAAAATACAGGTTTCCTGTTCTGAAAGAGTTTAAGATATTAATTAGATGTGCTCAATTAACACCAACGACCAGAATGAAATAATTGACAAAGAAAGAGAGAGAGATAGAAGATGCATAAACTCAAAGGCTCATAGGAACAGAAGTTCAAACTGACTTAAGAAAAAAGAGATGTGGGGCTGACCAGAAGTCAATGGAGGTGGAGGTAATGGCGTCCAGTGGTGCTTGGAAGTGCTTGATCATCTAGAAAGGAAAGGAAGAGCATTTCAGGATCTGAGAACAACATGAGCAATGAAGAGAAACTGGGGGTGACAGGAAAGATGTCTGCCTGCCAGAGAGAGAGGACTTATACTATAGAGCAGGAAAAATAAAGTTAGTTGGGAAGGATTCAGATGATCGTAGGGTGATCAATAATCAATGATCATAGGATCACTGGGTGTTGGTTGAGTCTTTGCAAGAAGGAAAACAAATGAAACACCACTGCTTGACAACATCACAAACATTAAATAGACATCTCAGTATGGATGACAGAAATCCATCTACATGAAGGATTGCCCTGACCTTCACGGCTGTTGATACAAATTCCAGAATTGTGGTGTTCAGGTAATTCCTTTCTGACGCAAGGGAATATTTCCTGACAGGAATAGCTATCCGCCCTTGGTCCCTGAGGCACTTACCAGCTGAGTCAGTGCGCCATGCAGATAGAGAAACATTACTATTCTACTGCATTAAGGGCCATGAAACTTACAGCTACTGCATCCTAGAGGCCATAAAGTAATGCATCTTGGCTACAAACAAATGCAAATACCTCGGACAGGACAAATTAGAACCGTCTCTTAGAAGATACTTACTACCCCCAAAGTAAGCTACAGAATTCTTATTGCCAAGACTTCATCATGCATTATCCATATGGCATAAATATGCATTCTCATCTTGCTATTTGCAACTCTTACCTTTTTAAAGCTAAGTGTACACATTTGTATACTTCCAAAAAAAACCCCTTGATGTACATATTAACATGCCTACTATAACTGGCCCCTACATTTTATAAAAAGCATACCTCATATATTTCTATAATCTGTACACATGTGACAGTGATATTTCTTTTTTACACTTATTACTTTGTCAGAGGCCAAAGACTCATAATATCTCACTTCTTTTCATGATAATTTATGATTTGTCAAGTAAAACATGAGTTCTTTTCCATTTTTGTTTCATGACTGTGCAAAGAGAAGAAATTACTTGGTGGTTCTCTCTTCCATTCCATTCTCTGTCACCTACCAGTTCATTAAACAGATTTCTGCCCCAGGCTCTTTCAGGCTGACAGCTAAAACCCCTGGGGAGTAGGAGGGGAAGGGTAGGGGTGAGTAAGACTTTCCTCAGAGACATTTATACTTGACCTTGAATGATGAGTACAATTTCATCAGGTGGAAATGGGCATAGCAGAAGGAACATTTTATCCCAAGACACAGAATTATGAGAGAGGGCTATGTTCTAGAAAACTCAACTCTTTGGGTATGCCTAGAGACTGAATGAGTGGGGAAAGGGGAAAGATGGGGTCGGAATGGTTGCTTGAGATCAAAATATGAAGTATTCTTTTAACCATGCTAAAGGCAAAATGTTTAGTTTAGTTTTAGTTTAGTTTTGCTCTTTTGAAAAAGTGCCTGACTGAAGTTTAAGGAAGGAAATAAGATAAAGAAAAATGGGTTCAACCATCTTACATTAAAAATTGTTGTGAGTCTCCCACCAGGCATGACCCTGGAGCTTGCTGGTGCTCTGAGCCAACAGAATCATGCGTACCAGTGGGCCATCGTTACTGATTCAGACCTGGAGAAGGGTGAAAGCTGTGTTGTGATTGACATGAAATCCTAAAACTTGCATTTTATGAGGAAAATGCTTTGCTTGTATTCCCCTGCCTTAGGGACCCCATGCTGAGCTTTAGATGTGTGTCTTTTTTGGGTGTTGGGCTTAAATGAGGACCCCCATAGAGAGTGCAGACACATTCGGTCCTCAGAGCAACAATTATACATTCTATTTATTCCATTGGTACATTGCCCCTGAAGCTTACATCCACTGACTATTGTCATAACTGATGCTAGTGGCTACTGTCAGGCTCTGCCAAGTCAGGCGTAGTTGCTGAACATGAAGAAGAGACAAGCAAGGGGTGGGAGGAAAGAGGACTTTAAAGGAGGTTTCTGGACCTTCTCTCTCTTCAAAAAGGACACTGGACATTCTTCCACAATATTAAAAGTCTCTACTGTCTACTTCTAGATCCTTCAAATTGAAAGAACCCCAGCAAACACAGGATCCATTTTAGGTGTCCAAAAAACCTAAGAAAACTTCAGTATTAATATAAAGTTGCTTCTGGCAAAAGAACTGCATACAAAATACACACTTAAGAGTGAGTGAGAGGATTCAGACTAGAATGGAATAAATACTTACTGGCCTGCAGCAGCATGGAGTCTTTCAGAAGGCAAGGAAAGCAATTTTCTGATATCCAAATGGGAGACAGCCAACCAGAATTTGGGAGATGAAGATGCCTATGTATATCAGGGGCTACCATGGTAAGAGGAAGTATAGCAGAGGAAGTAAAACCTAGAAGCAGAGACTGGATTTGTGCATGGCTCTCCCTCTGCACAACTCTCTGTAGATTAAACAGATTGCCAAGTATTTGGAATCCCTCAGTCCATTATATATGCATGCAAGTGTGCATACATGCAGAGACAATATCATTTCCACTAAACTGCTTTACAGACAAATATCTTCTTAACTGCTCTATAGGGATAATATCCTTGTATTATAAAGAGAGAAACTAGCAGCCAAGTGGTAAAGGAACTTCTCTCAATTCAATTAAAAATTTATGATATAACCTCAGGGTGATGTGATTGAGCCTTGCGTTGGGCTCCACAGGGAGTCTGCTTGAGTTTCTCTCCCTCTGCCCCTACCTCTACTCGTGCTTGCTTTCACTCTTGCTCTCTCTCAAATAAATAGATCTTTAAAAAAATTATGATAAAAACATTTAAAAATTTTAAAAATTTGTGAAAGAAATCATGTAAAAATATGTTAAAAAACATGTTTATTGATTTTCAACCTAATAAACCAGAGATACATTACATGTCTCTATAATATGTAATTACCTCTTTATATGCTCTGAGAATGTATGATATTCTATTAACCATTTTTTATTAACTATTATTATTAATTAAGTGTAGCCCATGGTCTGTGGTTTAGTCAAGTATTATTAATACTAGGGTATCACATAAGGTCTGATTTATTAATAAGAATTATGTCATCTAAGCATAAGAATATAAAAATTGGTTGTGACAAATTGATTGATTAATGTATTTATCATTTTGGTGCCTCTTTGAAATATCTAAATGTTCTGGCACACTCATCAGCACTTTACATGGCAATGTTTAAATATGGATCTTCCTGGGTCTGCACACTCCAGTAGTGAGAGACTCTATTCAAAATGAGCTATGTGATCATGCAGTAAACCATTCATATTAAATCCCTAATACATAAAACCATCTACCTGCATCTACATCAAAACCACTGAATGTTGCTGGAGAAAAACATGGTACCATAACCACCAATCTCAAGTAGACAATCAAAACTGTTTACCACCTTGAAGAACAGTGAAGAACCTGAAAAGTTACCCTCTTCTACTTGCAAAGTTAATCTATCACTATTTCATTGATGCTGGCAGGAGATGTGAGACATTGGGGTCAGAGACCAAGGACTATATATTAAGACAATAGCAATAGTCAGAGTGTCAGCATTTGTGTGGGTTCAAAAGAGCCAGGTGACATGTGCACACACAAGTGGGTCACATTACTGAAGAGAAACCATGCACTTAGGGAACCTGAATATTTTATAATGGGCAGTCAGCCTGTCAGACCTCTGCCCTAGAGGGAGACATTCTTCTTACTGCACTGAACAGTAAACAGACCTGCCCCTTGTTCTGGAGAGAGACACTATCAATATCCCAGGGTTGTTCACTATATAGTCTTGGGGGGAAAAAAAAGTTCCACAATAAGGGAGTCAGCTACTCTGACTGTAAGATGAGCAAAAATGAAAGTCCCACGGAGAACCATCTCCCCAAACCACCCTAATCTGTTATGTTTGATTTCTCACTCTCTTAAATGACGACTTCAACCTCTTTCTCCCCAAACATCCTAAAGACCACTGTCATATGGCAGACCCTATGCTCCTTGGTTTTCTTCCAGCTCACTTTTGCTCCTTTTCAGTTTCTTTTGCTGGCTTCTCTTTCTCAGTGTATTTGTAAATGTTAGAGGGCTCTTGGAATCCCTTCTCTTTCCCATTTGCTATGAACTGAATTGAGTCCTCTCAAAATGTACATGTTGAAGTCTTAATCTACAATGTGACTTATTTGGAGATGGGGACCTTAGGACGTAATTAAGTTTAGAAGAGATCATGAGGACCCTCATGATAGGATTGGTGCCTTTACAAGAAAAGACACAAAAGAGCTTGCTTCTTCTCTCTCTCTCTCTTTCCTGCACACACATGCACCAAGGAAAAGCCATGTGAGGACACAGCAAGAAGGCAGCTATCTAAACCCAGTAAGAAAGCTCTCAATAGACAAAATGACCCTGCTGGTGCCTTGATCTTGAACTTCCGGTCTCCCAACCTGTGAGAAATAAATTCCTGTTTAAACCACCCAGGCTATGGTATTTTGTTATGGCTGACTAAGACACTACTATCCATAAGTACTCATTCAGACTTCCAGCTTTAAATACTATCTATATGTTACAGGCACACGAAATTCCACCTCCATCCCCAATCTCTCCTATGAAATAAAGATTTGTAAATAACTGCAAATTTGACATTTCCACTTAGATATTCAACATACATCTCAAAATGTAAACACAGCCACAAAAGAATGAATAACTTCACCTTCCAATTCTACTCTTCTCCCAATCTTGTCCATCTTAGTAAATGTCAACACTATCTACTCAGTCACTCAGAATGAAAATTTTGGAGTTACCCTTTAATTCTGTATTTCCTTTGCTCCAATCACTTAAGCCAGTTCATCAGCAAATCTTGCCCCTCTGTCTTCAAAATATGTTTAGGATCTCCTCTGCATCTCTACTACCACCACCATAACTAAGCCACCATCACCTTCCACCAGGACTACTGTAATGGTTTTCTAACTGGCTTCTATCCTTTTCATATGTAATCCATTTCTACCCAGCAGTTATGTAATAATCTAAAAATTTAAATCAAGTCACATTACTCCCCAACAGAATCCCCTCCAATGAGTTCTGGCATTTACAATTAAATGCAAACTCCTTAGCCAAGCTATAAAGCCCCATGATCTGGCCCTGCCTCCCTCTCCAAACTTATTTTGTACCAGCTTCTCCTCACACTTTTTCTTCCAACCTGTGGTCTATTCAAGAAACAGAAAGAAAGTCATGCCATCCTCAGGGTCATCATGTTAGATGTTTGCCATCTCTGAAATTCCACCCCCCGCCCCCCAATCCTTGCATGAGTAGTTCTTCCTTGTCATTCAGATCTCACTTTAAATTCATTTCATTCTCAAAATGCCCAATCTAATACTGTCATCTAGTTATTCTCAGGTCATATCATCCTATTTTAACTATCTATACAATATTTCTTTCATGTATGAGTTTAATGTCATGAAAGTAAGCTCCTTGGTAATAAGGACCTCTTGTAGATATCTTGCTTACTCTGGAATCACCCTTATTTAAATGGTATTTGGAACAACGAGTATTTCTTAAATAAACAGATAGATGGGTGGATGCATGGATGAATAAATAAATAAATAACATGTGTAGGAATTGGCAGAGGTGGGAGTTCCTTGGAGAACAATACAGGTAATTAAAGCAATAAGACCTTCTCATTATCTTTTGGCATAGTTTGACTGGTCCACATATGTAGAAGGTATTCCGACATCTGGAGGCTTTTATTTTGAAGAGGAACTAATTCAATTTTTATATATATATCTGCCTATAAAGAACTTTTAAACCACTTCTAAGCAAACACGGTTTCTAAGCACCCTAAATAATAAATCATTATACCTAAAATCAAATGATGTTATAGAAAAAATGCATAGACATGACTTTGCTATCTTATCTTTTAAATTAATGAGTTCATGTATTTACTTTGAAAACTGTTTTGAGTATGCCCTATGTGTAATCACCACGTAGAAACAGATTTTGACAGTAAGCATGACAGAAAAGGGATTCTTCTCTTCTTAGAACTTACAAGTAACAAGATACAAAATGCAGAACCAACCACCTAGAGCTGGGCACAGCTCCTTGGCAGAGTATGAGATTCTTATATCTTGTTTTCTAATTTTTAAATTGATAAAGCTACACTCATTAGTTAATATACGTTTTACAAATACATATGTATATCCCCACATATATATATATATATGTATATATACATATATATACACACACACACATATATATAGATGTATATGCCTATATACTTATATAGACATATATATCTGTAAAATCATCCCTTGAAAAATTGTGTTTTGGACCCATAAAAAATTAAGAACCTTTAACTCAATTTTGAATAGTCTATGAACATAACTAAGAAATTGCCACTATTTAACTTGAAAATTTCTAGCCTGCCATTGTACTGCCTTGAGAAAAACTTTTAATAGACTACTGCCTCAATTTTTGAATCAGGAAAACATATTAGCAAAAGAAACATCTCATTTTCAAACCAACAGGAGATGATACAATAAATGTAAAATCCTGGGTCTTTTCACAAATCTAGTTTTATACAAAACGATAGTGGTGAGGTAAGTAATAGAATAAAAAATATCTCCTAAATTATGTCATGAATATTTATTATCATCTCTTTAGGAAAGAAGGAAAATATTGCTTGGAAGAAACAACACTGGGATATTAAACCAATAGCTATTTGAATTGTATTTTCTCAAGTCATATGTGGATATCAGTTAAACCACATGGGTTCCTATCACTGCTATATTCCTTATGACATCTTATACGGCCCTAATGAAATGTAACGGGAAAAAAAATTACGTTGAAGTTGGTCATGGTGGGAGTATTTATAGCTCAGAATTTGGCAAATTCTAGAAATCAAGGTTTTCCCCCTACTCAATCTTTTTTTTCCTCCCACCTTCCACTGAAGAACCGGATGTTACACCAGTACACCACTGATTCTAATCCATAGATGCATGTACAAATCCTTTCTCCTACCATTATAAAAACATGTGCACACATCACTGGGAGCCCTTGGAATGAAGTTTCAGATAGGCCTGAGTCTGATAGATGTTCTGAGATAGAATCACACACCCTTAATGAAACTTCCCAGTTTGTAGAACAGTTTCTTCATAGTGAGAGAAGGAAGTAAAGGAAAGCAAGGAAGGCAAGGAGGGGAAGGGAGGGAAGGAAGGGGAGAGGAATTGAGAGACAGAGGGAGAGGAAGAGGGGGAAGGAGACAAGGGGAGGGGAGAGGGAGTGGGAGGAAGGGGGAGGGAGGGAGAGGGAGGGAGGGAAGGAAGGAAAGAAAGAAGGATGGAAGGAAGGAAGGAGAAAAATGAAAATGGAAGGGAGGGAGGGAGGAAGGGAGAAAAATCCACTTCTTCCCTAAAATTATCTTTCTATTTCTCACTTATATAACCCTAGAATCTGACAGTATTATAAGCTTGTAAATCTCCCTTAGCTATAAAGATGGTTGATTAAACTGCATTCCTGTTAATTAAAATAAAAGATAGTTTTAAGCGAAAATAGAAAACAAACTCTATTTGAAAGAGCACTGGTGCATAGATTTGAATATTACACTCTATAAAGACAGCCCATTGTGCTAATAGCAAAGCAGTAAACATTACATTATCTCTGATGTGTCCTTCCATCCATTCACACACAAACACAATAATTTATCACAAAGACTCACTTCCACACACCCCCTAGCCAGAGAATGGGGACAGGACTTACTGGCTAGGAAACAAAAAGCAAATCTAAATATTTGTTATTATCTTAAAATTACAGTGCTTCTTAAAATTATGGGCCCTGAGTGGATCTGTCACTTTGTGCTTCCTGTCTTTTGCCAGGGCCAGAGAACATTCTAGTCTCTGCTGTGCTTCATTTGCATTTACATAAAGGTGTAACTCCCACATGCCAATCTCACACCTTTTTAGTAATTAGCATGGAATGCAGAAAAGAACTTAGCCTTAGGAACCAGGCAGTTGGTGTTAAAATCCTGTCTATTTCAATAGTTGTATGACATTGGAAAGTCAGGCACTAAATCTGAAATGTTTTCTTGCCTGGCAGTTGGGAATCTTCCTATCGACTTCACAAACTTAGCTTGGAAACAGCACATGTGAAAGAGGCAGGGCATGGTATGTAATGTATAAGTCCTCCACAAGAGTTCTTAACTTTTCTTTTTTTCTGATTTTTATTTCTTCTCAACAATGGGAGAACAATCTCTAACCTGCTAGGACAAGAAAATAATGGCTGCAGGCCAGTTAGTAAAAACATCCAGATAATTATCCCAAAAGGGGATTTGAATTTGAATCTTATTTATTATTTATGGTGGACTTGATTATTCTTAAAAAACAAACAAACAAAACTGTGTCTTTTTAATTTCCCTTTCAGTGGCCTTTAGGAGTTGCTTGGGTTTCTTTGCTTCCAGCCTGGGGGGGAAAATCCAGAAGCTCTTTTAATAAAATGGCTGCAGAAAAAAGTTTAGAGTTCACAGTTCCTGATTAGGAACAACCTCAGTAATAATGCACAAGGGAGGAAATAATTATCATTGTATAGTATTCCTATCACAGAGGATATTTATTATGTGCTTTATCAACATTTAAACTCAATCCTCCAATAGCTGTGGGAATAAAAAAACAATAGTAATACTAACAGAGGCATTAATATAAATGACATACCCCTTTTATTTGCTTGTATGCCTTTCTCTTGGAGATCTTAAATGCTTTTCACATATTAGTGTACCGAGTCTTAGAAGAAATGAAAATGTAATTAGCCACAAGTTTTTACAAACATCAACATGGAAACTGATGGAATCAGAGAGACAGGTTTGGTAAAACAGGAGATCCTCTTCTGAAACTCATTTCTTTTCATCACCTTTGGGTAGTCACTGGGCATTAGACTTTATGGATACTTAACTCAACATGGAGATAAAAATGCAACTTGCTGCCCTGCACCACTTTACAGTCTACTGAAAGGGAAGAAGAAGGATAGGCGTTTTCACACGAATAGAACATGTATAAGCAATAATGCAATCAACTTCTACATAGCCCCAATTTCCAGCTGTTTAACTAAGGACTTATATTTATTCCTCATTAATAAATGCTTTTGAAAATGAGAACATTAGTGCATTTTCATAATCGTGTTTGATTTTTTAAGATACTAATATTTGATCATGGGGAACCATGCCCAGCAAATACACTTGTAGGTCCTAATAGCTTCTTCAAGGCAGAAATTTTTGATAACAACAGTATCTGTAAATTTAAAGTATGGTGAGTACCTTGTATAAGATTCAGTTCATTAATTTGCTAACAGAGCTTCCTTTTTGTTACATATGGTTTTAGCAGCTCTGCCTTTTGCCATATGGTGGTATGCTTGCACACACATGCACACCCAACTAAGTCAGAATTAGAGGCTCCTATTTAGACGTTTAACTTAGGAACGCAATCCATTCCTAAAGCCGAAAGAATATGCAGCCACACATATTTAGGGAAAGGTGGGGAGGAATAAGGCTGGTATTTGGCTAAATTAATCTGAAACTCTAAGAGAACCTAAAAGGGATGGGATTTGAAAAAGTGTCTTGGTCAGTTACTCAACTATAATCCCCCTTGTCTGAAATAGGCATTCACATTCTCTAAAACTTCTATTTCAACAAAGTTAGTCTACATTATAGATTCTTACTCATAGCCATCTGAAAGATTATTCACTCTTCGCTTCTTAGAGGGATTGCTGAAGCAGTTCTAAGCTTGAAACGAGGCCAGTGTGGACTATTCGGGTGGCAGCTGGAGCTAAATGCTGACCCTGATATCACCACTAATTGAAACAAGCATTAGAGAAGAGGATCAATTTACTAAATAGTTACCCAAATGCACAGCTTTTAAAGTTTTTAATTAAAACAAAAATAAATCTCTATTTCACTTTCTTTTACCCAATGTTAATCAGGAAAAATGTACTTTATCTGAGTTTTTTGTTAAATTTCCTTCTTGATTTTTGCATGGCTGCGTACTATAAATTAGGGCATAATTTAGTACATCATTTGCTTTTCTTCATCTTACTTTGGTTTTCATGATCTGAGGCTTTGGGAAAAGACCTAATATATACATGAATCATCTTCAAGAAAAGAGTAAATAATAGATTACAGGTCTAAAGAACTGTAAGTGACAAGAATGAGAACTTTTAGCCACAAAAATCCCCTGAATTTGGAGATCCGAATAAATGATATGTTAAACTGCTGTCTTTTAACTATAACAAAAACTACTACTAACTTAATTTGTTGTTAAATTTTTTAAATGATAGAAGCACAGAATTTATATGGTGATGGATTATAATTTAGTATTTAGCAAATTGCCCCAAAAATCGTTTCTTGTCATCCAAAAACTACATCTGGAAAAGGCAGGTGTCTTTAAAGTGCTTTAGACAAATCACAGTCACACAATATTTTTTACTTGGAATAATTAGCCATTGGGGTTTTTGCACAATATAAAAAATCAAGGCAGGTGTGTATACATACACACAATCACACATATATTATTTAAGCAAATTAACTGATTAGATCTATACAAGTTTTTATCATAATCAGAAGAAGACTTTTCTGTCTATAACTTATATCAATTAAATACTAATTTATTGATTTACCAAATGGTTATGGGTTGAATTGTGTCCCTTAAAATATATATTGAAGTCCTAACCTCTGATAACTGTAAATGTATCTTTATTTGGAAATAGGATCTTTGGAGATGTAATCAAGTTAGATGAGGTCAGGGGGTGGGCCCTAATTCAATGTCACTGGTATTCTTAAAGGAAGAGGGGAATGCCAGGTGAGAGGAGAGTCAGAGTTTGGAGTGATGCAGTTACCAGCCAAGGAACACTAAGGATTGATTCCAGCCACAACCAGAAGCTATAGAGAGGCAAGGAAGAATTCGATCCAGAGTCTCAGAGGGAGCATGGCTTTGCTGACACCTTAATTTCAGACTCAGCTTCCAGAACTCTGAGAAAATAAATTAATGTTGTTTTAAGACATCCAGTGTGTTATGGCAGTCGTAAGAAACTAACACACCATCCGACTGGTCATTCAAAAATATTTCTTGAGTACTGTATATAAACTTGAAATTGTGCTAGCTGCAGAGTTTTACAATATTGACTTCTGCAGCTGATGTCTGTGCCTCTGTGGAGGAAAAGCAATCAGATAAAACATCTGGGGACAGTACAGAGTCTTGTGGGAGTACAAATCAGAGGCTTCTAATAGAGGACCATGGAAGCCTTCCCACTGAAAGTGACTCTCTGTGAAATCTGGATGATGAGTGGGAGTTAGCTAAGAACAGGGGGAAGCTGGTTCTAGACCAAGACAACCACATTGTTAAGGTCTGAAGAAGTAGGAGAGAAGGCTTCTAAGTTCAGTGCATTGTTAATGTATCAGGAGAGAGATGCCACTGGCCAGAGCACCAACTGTGAAGGGCTTTGTAAGCCACTTAAGGAGACGTGACTCTCATTCTATGGGAGGGAGAAGATACCTTGGATTTTAATCAGATGGCTATGATCACACATACACTGAGAAAGACCATTCTGGGTGCGCTGTGGAAAATGGTCTACAAAGTGGGAAAGACTTGACACAGGCAGCTTGCGTGTGGGGAAAACAGAACTCAGCGAATATTCTGATTTGGATTTTCCCATTGTTTCAACTCCCAGAGCACTTTCACATCTAATTTTCACATCTAATTTTAGGTTTCTACCCAACTCTGGAGATAATGAGAAGAGGGATTACTCCCCACTCTACTTGGTCAAGAACTCTGGCACAGCAAAATGAAGCAATTTGTCCAGAACCACACAGCTGGTTGACAATGAACCCAGGGTAGCAAATGTGTCCTCTTGGGGCCATGTATGTGCTTTGTTACATAGGAATGCACAGTGCCCACTAATTATAATCATACTGTCATCACGGAAGGCATCACTGCATAAAGCCAGGATGATGCACTGGAAAGATCACACAATCCTGAGCAGCTGTAACAGAGTGCCTGCCAGGACTCTCCACTCTTCCCTCCAGCACGTACATGCACAGCTCCAACAAGTAGAGGAAAATACCTCATGTTAGCTCCTGGGCTCAGGGAGGTAGGCACCTAAACGTTACAGGGCAGGGCCTGGGGAAGAAGAATAATCTTGTCATGTCATTACCTCTGACTGTAAAATATATGTCGTTTACCAGATGCCATCAAAACTTGCTGGGGGAGGGAAGGGGTAGGGGAGAGTGAATGTTCTTAGTACATGTCTTGCTCTAGTACATCTTTAGCTCTAGATGCAGCCACTAAGCAGGAAAAAAAAAGAAAAAAAAGAAAAACATAGTGTGTCCTTACTTTCATCTTACTCAGTTTCTGTTTTACATTTATATATTTGTGTGCCCATGTGAAGATTTGAAGCTATAGAAGCCTTCATTCCCTGCAAAAGTTCAGTTAAGCATGCACTCTGACCTCCAGGAAAGTGCAAAATCTCATGCTTATAGATTTGTAAACACGTGCACACACACACACACACACGTGCACACATACAACCACACATATACAGACATTCCATCCAAAAGAGAGGAGCTCAAATGGATTAAAAACCCAGAATCTACAGAGTGAACGAAGTAAAAGGAAAGTAATAAAGCTTTATCTTCTCTTGCTTTTGGTAAACCTGCTATGGATATTTTCTTTCCTCCTGAGGTTCATGGTGTGGTGACAAGGGTCTGTACTCATCCTTCTCTTGTAAGGTCTAGCAGCCCCAGTGGTAAGTCTGCATTAAAGAAAGATATGGAGGGCTCAGATTAGGCTAACACTGTCCTAAGCCTTTTGTTTTCATGCTTTTTGTAGTTGAAGAGGTAAAATCCAGAAGGCCAAATTCACTGCGTTGACCTAAGAAGAGTCTAAAGAAACACGCTACTAAGTTGTTCTACATTCTGGCTTTTACCTAAAGAAGCAAAGGAATACTAAATTGATCTTATATGGTCTTGCCTTGCTCCCTGGGATAGAGCTCTATATATATGTTTGGGACCAAAGTCAATTAGTCGTGGAGTATTCATTTATCTGAAATGTCCCCTCTGTACATGTCTTCTTGGTGTCCTAGCAGAAGATGTCTGGTGAGGATTTAGAGATGTGGGATGCAGTCCATCCCCACCTTAGAGATTTTCTCCCCATGTCAGTTGCAAAGCTCTTTTACAGCTGCTTGTTAATTGAAGAGAAACAGTGGGAGCCAGCAATACACAGTTCAGACACTGGGATGTTGGAAATACACTGATTTGTACTTGGCAGAGAGAAAACTGAAGAGGTAAACATCTTGCTGAAAACAACAATCAGCATGATGGAAAATGAGGCTCCTTTTCCAAGTCTTCAACTTTAGGAATCAGAGCCACCATGGGCTGGGTCGTTGTTGGCATTAATGATGGACTTTAGATGGGTTTAAGTCACCACTTGGGTAAAGACAGCCAGGGCAAATCTTGCCTACATAGGACATGCTGGCTGATTAGGGCAGCCCTGGAGAATAGCCTTCTGGAAAAGGCACTGTCATTTGGATAAGAAGTAAGCTCTAAATCCCAACAGCTGTGATGATAAATAATCCTTCCATACTCTTTGGGAGGTGAGGAGACATTAACCTTGTATCTTGGCCAAATTTCATCTTATTATATTCTTCTTCCTTAAATCTGCCCTTGCTGCCCCTCGCAAGAACAATTGGACATCATATATTGTTTGCTTTCCAGCGTAAAGTCAAGGCACTATTGTTGCCTAATAGCATTTTACGGTGGATTGTTAACATACTCATTCACAACCTAACAGAGGTGGGAGGGTACTCATTTATTAATAGCCTTTCTCTTTTACAAGATGCAGAGAAAATGTATCAAACCCACAAAATCCCTAGAGTTTGTTCCCTAGCGTTTTCTTCATTTGTTCAACAACAGTTACAAAGTACCTACTAGTTCTAGTTTTGGGATAATACAAAGATAAACAAGGCATGGCCCCTCCATAAACACAGGCATGTAATGAATTAAGGAGGGCTACAGAAGAGGTATGTCCAGGGCACGGTAGAAGCACAGAGAAAAGAGTATTGAATCTTCACAACAAAATGGAAGACTCAACATGCTGAATGAACAAAAGCTTAATCAATAAATAACAAAATATTTACAGGGCTCAACAATCTTATTATGACAAGATCTTTCAAGAAAACTTAGAAACTAAGCCATAATACAATCATATGCCGGAAGGCTGACATGGCTGATGAGGACACAGACAGATTGATGGTAGTAAAAAGGGGTTTCCTTTCATCCAAGGACTTACTTGGGAGCAGAGTAAAATGAGCACAGACAGAAAGATGGTGTGGTGGTGGCATGGGTAGGAAAAAAGTTCCATCAAGGGAACAACTAAATGGGAATCAACAAAGAAATAAATAAAGTCCGTTGAAATGTGGAAGATAGATCAGGTCATATTATGATGGTTGTTTATGTCAGACTGGGGAATGCAGACTTGACTTTTCATAGCAGATTTTTATAGTTTTTTTTTAGTAGAGGAGTGATGTCCACTCTGGATGGAGATTGGACTGGATAATATTTGTGATCTATGTATAATCTGTCAACGAAATGCCAAAATGATTCCTAAAGACCGAGATTCAAGGCAGCAACACCTCATGGAGAGATAACTCAGCAATCCAAGTATATAAAGATAAAAGCCAGGAACACATGATAGTGAGGCAGGCTCAGGAATCAAACAGACCTCTTGTAGGACCTTTGCCAAGTGATGAAGACCATAAATGTCTTTGAATGCCATTTTCTCATCTGTACAATGGAGATGATAATAGAGCTTGGAGATAATAAAAGAGCTTATCACATAGGTTGTAAGAGAATTAAATGAGGCAACACAGGGAAAGCACTTTGTTAGTTCTGGGACACTGTGAGCACATAAGAAATATTAACTACTTTTGTTGTGATAATGATTGTTGCCTTTGAAACACGGAAGAAAGGTTTAGAGAAGTTACTGAGATGGAAGGTTTAATAGGATAGGGTGGCTGATTGAAAAGAGAGGGACAGATTCACTGTATAGATACAGTGAATGACCTGGCCCACAGAACGAGGTTGGGAGGACAAGGGGGATGCTGTGACAAACTCAGACTTCAACCTCACGTCAGGCTTGGAAAATCTTCTACAAGAGCACTGAGTACACCGGGTACTCATCAAGAAGCACCAATTAATTGCACGGAAATACTGAAACACTATTTTTGGCTCTGGGGATTTGATTTGTCATTGTTCAAACTCGGTGCATGGCTAAAGAATGCTTTGAAAGGAAGAAAAGTAATGAAGGAATGAAATGCAAGAGCTTTGAAGTTAAAGTATTACCAGGTTCTTTAGCTTATACTAAATTAGGTTGCCACATGTCATTTATGCAAAATTTCATTATATTCAGGCTTGCATTATGGAGGGTTTCTAGAATGAAGGGAAAAGAAAGAAAATGAGTTCAAACGTCCCGACTTTTGTTCATAAATAATTTCTTCAGTTTAAGGATGTTTCACAGGTGATTGTACTGAAAACAAAAGGAATAAATTGTCACTATTTTATTTTGCCAGTCATTTGTCAAACGTCCCCCTTGAGTTCAGCTCAGAGAAGGTAGTAATTCACTTGTCCCTTTAACAACACAGCTCTGAATAACTATAAAATTCTGGAATTAATGTCAGTGTTTTTTTTTAAAGCAAATAGTGAAAAGACCAAGGAGATAAAACTTCACCTAGGGGCGCCTGGGTGGCTCAGTTGTTAAGCGTCTGCCTTCGGCTCAGGTCATGATCCCAGGGTCCTGGGATCGAGCCCCGCATCGGGCTTTTCCCTCTCCCACTCCCCCTGCTTGTGTTCCCTCTCTCGTTGTGTCTCTCTCTGTCAAATAAATAAATAAAATCTTAAAAAAAAAAAAAAACTTCGCCTAAGAACGTTTCTCAAAGAAATTTTGACTCATTTGATAAATTGTAACTTAGAGAATAAATTATAGACTAAAATAGAATAAAGCCACAATAAATAATACTTTGATATAGGAATGTTTGTGATAACTGTACTAGAAGACATAGTAAAGTAGTGCAAAGCTTGTATCTTTACGAGAATCACTGTGTATCTTATAGTTACAAATGTACATTGACACCGATGTGTTCTCTTGGTGACTCAGATACCATTAACAGCATCGCAGTCCTTGGCATGACTTTCCAAAGTGGAAAACAACTCTCAGGAAAGTTCCTAACCAAATCAAAAGACAGTCTTGTATCAATACATATGGCAGTTTCACACACACTTTAAAAATTCAGAGTGCATTAAAAACCATAAAAATGTGTTTGTCTATCAAATGGAATTATAATCTAGCTCAATCATTATCAGTAGGATTTTCATCTATATGACTGTCCTGGGGGAGATTACAAAGTCATGAGGGTTGTAAGAAAGAAAAAGAAAAACCCTTCTTGGTAACCCTAAACCTGGCTATCTAGTTATAACAGCTCCTCCTGACACTGTGACAACGAAAAATGTCCCCACAAATTTCCAGAGCTCCCTTTTTGGGAGCAGTGCCACTCCTGTTGAGAACCAGTGGCATAGAGAAATTGAGTAGAATGTGCTGGAAAAAAAAAAGGCATCTGGTGTTTGGTGGTTTTAGGGGTTTTTGTTTGTTTTGCTAAGTATTTATATTTGCTTTTGTGAAATTAAGGAACATTTCTGGAATTTATTTTCCCATTGCTGAGTTCAATGGATACTTAAAAGAGCTCTTAAATTATAGCTCAACTATAGAATCAACTCCATAAAACCAACAGTTAATCAGACTTTTTTTTAATATTCTGCTTTTAAAAGAAAAAGGAAAATCAATGAAACAGATTCTAATAAAGGAAATAATTAACAAGTAACTTTCCTGGCATACACATGTCAAATACTTTTCATTGTTTAATGTACTTTGAATTACTTGAGTGAATGAATATTTTGCCAAATCCCCTTTTCTTTATATTTTTATTATAACAAAAACAAATGTTTAGAATGATAATGTCAAAATATCTGTGCTAGGGATTCTTAATCTGGGGTCTATTGCCAGAGACTCAAAGGTGGGCTTGCAGGGGTCTGTAAATTGTACGCAAAATTCTCTCTCTCTCTCCCCCTCTCTCTCTCTGTCTCCATACTATCTGATATCATCCACAGCTCTCGTATTCTCAAAACAGTTTACATTTCAAAAATGTAAAACAAACAAACAATGATCTACATTTTTCAGCCATTAAGAATTAAATTTAACCCAACATTTTTGGTAATAAAGCAGAAAAGTGGCTCAGCAGTGTCTAGAATGATTTTTCACTATATAAGTTAAAAGAAATAGGGAATTCAGAGTGACACTCAATAAAGCAGAAGATTAACTGGAACACTCCCATAAATTGAGGTTTTGTGATTTACCTTACAAAGGTAAGGAAAAAAACAAAACAAAACAAAAACACAAAAGTTTCCCAATTAAATGACCAATCTTTGTGGATTCCCGGAGGGAGTGCTTAAGAGTAAATCACCTCTGAAGCCCCAAGGTTCTCCATGCACTCAGTGTGATGTTGCTGTTGGTTGCCACCCAGTTGAGTTAAAATGCTTTATCTTCACACACAGACTACACTAAATGGATATAAAAACATCTTAATATTAAATGCTATTGTACTTACTGTTTCCCAATGATTCTGCCTTTCTCCTACCAACATACAAGACCATGTAGGCTCTAATATAACTTGCGTATTTTTATGCAACAACAGATTAAAGCAAGGTGTACATAATTAGTGCAGTTTATAACCACTGCATCCCTTCTATGACAC
This sequence comes from Phoca vitulina, assembly GCF_004348235.1. Classification (NCBI taxonomy): domain Eukaryota; kingdom Metazoa; phylum Chordata; class Mammalia; order Carnivora; family Phocidae; genus Phoca; species Phoca vitulina. The sequence continues at coordinate 11,623,641 of NW_022589718.1, forward strand.
AAATGGATACGAAAGGCTAATGACCAGAATCCTTCCTTCCATAATAAGTGAAATCCCAGCAGATGAAGTAGGTGTGGAGTCTGAATGTTCTTTGCTCATGTGCCTTCCAAATGGAAATCCCACCATGCAGAGTTCATACAATGCCCTACCTGGAGAAAAGATTTAGAGGCACATTGTGCTAGAGACATTTAGATAACCTACAATATTTTTATCCTTCTGCAAAATTAGCCTTCTTTTGTCCACACTGTGACAATCACTTTCATGTATAGGCAGTGCAACCAACCTTTGTCCTGTCTCCTACTAATGTAGCAATGGACCAATGTCTTCCTTCACAACCACGCTAAATCCACAGGCCTGTGGGGAGAGTGAGCTGCACTTCAGTCTTGCAATCAGAAATATAAATCTTCTTCAGAGATTCCAAATTGCTGGTTACTATCATTCAATTCCCACATTTGGAGAAAGAAAGGTGATTGCACTCCAGCAAAAGTGACTAAAAGTGCTCCATATGAACATCTATTTGGGGAGAAAAGGAACATCATCAGGGTGCAAGGTTGTTTTGCAGACTTTTAGAATTTTATTTAGTCCTCACAATCCTTAAAGAGAACTATTAGCATTCCAAAATTACTGATGCAGAATCTAAGCCCTCGGAGAGGTGACAGAGCTAGAGAAGTGGTCAAACAGATGTGTTTATCCAGGTTTGTCAAATGATTCCCAAACTGACGTTCTCTCATTTTGCTGACATATGATTTTTATAAAGGCATGAAACGTAAACCTGAAAGTTCTCTAGTGTAAACATGGAAACCTAAAGATACCTAAGACACATTTCTTTAAAACTCTTTTCATAAGAATAAGGCACATATATTTGAAACAGTGGGGCAACTAGAATAAGCATAAATTGATCACTGGAGTGGAATAGGTAACAAGAAATAGCATAATATAGAGAGTTACTTATTTCTTTCAACAACTCCTTGATTAAATATTCATTTAAAGCTAAGAAAACTCAGGCTTAGGTAGATTTAAGTATACTGCCCAAGGCCATATCACTAGCAAATGGCAAGTACAGGATTTTAATTCATGTTGCCAATTTGTTATTCATGACATCATGCTAACAGATTTGATTATTTAGAAGAGACTAACCCCTGGAATGAACAGATCAAAAATTTTAAAATGGATCAAACACAATGGAAGTTTATTTATTTATTTATTTATTTTGCTCACCTAATAGTAGCAGGTGAGAAAACACTGTGGTAGCTCTCCTCCACACAGTCAACCAGGGACTCAGGCTGAGCAAGGCTCTGCCCTCCTTGACACATGGTTTCCAGTTCTCCTGGGGGTTATTTCCATTTCAGCTAGCTGAAGGGGAAAGGCCATGGAGAGCACACAAGGGAGGTTCTGACAGGTGAAACCTGGTGGTATACATCAGATCTTTGTGTGTTCCATTAGTTAGAACTTATTTATTATGGCCACACCTAAGAGAAGTTGAAAATATAGTTTAGACATGTCCAGAAAGAAAGGAGAACATGATTTGGGTGAAGAAACTAGTCTCTACCCACACTGACTTAGAAAAATGAATTTCTTTTAAAAATTAGAAAAGAATAGGCCCCAAAATAATGAAAACTACTAGAAATTTTTGGGAAAAGCACTGCAAGTGTTTGTATTAGCTAATAACCCAGGCTCTGGAATTAGGTAGCCTTAAGTCCCCAATAATTATATGATTTTAGGTTTACCTTCTCTGTATCTTAATTTTCTCATTATTAAAATGGGGACAGAAATACTTACTTCATGGACTTGATCATAGGATTTAATGAGAAAAAAACACAGTAGAGAAAGCTAATGGCCTATGACATCCATTCTCTCCTTCTTTTTTTTAAATAATAGGATCTCCTAGGTTTGAGGTGGATGTATGTTCCCCAGGCAGAGACTACATTTCCCAGACTTCCTTGTAAATTGGGCATGGCCATGTCAGTAAATTCTGGGCAATGAGATATGAGCATAATACAAACAAGATCCTTAACAGGAACCTGTTTTGCCTCCATTTCCTCTTTTGTAGGGATGTCTCTTTTCTGAGGGGATGGACTATGGGTGAGAAAAAATGAGCCACGTTCCAGCCTACAGAGCAAGGAACACCTTGAAGGATATTAAGGGAATGCCACAGAAGGTACCTGAGCTTCTGGATGACCCTGGCAAAGGAAACTGCCCTAACTTCCTGCATTGTCTTCCATTTTAGACTTTTATGTGAAAAAGAAATGATCTTTCTTGTTTAAAGCAGTCATTTCAGCCTCTGTTAAAGCATCCAAATAAATACCTAGCTATTACAACCTCTAAAGCACCTAGAACAGTGCCTTGCCACACGGCAAATGTTGCACAAATGAGGACAATTGTCAATATTTCATGAGGATCCTATACCTAGAGTCCATTTCCCACATATATTCTGAGCGGTGCTAATTTATAATGATAAGCATTTTAGAATAAAGAGAGACTTTTGGGTAGAGAGAGTGAAATAACTTTGAGAAATACTGAGTTAAAAGAATGTCTTAGTCTTAAATCTACTAAGGTTAATTACTGCTCTTCAGGGAAAGAGTGTATAGGGTTTTCTAAACTTGTTAGGACACAACACCTTATTCAAGAAGCATAACGTGAAGATAGTGTTCTGTGGACACAATTTGGGAAAGTATTCTACTAGAGATTGAATTTTAAAAATTCAGAGAATCAGGCTAATATTGTGCTGAAAGAACAGTCCACATTTATAGCAGGGCAGTTAAGTACATAAAAGAATGCTAATTCATATTTATTATAATTAAAAGCTGTATTTCCACAATCCTTATACTGTCTTCAAAACAAACATTGTGAGTCACTAAATATAACAACTTCTGAATTAATCATGAATTTCAAAATCAAGTAGCTCATATTTCCTAAGCAACCAGAGAGGTAGAGAATCAGAGTGGAGAGAGAAAAAGGAAGGGGTGAGTGGGTGGGTACAAAGTCATGGCTACTTTGATTTTGATGGAGAACATTTCTGGTATATTTTTCTATCCAAACCACTCCAAGTAGATGGATTAATAAATTCATATTTGGGGAAAAAATGCTTGGAAAGTAAATCCAACAACAACAAAACCACAAGGAAAAGAAACATGGAGTCAATCATGGCTAACATGTCAAGCTGACCACAAATTCCTAGGTTAATAAGAATGTTCTGTGCATATCACTATGGATCTCCCTTAGAGACATTCTGATAGATAAATACCCCAATTGGGTGATTTCACAAGTTATATTAAGTCCACAGTGTGTAGCTAGGATTCCATTTTTAAGAGATAAAACAAACAACCCTTAAAATATAGAACAAATTATAAAATATGCTTCTATGAGTTTTGATAAAATTGATAAAACAGCCAACTAGAATATCATACTTCAACTCATTTTCTCCTACCATTGTAATACAAATTTGAGGAGAGTAGGAATCTGTAGATCCCTACTCAACATTTTAAGATGAGTTTATGTTTTTATGAGCCAGCTGTTAGAAGGGAAACACAAAATTCTCTCTGGAAGGCACTTAAGAGGAAAATACTAACAGTTGAATAAAGGTGAGCCAATTAAACCACTTACTCATGCCTAATATAGTTCTGTGTAGTCCAAGCACCTGGTTTGGCATAAACATTTACTTTTTGCGGCATGATATTTAATCAGCTGGTCAGGTGGTGGTGAGCTCCATCCAGAAGGGTGGTTCTCTCTGACCTTACTCTTTCCTTAATTGGAAACATTGTTTAATATTCTGTCTCTCCCATCCCACTTGTTCCTCAAGAATCTCCTCACTGTATGACTATCATGTACAAATCCCATCAGACCAGTCACACTCTCAAACTCAACACTCCTTTAAGGGCTGGTGTGACAAATCAGGGATTTAGGAAGTTTCCTGGGGTTTTCCACCAGGTGCTGAAAGACCAAGGCAGTTTTAGGTCAGACTGGAGGAAAAAAAGGTAGGAGACAGAGATTCAGCAGCCAAATATGAGGCTTCCTCACCTTTAATTAGGGAGTGGATAAACAGACAAATATCCTTACTTAGGTGACTTGGGAAAGTAGTAACTGATATGTTTGAAATATTTTAGGGCAATAGAATATGTTAGATGAATTAATATAATCCATCTGAACAGGAAAACTCAAAGAAACATGGAAGGTGGCATCAGAAGGGACTTTAAAACATCCAGGGATAAAGGGGCAAACCCAGAAGGTGGTGGATCTGAGCGAAAGACGCGAACTTGGGCTCTAATTCTGGGTTTTGCTTTGAGCTGTGGGCTTAATCACTTAGTTCAAAAACCCAAGAGTTTCATGTTCAGAATAAATGAATCACCTTGATCACCCCCCCCCCCAAAAAAAACCATCCAGAGAAATTTCTTTATTTTACAGCTGAGAAGAAGAAATTGTAGAGGGGCTGATCTTCCCAACCAATTAGATAAATCAGTTCATGGTGAAATAAGAATGCAGTTCTTTAGCTCCCAGCTTGGGTAGAGGTTAAGAACATTGACTTGGCAGCCAGACCATCTTGTTTGAATCATGGCTGTACTACTAATTGGCTGTGCAAATTTGGGCAAGTTATTTGCCCTCTCCACCAATCTCTTAAGTTGGGAGATGAGGGTAATATTAGTGATCACCCCTTGGGTTGTTGTGAGGATAAAATAATCTATCTGTACAGTGTTCAATACAGCTCTGGCACAGCGTGAAGCATTAGCAATTTCTGCTCTTTTTCTCTGTCACCTGACATTGGCAAACACTATCAGTAAGTGGTAGAAATAGGCATTTGTCACTGGGGATACACAAAACCAGCAACTACATGAGTGTCCCTGCCCACTGTGCAATCAGACAGACATGACAGCTTGGGAGGGCTGCCCTCAACCCTGGAGAGAGCTCTTGTGCAGTCTCAGAGGAGGCCACCAAGCAGAGAAATCCACATGACCTGTAGGTCTTTGCTAGTCCTCAGATCCATTGTTCTTCGGAGTTGGATGGATCCAAGAATGGCTGGGAACTTGAGTTTTTTTGCCTGATGAAATAGACCAGAACTAGACAAGAGGCTAAAAATTCTTTTGCTAGTCATTTTTCTATCATCATCGACACATAGCTTACAATAGCCATCAGCTGGGTGGCTATGGCAAAATAAAGTAACTTGTGATTTTTCAGATCTGGAAGTGCTGGAAGGCTGATAATATTTGTTATTTGCCAATCTCATGGCTGTCTGAGAGCACAGTTATCTTTGTAGAGCCCTTTGATACCTTTGAAAAAAAGGAATGCCTGAAGACCCTAGTTGTGCTCTTACTAATATGCTGATTCGAGGAGCTGCCTTATCTCATCACTTCCTCCCCGTTCCCACTTTCCTCGGTGAGATCTGCTCTTTTTAAGGCATTCAGCTGTTAGGAGAAAGATGTTGCAGGGACAGATTTGCAGTGAATCATAGAAAAATAAAATGTTATCTTAAAACTGTTTCTGTTCTTTGAACCTGGCTGGCTTCTCTTTCAGCCAAGGCTGGTGACTCAGGCTCGGCCTGTCTAGGTGTAATCAAACACATTTAAGTAAATGTTTTGGCCATTTCAGTACATCCTGGCTCAACTACATGGAACTATCCTAATGAGCTAAAGTGAATTGCAAGAGTAAACTCTTTGGGTCCTGTCTGGCTGGACTGTGTTTGTATGACATGGTCTTGGATGGCTACAGTAGCTGCTATGATTTGTCGAGTGCTTATTATGTGCCAGAAACCTTAGACCACTGGCTTGCCTGCTTTCTTGCTTTCCTTTTCTTGCTTTCCCTTTCTCTTTCTTTCTTTCTTTCTTTCTTCCTTCCTTCCTTCCTTCCAATCCCAGCTCCTAGAAAGCAATACATTTTTATATCATGAGTTGGTACATACCACGTATATACATACAGACAACTAAAAGTTTTATGAAACGACATTTACTATAAATATAATACACTGCAATATTTTCTATCCTACTTTATGTTATTTTAATATTCTAAAATGCTAGTTTTGACCCATTAAATTGATTTTATGACTCATGAATGGATTGCAACCTATAGTTGAAAACCACTGCCTTAGACAAATTTATTCCTTGTAATAACCTTGCAAGGCAGATATTTGTATCAGATTCCATGCAGAATAGTTCAACAGAAAATATGTAATACGGGGAACCAGTTAAAAAGAGCTCGGAAGAGCTGAAATGCCAAATGGGGAACAGTGAGGCAGTTCAGATATTAGCAACAGTAGAAAATGGCTATCTCCTGGAAGGCTGGAGGTGTTATCTGAGCACAGAAGCGGGGCCACTTGCAGAGACCTAGAACAGGGGAAACTGTTTAGCAGAAGGTGGCATCACAGAAGGTGGGCTGTCCTAGAGAAGCTGGAACCTGAAGAGGATAGGCAGTCACTATTGGGGATACTTCTCAATGGGAAATGAATAAAGAAGGAGGGAGGGAAAGAGGAAGAAGGGAAGGAGGAAGGGCAGGGATAGGGATGGTTAGAGAGACAGAGAGACAGAGAAAGACTGAACTAGGTTTCTCTCACCTTCTAATCTACCATTTCCTCTCACTGGTCAAAGCTAGCTAGCAGTCAGTGAAAATATAGTTTTCAGGGATCAGCTCTCAGAGCTAAACAGGGGAAGACACCTATTGGAAAGCAAGGGCCAGTTCCATGCAAGTATGATCTGCCTAGTCATATATGCTCAGGCTCTAGAGGACCCCTGAGCCCAACTTAATGCTCTGCTATCACAATCCTGAAATTCACATTTTTCATTTTGTACTGGGCCTGCAAACAGTGCAGCCGTTCGAGCGCACATCACTGTCATTCCAACTGTATGAATGAGAAGACTGTGGCTCAGAGAGTTTAAGTAGCTTGTTGTGGGCTTCATAAAAGTGAAGACAGTGAAATTTGAAATCACCTTCATATATATAAGGCCAAAGTCCACACTCTTTCCAGTAAGCCACAGGTCAAGTCCATCCCCCCAAAACAGTACTAAAAAGCAGATGGGAGAATTGTGTAGGTAATTCTCTTCCAGTATAGGAAGGAATGGACTCATGTCCTTGGCCATGACTACTTAGACCATAATTTCTGCTGTTCCTTTTTGGCCACTTCAGGCCCCAAAGAAACATTAACACAGCCTTTGGGGGCTTGTTGAGAGCAGCTCGAAAGTTGCAAATAGGACTTCTCCTGCTCAAGAAGCAGAACAATTCACTCTATAGAAATGCAACACCTGGTTTTTTCTTCAAAATTTGCCATGCACAACAGATGTAAAGGACAAACAAAACAAAACAAAACAAAACAAAATGCAGATTTGACTTGAATGGTCAAGGCCCTTGTCAACCATTACCTAGAAATGAATTGAAGCCGTGAGTGCTGACTTCTGCTTCACAATTGCAGCCAACTCCCCCTAACCCCCACCACCGACACCACCTCCCGTTGTCCACTGTCAAAAGTTTTAGACATGAGGTCTAAACTCTTCCTACCCTCACATTCTGGGATAATTCTGGGTTTACTAATGGTTAAATTGGGAATAAAGCCAAACAAATTTGGCAGTAGTCAACTCAGAGGGAATATTAATTAATACAAAGAATCCCTAATGCAATTAGTATAAATTCCCCATCTTAATATTTCAGTGATGCTTTACATAGAATACCTCATATGGTCTTTGCCATTTGTATTGCTTGTAAATAGTGAGGCAGCATTTTAATGCTGCAAAATTCAACACAGTGATACATTATCACTGTGCAACTTCATGTCACAAAATAAAATATGATTAGTTAGTCATCCTTATAACCTTTTTTACCCATTCCATCCCTAGGATTCCTTGCAATGTGAGCACGAAAGAAAATCCTAATCATCAGAGGCTCATATATAGAGTGTCAAACCAACCTCTGAGATCAATTCTATACCAGTTCTAGACAGATAAGGAAAGTAGAGACTGGAGAGATCTGGGATGGACCCTGGGTCCTCTGGCTAATTAGGCTATAAAGATGATTTTAGGCGACATTTTACCCATATTTCATGTTTTATTTTTTTCCATGTTCAATTTCATCATTCCCCAGGTACATCTATATGAAAGTCTACAATAGGTATTCATTCAATAAACTCTGAATGTTTACTATGTACAAGGCAGGCAGAGCATAGAGGACTCAAAGATAAATAAAACATTGCCTTTAATAAGACATGGAGTCTTCAGAAATATTAGACAATTAGTTGTCACACCACGTGATTGCATTTCATATCTATGGGCACGACATGAAGCAGGGAAGGGATGACTAGCAAGCCTGGTAAATAGCATAAGGAAGACTTTACAGAGGAGGTGCCCCTTTGTCCTGACAGAAAGACCAGAAAGTCATTCACAAAATTATCATCACTAGTAGCCATAAGACAGCTCGGCTAAAACAGAGAAAACAAATATAAGAACATGGATCTTAAGCCATTTGCCAAATCGTCAACTTCTGTTGGTTAGGAGAATGACAGTTTCATATTCAGAACTGCCCGGCCACTAGGATGATAACATGCTTTCCTCTGAAGTTTCTTCATTTCTACATGTTTCAGTTTGTAATTATAAGAATCTCCTTGAGGTAAGAATCAGAATCTCCAGGCAGGCATGCTCCTGGGTATTTGTATCAGGCCAAGTTTGGGGGAAAACTGCATTATTCTACTTCCTCCACGTCTTAAGAGAAGGATTTTTTATACTGTTTGGTAGTGAGTGTCAGGACTGTGGAAAAAAGGGAAAGCCATCATCAGTAAGCACAGTAATGCAGAATCACAGAGTCTTTGGTTCAGTTCCGAGATGGGGCAGTTCAAAAGGATCTGCCAGGTACATCACTCAACTTTATGTCAGTCACATCACCCAGGGAGACCCTATTTGATCATATCATCATATAGCTTCAGACAGAAGGGATTTTCAAAAGGAGAGCACGCCCTTGCTCAGGGTCTTCATTAGAAAAAGGAAGGAGGGATTCTCACTTTATATTCTCTCGCACACAAAAGAGCAAAGATCTCTCCTGGACACTATTTCCTTTAAGAGATGAATTAGAAGAAAATAACTGGTGGTTTTAAATCACTGGCTGTGTTCTTTTTTTTCTCTTCTCATATCTTCCTCAATTATAACCTTTGTAATATGCTGCTCTGTTCAACGCTCTCCTTCAAGTGTCCCCTTTCTCTCCTTTCCTTTGAACTTCCCTCCGCCCTTTCTCCTCTGGCACTTTTTCTAGTCTCTCCTTTTTGACTCTTGGGGTCTTCAAGTTTCTCAAGCACTCCCCCCTTCCTGCAATTCATTTTTTCTCTTGCTGTCTTTCTGTCTCTCTCTTTCTCTCACTCTCTTGCTCTCTCCCTCTCCTTCCCTCTCCTCTTTCCTCTTGCTTTCAAGATCCTAAGGATTGTTGAGGTTTTTCTTCTGTTTTCTTTTCCACTGTGATAAATGTGTTCCTCAGGATTTCTAGCAAGTTTTAAAAAATGATAAAATAGCTACTGTTTCCTCAGTACCTGTTATATAACAGTATGGATTTTGCAAATATTAGTTCCTTTAACCTTTATACTTACTCTCTGATGTAGTCATTTCCATCGTACAGAGGAAGAAGGCTAGACTCAGACAAGCTGAATCATTTACTTAAAGCCCCATTACTAGAAAGTTAAAATAAAAAGTTTGGCCATGTTAAGATCAGAAGTCGCCCAAAGCTTTTTACTGATCCAGGAGTTGAGACTGCGGCTAATAAATATAAGTTCATTGTTCTTCTTTCTAATGATTTGGTGATTCTTACCATAAAAAGGTCATGTTATTTATACCCATGAATGCTGCTGGTCCTACTCTTGAACATGGAACTTTCATTTCCCCCCTCAGCTTCTTGGTATTAATAGGAAAGCTTTAGGGAACCTACCTAGGGAACATACACAGATGTTAACTATGGCTTCTTCAACGTAACATCTCACTTGTGTTTGCCTTCATGGTGATTCTAATCATGGGCCAGCTGGGGAACTGAATAGGTAGTTCTGGTTGGAATTCAGTCTACTGTAGAAACAAGAGAACTAGAAAGAAACAGAACACCTGGATTCTCATCTCAGTTTTACCATCTACCAGCTGAGTAACACTAGGCTTGAATTTGCTCATTGATAAAACCAAAATGTTGGACCGTTCTGGTTCTCATAGTCTTTGTTTTAATAATCTTTCCCTGGGCCCCCAAATCAACCTGTTCAGGCAGTTGAACTCTGCATGTCCCTGGGTTAGTCATGGTCCAGCATCCCTCTATACTAATGGGAAACTTTAGGAACAACACAGAGAATGAATAGATGTATGTATGTATGGGACGGAAAGATGTTTGGGGTGTCACCACAACACTCACTCCATTAGACCCCAGCCTTTCTAATACAATGAGTAGAGAAATCATAAGGCTTGCTGTTGTCAAGGCATTTGACAGACACTTATGTATAATTTTCACTCTGATTCATGGAGGATGTTTTAATCACACTAAAGATATTGCAGTAGGAATCAACCCATATTTCATAAACAGGCATTTAATAGATGTTCAATGACTGTATGATTTAATAGACATTATCGTTTGCAGTCTGTATTAGTTTTCTATTGCTGCTGTGACAAATTATCACAAAGTAAGTACCTTAAAATAACAGAAATTTATTATCTTACAGTTCTCTAGGTTAGAAGTCTGGCACAGGTCTCACAGAACTAAAATCAAGATGTTGTCTGGACTGCATTCCTTTCTGGAAACTGTAGGGGAATATGTGATTATTTGCATCTCTGTCTCTAGAGGCTGCATGCATTTCTTGGCTACTAGAATTCCTTCCTTCATCTTCAAAGTCAACAATGGTGAGTTGAGTCCTTCTACCCTCTTATCGCTCCTACCTTCTTTTCTGTTTCTCTCTGCCACTTAAAAACAACAACAGCAATTTGTGATTACTTTGAGCCTACCTGGATAATGCAGAAAATAATCTCTCCATTCTAAAATCAACTGATTAGTAACCTTAATTCTATCTGCAACCTCATTCCCCTCTACCATGTAACACAACATATTTATAGGTTTCAGTGCTTAGGGTAGAGACATCTTTGGAAGGCCATTGTTCTGCTTACCATACTGTCCTTTTTTCCTCTGGATTCAAAATTTTGATATGATCAGAAACACTTTATGAATCTATAGTGGGAAAGCTTACTAGATATGGCATCAATCTCTAACAAGAAGCTTTTATGACCTCCCAGTGAAAGGAGACATTAACAGAGGGATGAAGAGTCATTCCTTTCATAGCTAATTAAGCTGACTTCACCGATAAATTTGTAAAAATTAAGGACTTGTACACATTTCCGAAGAGCCTTCAGGTTATCTTTGTAGGAAAGATAGTAATATTTTTCAACACAGTATAGTTATTTAAGATGATTTTAGGACCACCGCTGAAATTTACAAGATTTACCTCTTTACTGGAACATCAATCAGCAGCCTATTAAAGACCACATATTTTATCAGTTACCTGCAAGAATTTCAGTATGCTATGCTATGAATTTTTTTTACCATAGCACTGAATGTGAGCATAAATAAAACTAAATAGTATTGCTATTATTCAGCATTATGAAAAAGGGAACTGTCTGACAATAAAAAATCAAGAATGATTAACTCTAACTCTTAATGGCTTTGGAGCAGCTGGAGCCAAAAATCAATATACAAAAGTCAAAGAATGTCAATATGCTTATTTTCCCTATGAAAATTCTCCAGGAGTTCTTCTGGGTTTCTTATTGCTCTTGTCTTTCAAATGCCAACTGAGAAATAGCTGTTATTTTTATCTTCACATCAGGTCAGCTAAAAGGAAGTGCCAAAAGGGGAAACAAATATCTAATAGCCTCTAGAAAAACTAGAGGTATTTTCTTATGTCCCTAAATTTGAAACTAAAAATAAATCCTGATTTATTTCTACTATAAATTATAACATTTCAACACATGTAAATAAATCTGAATAAGAATTATCTTAAGTGGCCTTTAAATAATATCTAGGGGGTTGAATAACAGAGAAAGAAATGCACTTTTTATTCTTCACTCAACTTAACTTTTACGACAGAAGTTTCTGTACAATAGAATCCAATTACAATTTTTTAAGAAAGGGAATAAATTGCGTATGCATTTCAACAACTCTAACCACTAATTCTAGTCTTCCTTCTGCTTCTCTTTTCTATATTTTTATTGACTGTACATGTATTATTGATGTAGTCAAATTACTAAAGAACTATCCATAACACTAACCATCACATCTGAAGAAGGTTGGGGTGACATGTATTTTTATGAGCTCATCATATAAAAAGGTAATCTAAGGCACTGATGTGCCACTTTAGGGGCCTTGCTGAGAGAAGTCACTGTGGATCCAGAATGCCAACTAACAGATCCACATCTTTAGTCTAGTCTTAAGCTGAATCTCCTCCTCAGTACACTACCTGAGCCTCTCTGAGATGATTGCCGATGTACAGAGAGTTATATAATCAAAATACATTTCAACTGCCTTCCATATGGTGACCAGTTGGTGACAAAATAAAACTCCATGTGGTTATATGCACAAGCTGTCTGGATGCTATAAAAAGAAAATTTTGACCAGTATGATTAAATCAGCATGTATGTTAAAAAATAATGGTTAAATTCAAAGAACAAAATAAGTGTCCCCCCCCCGAGCAAAATCTAGAAAAACAAACCAGATCTATGCAAATGTCCACAGGTGTTTAGAGGCCAAATATGTCGAAAGCAGCTACTCCATTGCCATGTGTGCCTTTTCCTTCTTAACTCTTATTTTTCTTCCTATAATTCTGTATCCAAAGAGAGCAGCCGAGTCAGTCCATCTGTTTGGCAGAATTAGTAGCACATCTAGAACTGCTCTCTACAGGGGGATGAGATTAAGTTTCCAGAAGAATTTCCACTATTCAGAAGAAATCCTAAGTGGGACAGAAATAGCAGCATGGAATGTGTTGTACAAAGTGGCCATGTTCGATTTCACTCGAGGGTTTTATTAGATCAACATAATCAATGTAGTATTTTTTTCCAAAAATTATTATTGATGACAATGTCTTTATAATTTGTGCACACCAATTACAAATATAAGTAATGAAAACATTAAGAGATGTGTTTTGTGGTAATGTCCTCTCTCCCAGGAAATATTCATAAGCCTTGAAAAATCCCACAGAAGAGGTTTGAGTGCCATTTGTTAATGAGATGCAGACTCCAGGGATTTAAAACAGACAACTCTAGTGCTATAGTACTGCTTGGAATCCAAAATTGTCTAGTTCCAAAGACTGATCTATTTGGACCACAACAGTGAATTTAAAATGTTTCTCTTCCTTTAGCTGGAAAATTCTTCAACAGATAAAGGCAGAGCAGGTCTGAGAGAAGTTGGGGTGGGAGGCATCCCAAGTCTCCAACCCCACCCCCCTGCCCACTCTCATTTCCTTCTCTGTGCTCTGCAGCAGCCTTGGAGTCATCTCTCTGGATCCTAGGTCTCAAAAAAAAAAAAAAAAAAAAACTCGTAAAACACCAGCCTATTGTCTTCTTACCTTTCTCACAATTTCCATGGGGCTCTAGAAAGGCACCAAAGACACCTAGAAGACTAATGGGTGCATCTGATGGGCTTTCGGGATGGGCCAGGTGCTAGCAGGGAGCATGGAGAGAATGTGCATTTATTATTCTCTATCAAGGCACTTAGCATAATTTATAATTGTATATTTATCTGTGTTTGCTTATATTCTGTCTCCCTCCCTAGACTATAAATTTCTGGAGGGCAAGAAGAGTGGCATTTTTACTTCTGTATTCCCCAGCACCTAGCTTACAAAAGTCTTCAATAATTCTTTGTCAACTGCCTGAATACTGTTAAAAGTGAATCTGAAAGCAAGAATCACTTTTGCTCCAAGTCGGCTTCTGAAAAGAAAACACTCCAAGTTGATCCAACACCCAGATTCACTCTCTAATGAAGTCTACACAACTGCTCCGGTCTACATGTATAAAGCCCTATAAATCTTAAATGGCTAGCTGAAGAGGGAAGGAAGGAAGGAAGGAAGGAAGGAAGGAAGGAAGGAAGGAAGGAAGGAAGGAAGGAAGGAAGGAAAGAGGGAAGGAGGGAAGGAGGGAAGGAGGGAGGGAGGGAGGGAGGGAAGGAAGGAAGGAAGGAAGGAAGGAAGGAAGGAAGGAAGGAAGGAAGGAAGGAAGGGAGGGAGGAAGGAAGATTTCAACTGAAAATTCATTTTACCTGCTTTCTATAACCAGAAAGACTACATCTAGTTAGTGACATATAAGTACAAATTACAAAATTCAAAATCTTAATACAGCGTGGAAGCTGAACAGAACAGTTCCTAATTTCTATAGGTAATGGGGGAAAAAGTTTGGTGTTTATGGGTTTTCAGTTTGTTTGGTTTTAGTGTGTCCTCCACTTTAAACATAACTAGTATGCTTTTATTTTTCACATCTTTTTAACCTTGCATCTACCCCCAAAATTGCATTTATTGCTTTCTATATGACTAATCAAATTTGTCATTTAGAACCAATAGCTGAAAAGCTCATTCAGCTAAACTATTTGTAGATACAATAAAAGAAAACACAATCTAGGTCATTTTTTTTTCATGTTCCAAATCTGCTTTCAGATTTCAGAAAAAAAAAAAAATCTGCTTCCCACAAACAAGAAGGTATGAAAAAGACTGCAGGATTCCTTTCTGGTCTCTAAAAAATAAAAAAAACAGGCTTTCCCTTTTTATCCCCAATCATTGTTTCCTATGTTTTGAGCAACCCTGACTTGTGTGTGCACAACACATAAGCAGTCAAGGTGGAAGTTTGCCTTTGAATCTTTTCCAAGAGAAAGTGAAGCTCAGGAATTGAGGTCTGGGGAAGGTGGATGTGTGGGGAGAGGCACAGAATCACTTGCATTCCAGAATAAGGACAAGCAAGTTAGATGAATAAGAACGGAATTCTAAATGCCTCGGATTATTTTCAGTTTCTATTTATGCTGCACTTAATGTCCACTAAAATAGGTTGGTTACATGCAGTTGCATATTCTATTTGGGGTATAATTTAATAGTCAGAAATGAGATACCAGAAAATGCCTGAGAAAGGCAGTATGTGGAATAAATACATATTTTGGCACTAATAACCAGAACTGTCCCTTGCATTGCTTATTATGCCCCTAAAAATATGTCATTTATAATCATTTGATCCAATTACAGATTATCCCCTGTGGTTGTAAACTCAAAATAACACATTATTTTTTTTTTTTTTTCAGATTCCCTGGAGTTTTTATCACTGAGACCCAATGTCACCAGATGTCATGAATAACCAGGCAACCTCCGTTTGTCTCTAACATAGCCTACTTGGAAAGTCTCTGAATTCAGGGTATACTTTATCAATTATTCAGGCTCTTTGGTTCTTCTGCATTGGCTGCATTAGCCCTTATCATCCACAGCAGAGAATGGGAAAAAGACCCCAATTTTTCCCCTTTTCTCATGTCAAGTAAATAACTGTTTTTCTGGGTCTAAAATCATGAACTGTCCTGAAAACAAACAAAAAAGGCTTTCCATTTTTTAATAGGTTGCACAGTATAATGAAAAGAGCATGACATTTGGAGCCAGAGGACCATGGGGTCTGGAGGCAGGCTGGGCTTACTTTACCAATTACTAAGCCTCAGGGCACAAATTTAACTGACCAGAATTTTATCTTCTTCATCAGGAATGAGATTTATAACTATAACTATAAGCCTCAGGTATTATTGTTATGATCAATTCCAAGGAGTTAATGATAATAAAGTGCTTTATGTATTATAAAGAGCAACATAAATGCTATTTTGAGTTTACCACCACTTAAAAATCTTGCCCACTATTCCTTGCAGCGATGGTATCAGCAAAGTGCCTCAACACCTCTGGGTCCATAAGCATGTGTTTTTTGTTTTGTTTTGTTTTTCTTTTTGTTTTTGAAAGAGAGAAGAGAGAAGGAAGAGAATTTTAGCTAAGCATCTCCAAGTCATCGACTCTGCCTCCCCACCCCAGGCTCCTGTCCCTCCCCAGCCAGAAACATACACTCCAGTCCAAGGCTCCATATCCTACCTTCATCCACCATGTTCTAACACAACACTTAACCACAGTGGGAGGCTGTTTCCTGACACAACTGAATCTCTCCATTCAGCTTCATGCTTTCTATCAGCTCAGCTGAGGGTGAACTACAATCTTCCTACTCTGTGGACCAGCTTTAAACTAGACACACAGATTTTGTCTTCATTCCCTGCGAGGATCCTGTCTGACCTGTGACCGATGTCCAACAACTAGTGTGAAGCTTTAGGCTTTGGTTTGTCACCATTCAACCTCCAAACTGCTTCACTGTCACACCTTTTCCCTTCCATTACATTCTCCTCCATTCCTGCCCCACTCCCATGCCTTCCTTTGGGTTCTCAGTCCATCTTGCCCTAGGGTTAGGTCATTCATCTCCACCTTTGACCAGATGGCACTGCCTGGTTTCTACAACCTGGGCACGTTCTTTGCTACTTAGGCTAGATCTGTACATTCAAATTAACTTCCATGGATTGTCAATACATGCTTTAGAATACATGAGATCCTATAATTATACTTACAGATGTCATTCCTATTTCACATTCAAGGAGTTTACAAATATGAAAACTGGTACCCAAGTGGTTCCCTGGCTAGCAGAGTAACGTGGAGGGTCAGTGCTGAACACCTGAGAGGTCAATCAGGGTTTTTGGACCTCCATTCCAATGTGTTTTCACCTCATCATCTTCTCCAACAATTATAACTTGTTTCATCCTTGCTAATTAAAACCCAGGTGCCCTTCCTCAATTATCATTGGGCAAGATGCAAATTTGGGATCGTTACACTGGTAAAAGGCTTGGAAGGTAAAATGCAGAATTACAAAAGCCAAGCAGTTTAAAAGGGATTCCTCTGCCAAAACATTTTACACTAAAAGTGGTCCGTGACACTAAATTAAAGGATTAAAAAGTCATACAACTTAATGGGGTTGTATTTCAACTAATAGAGTCAAGGCTTCAAACGCTTTCAGGAAACAACTAACAATAAAGTTGATGTTTTTAACACTCTGGGATTTCTTGGATCCTGTCAGAATCATTCATCACCAAGACATTATTTCTGAAAATCTATTTAAGAGAGGAATCCAAAGGACAGAACAAAAACATGCATACAAGGTATATCATATACCAATCCTCTGTGGCTATCCCTTCAGATGGAGTGTATAGACTGGGATATCTTTCAGTTTGATGTACAGTTTAAATGCATTACTCTCTAAAACTGTACCATCAAGATCACAAATGTAACCTTCACATGGCCAAATCCAGTGGAAACCTGTCTTCTCCTTAATCAACACTCCTTCCATCCTGAGACGCTTTCATGATACTATGCTCTCCTGGTTTCCTCCTACCTTACTGACTGTTGCTTCTTGGTTTTGGTGAGTTTCTCCTCTTCCATCAGCTTTTAATATTGGAATTCCCAGGGCTTCATTTTCTCCATCTACATCTCCTACCTAAGTGATCTCATCCAGTCAGTTGGTTTGAAATAAGTCTATATTCCAATTACTTCCAAATTTTTATCTCTGACCCTGACCTCTTCATTGAATTCCAGATTTTCTAGGCAATTGCTTACATCTTCACTTGGATGTATAATAGATATCTCAAATTACTAGCATTTTCATCCCTCCAAAAAGAAAAAGACAAAATATTTCAGAAATATTCCCTATCTCATTCTGTGCCATCACTATTCATCCAATTCTTTAAGCCACAAACATTAACCTTAATTGCCTTCCTTCCTTCCCTAACTACATCTAATTATTTGATGAGTTCTTTTGATTCTACCTCTAAAATATATTCCATGTGATGTAATGGCTGGATATACTGTAGCCATTTTGGACCATGAGATGACCTTAGGAATGGAAAGTTACCCATGGTAAAGCGACAAGATAAAAAGATCTTGGGTCCTTTATACCATAGAACACCATAACAGCTCTGGACAGATTTTACATGAGAGAGTAACAATCTTGTTTAAGTAAAAAAAAATAAAATAAATTCCAATTTCTCATCTCCTTTTGTGCCTACCTATAGGTTCCACTCTGACATCATCTCTTTCCTGTGCCATTCAAATATCCCCCATCTGTTTTCCTTGCTTCTCCTGTCTCTTGTCTTCCTAGAGAACAACCAAAGCGATCTTTTAAAACTGTATATCAGATCATGCCACGTCTTTCTTAATGCTATCTATGGGTTTCCAGCTGAATTACAAATAAAATGCAAACTCCTTTCACTACAACCCAGATTTTAGCCTTGTACAATGGACTCTGGCTACAGTGGCTGAGGACGTTCTTACTTGACAGACTTTGTACTTGTTGTTCCTTCTACCTGGAATACTCTTCCCAGCATAGTTGGCTTCTTCTTACTAAGATCTTCAAGCTCAAAGGTTTCCTCCTCAAAGAGGCCTTCTTTGAGGAAGCAAAATAAAGTAGCCCCAGCTACTTTCTATCACATTACCCTACTCCTTTCTTATATCTACAAGCTGGAGTTATATTGTCTCTTTACTTGTTTATATCTTATTACTTGAGTCTAGGACCTAGAAAAGTACCTGGCTATTCTAAGTGTTTACCATATATTTGTTACATATTTATTGAATGAATAAAAATCATTAATTGCTTTTTATTCCAGAATAGCAAATATACAGTGTTATATTAGTTTTAGGTGTACAATGTAGTGATTCATCAATTCTATACATTAGTCAGTGCTCATCATGATAAGTGTACTCTTTAATCCCCATCACCTATTTCACCCATCCCCCCACCCACTCCCCTCTGGTAACCATTAGTTTGTTCTCTAGAGTTCAGAGTCTGATTTTTGGTATGTCTTTTTTCTTTGAGTTCAATTGTTTTATTTCTTAAATTCCACATGAGTGAAATCATATGACATTTGCCTTTCTCCAGCTGACTTATTTTGCTTAGCGTTATACTCTCTAGATCCAACCATGTTGTTGCAAATGGCAAGATTTCATTCTTTTTTATGGCTGAGTAATATTCCAGTGTGTGAATATATGTATGTGTGTGTATTTTTTATCCATTCTTCCATATATGGGTATTTGGGCTGCTTCCATATTTTGACTATTGTAGATAATGTTGCAATAAACATAAGGGTGCATGTATCTTTTTAAATTCCTGTTTTCATATTCTTTGGGTAAATACACAGTAATGGAATTACTGATCATAAGATACTTCTTTTTAAATTTTTTTGAGGAACCTCCATACTGTTTTCCACAGTGGCTGTACCAGTTTGCATTCCCACCAACCGTGGCCTAGGGTTCCCTTTTCTCCACATTAAAAAAAAAAAAAAAAAAAAAAAAGGAAAAAAGTGCTCTGTAGGTTTAATGAGGTTAAAACTGTCACCAGTAATACCTCTGCTGCCTCTCCTTCTTCCCAGGAATGTTAAAGGTTAACATTCCTTATCTTTTAGAGGCAAACAGCAGGAGGAGATCCAGCTGGCCTAGACCAGTTTGAACTCAACCACCCACTCACACCTGCACAGATGAACTATGGGGCATCAGACAGTTATCTCTATCTTATTATAATGTTAACATCTCTGCTCAAGGAGAAGCAAAACCTTTACCAACATAACACAGAACATATGTATATGCATGTTTTCTAAGTACACCTGTGCAACCTTATGCCCACCTATGATGACAAAGATTCCCTTTCTGAATATTCATCCTGACTCTCAATGAAAGAAACCCACTCACCCCCTACCTGAGGAGTCACAGATGTAGAAGCTATTTCCTGTGATCTCACTGGCTGCAAATAAAGTTTCATTTGTGTGACAACAACAACAAAAAACCCAAACATTAATTGCTAGTATTCCTTCAAATTTTATAGCTTAAAATATTCCATAAAGTGTTTTAGTAAGGTTAAGGAGAATGCAAGCCTATGGAGAAGCTGGCCAGTGCAGAGACCCTTGCAAAATAATTAAAGTATTAAGAAGGAATTGAAAGAATTAGCATTAATTCGGCAATCACACTTATGAGTATATACTCTAAAGAATGAAAGTAGGGACTTGAACAGATATTTGTACACTAATGCTCAGAGCAACATTATTCACAGTAGCCAAAAAGTGGAAAACCACCCGCATGTCCATCGACAGATGAAAGGATAAACAAAATGTGGTATATACGTACAACAGAATATTATTCACCCTTAAAAAGGAATGAAATTCTGACACATGCTTCTGCATGAATGAACCATAAAGACATTAGCACTGAGTGAATTACACCAGAAAGAAAAGGATACATATTGTATGATTCCACTTATATAAGGTACCTAGAATAGGAAATTCATAGAGACAGAAAGCAGAACAGTGATTACCAGAGGCTGTGGGAAGTGGGGAGAATGGATTAGTGTTTAATTGGCACAGAGCTTCATATGGGAAAGATGGAAAAGTTCTGGAGATGAATGGTGGTGATGGTTGCACAACACTGTGAATGTACTCAGTGCCACTGAACTGCACACCTAAAAACAGTTTAAATGGTAAATTTTATGTTATGCATATTTTACCACAATAAAAAAAATTGGAGTTAAAAATGGGAATTGGGATGGGATGGAAGACAGGAGGGAACTGTGATAATGGAAGATACATTTTGACCAAATTTACCACACAAAGTCAACTGCATTGGATAAATGTGGACTTTTCTTCTCAACCCATGGAAGAGGAAGCTTCAAAGTCTACAATAATAATTTTCCTTCTTCAAAGACAAAAGAGGAAAATCACTTTCTATTTTTTACCAGTACTGATTTAATATTTTTATAAATGTTGATATGACTATATCCAAGGCATAATGGCGTGGAGAACAATTAACTCATTCTGTTTTGATGTTCCTTGCCCAGAACAGAGCTATAAATAGAAGGACAGTATCAGGACAGTCACAAGACATAGAGTAATTTATTCTTTCCAAAATCCTACTAAAACACATCTAATCAACTAGATGTTATTCTTCCTGTCCAGACCACTAAAAAGATGTTCTATTAATGTACACTCTGCTGCATGTTTTCTGACATTACTCCAGGTCAGTGCTCCTTGCCCAGATCATTATGTAAAGCAAGGACATAGAAACACTTCAGTAATTGGTATCAAATACACAAAATACCCAAATGACTGATTTTTTTTATGTTTATGCAAATATTTGGAGTTTCCACAGATTCAGAAGATGTGGGGAACCCTGATGAGATACCAGCATCATATGTAATAAGACACTGTCAATGAGCCCAGTCTTCATTATCATTCCTACCTGTGCATTCCTCTTTTGGCAAAGTAATTCCAAATTGGGAAATAAGCAAATCTTTTTAATGTTCTTCACTAGCTTCCTTTCCATGGACACTGTTCCTCTTTTGACACCCACACAGATATGTTGGGATGTCGGGGTATTTTAAGAGTTGTTTGTATTTTATGATATATGATTTTTAAAAATGTTTACGTTTTTCTGAAAGATTCTTAGCATCTTTTCCCAAAATACACCTTCATTTTCAATCTCTAGTTGTCTAATTCACACGTGAAACTTAAAGCAACATGTTAGCAGGAGCATCAGGGGCAATGCTTTTCACCAGCCCTGGCCAGCCTGGGTCTCAGAGGGCAAGCATTTTCACATCATCACCTCTCAAAGGTTGGCAACTTAATTTCAGATCCCAGAAACTCTTCTTCCGTCTCCCTTTTGGCTCTTCTTTTATGTTGTTCTCCAGCAGCTACGGTCAATCACCTCCAGAGCTGAGACCTGACTGGCTGCGGCTCCAATCCTGCCATTGTTAGTCCCATGTTGGCGCGGCCACTTGGCTGTGCCCTTGACGTGGCAGAGCAGGTGCAAGTCTAACCAAGCCGATGGAACAGCAAAGAGGGCATGTGTGGCCACCTACGGCTAACATCCTACCTCAGCTCCTCTACTATGATTTGGAGGAGAGAAGGTTCACATGTCAACACCCAACTCCACCACCTTGTTTTATTCCTCTTATAATACTATAGAAGCACCCTTTCTCTTCTCCTATACATGACCACTCTACATGTCATTGAAAATACTGTTTTATTAGCCTTTAGAGATTGCATGAACCACAAAACTCATCTGATCTGATTCCTTCACTGGACAAAAAAGAAAACTGATGTCAGCTGCCTTGTCTATATCATAAAAGCGACTTAAAAAGTTATGTAAATTTAACTTTGGTCATAACGACAATGATCATGGTGGTAGGGGTGGTGACAAATGTGGAGTCTCAGCGAATAAATGGAAAGATCCCTGGACTTGGACTCAGACGACCTGAGTCCTGATTCTGCTTCCACTTTTCCCACTTGTGTTACCATATGCAAGTCATTGCCGTCTGACTTCAGGTTGCTGGTGGTGGTAAAATGAAAGACTTAGTTCAGAGGAACTCTAAAGTCCCTTTCCTTCTGAAGTTCTAATGTCTCTGCTGATAAAGTGTGCAGTTTCAAAAGTACTCTTGTACCAAGACTTCTTAAAATTTAGTCCATAACTATGATTCAATGTACTTTCAGCCCTATGTAATTTATCAATACTTGAAGGAAAAATCAAACTTAAGAATAGCTAGCATTATGTATTATTCTATATATTCCTGAGCGCTTACGTACAACTCTTTTTCTTTTTCTTTTTTTTTTTTTAAAGATTTTATTTATTTATTTGAGAGAGAGAATGAGATAGAGAGAGAGAGCATGAGGGGGGAGGGTCAGAGGGAGGAGCAGACTCCCCGCTGAGCAGGGAGCCCGATGCGGAACTCGATCCCGGGACTCCAGGATCATGACCTGGGCCGAAGGCAGTCGCTTAACCAACTGAGCCACCCAGGCGCCCCACAACTCTTTTTCATTTACTTCTTGTCTATGTAAGATATGACTCAATCACTTGCCACAAGATGAGAAAACAGGTTCAGAAAGGATAAGTGACTTGACTTGACCAGTGTCTTACAACTTTTGAGAGGCAGACTCTAGACATGAACTTGCTGGTGATATATTTATGCTCTTGTCAGTATAAGAGTTTCCTCATGATTGTTATAAAGAGACTGACAAATGTAACCATTAAACAGTAACAATAAAGGAGTTCTGCTTTACAATATACACTACAAGAGCAGGGCAAGAGATTAATGAGCAATAGAACTAGATTACTTAGAATATGTATGAAGAGAAAATGCATTCTTTCCTTTATTCCCCAAAAGCTTAATCAAAATGTAATTCCAGCAGCTCCCTTTCACAGATGTTCTCTCTCTCTTTCTCTCCTATATTTGATCTTACTATAGGTGGTGAGCTCCTCCCATTTCTAGATATATGGTGGCTATAATTACTTAAATCTAATTTTTAGTTTTTAATGTATAGGATTCTCTACCATTCTCGTTCTGATACTCTTAGACTTAATCTCACCCCTATATCACTGCATTTGCTCACTGCATACAGTAACATTGCTGAAGGAGGATAATTCTGCGTTTATTGCTACAGAGGTTTTTAGTGTGAACTCAAAGTTATACAAGAAGACTGTTGCCCTAGGGGAAAAATAAAGTGGAATTTTTGCCTATTTTTCCCATTGAAAAAAACTCTTTAAATATTTTCTTGGGTATTACTATTATTATTACTATTTCACAGAAGGGAACAAAATACTCATGTTTACTGTGTAAAAGTTGCATGCCCAACTGGCCAGCAGAGAAACCTCTTTTAAACACATTAATTCTTTCTGTTTATCAAGTGTGGGTGACACTAAAAGGTCAAGAGGACATTCTTTACGGAGGTACATTCTTGCCATTGCCAAGAACCTGATGCAAAATGCATCAAAACTTTCCAGCAAATGTACTATTGTTGCAGAGTATGAATAAACCAGAGGTGGGATACGCTATGCAACATAAGGAAATCTAAAACTACAAAATACCTTTCTTCTCCCTCCAACCAATATGTGCGCATGCACACACACACACACACACACACCCACACACCCACACTCACACACCACTTTTCTCACCCAGCAATACACAAACATTTTGACAGGGACCTAGCATCTGTTTTCATGACAATTTAGAGACCAAAATAGGCAGCATGTGGGAAGCAGTGCAGCTTAGTAAAAAGAAATCTACAGTAGGCTTAAAGGAACTTGGGTTCTAGACCTACTGCAACACTATCTGCTTGGCATTAAGCCAGTCTTTCATTCTTTGGATCAATGTTCTCTAAGTCAGAGAACTGAGGTTAAATATGATGGTTTCTAAATTTCCTTCCAGACCTAAGGTTTTATGAATTCGAGAAAAGAGTTAGAAAAGAATGTCTACGCTCAGGTAGTCCATTTCCTATATCCGGACTGCCTTTCACCAGTTACGACAGTATGAAAAGCTCACCTCCCACAAAGTTTATACTTATAATCCATTTTTTCAGAAAGTGCAGAATTTATTTTGCATGATTAGTTGTCTATCATCAGATAAACCCATTAAACGCAAGTCTCAATGGAAAACAGGAAAATGAAG
This sequence comes from Phoca vitulina, assembly GCF_004348235.1. Taxonomy (NCBI): domain Eukaryota; kingdom Metazoa; phylum Chordata; class Mammalia; order Carnivora; family Phocidae; genus Phoca; species Phoca vitulina. The sequence goes on from NW_022589718.1 coordinate 11,648,126, forward strand.
GAAACCTTGTTCCCAGCCCTCAGGAGCTTTCACTTACTGCAGAGATAGACTACAGACATGTAGTAAAATGTACTGTGAAGTGCTATCAAGAGGTACCACAGGGGTGCCTGGGTGGCTCAGTTGGTTAAGCATCTGCCTTCAGCTCAGGTCATGATCCCAGGGTCCTGGGATTGAGCCCAGCATCGGTCTCGCTGCTCAGCAGGGAGCCTGCTTCTCCCTCTCCCTCTGCCACTCCCCCTGCTTGTGCTCTCTCTCTCTGTCAAATAAATAAATAAAATCTTAAAAAGAAGAAGTACCACAGAGTGACACTGTCACGTGAGGGGAGATTGAACTCTGCCTGGAAACGAAACTTCCCTAGTGAAGGCGGCATGGGAGCAGGGCCTTGCAGATGGTTAGGAGATGCATTGCACAGCAGGGTGAGAAGAGGAAATGGCCACAGACAAGTCAGGGGGATAAAAAATTATGAGGCAAGTACCAAGAACACTCCATTTGACTTCAGCTAAGTCTTGGTACACTGATGCACACAGAATTCCTAACTTCAAAGGCATTTATCACTGGTGGAAGGTCCTCCCTTCTACTGTGGAACATGGCATCTGAAATGACATAAGGACTGGCTAAGAGGCAGAGCAGAGCTCCATCAAGTGTCATCCCTGGTGCAGCCACTGTGTGACTCTATGATGCAATATGCTTCAGTCAACAGATCCCCAGTTACTACATTCAGTCATCTGGTCTAGACATCTAATCCCTGTCCAAGGCATTGGGCCTCCCTTAAATCCTGATAGCAAGTTAAAATGAAAAAATTGTTAAACTGAAAATTATCAATATAACCTCATGTGGGGAACTAGTTTAAGTTATAAGTTGCAGTTAAAGATGTATTTAACTAGAGAGACACCAACATTTGCAGAATAAAGGACCTTGGAATAATGAGAGATGAATTCTCCAGGGAATGTTTAGGCTGAACGTCAGTACCTTCATACTTAGAATGAGGAAGGTCTAGAAAACCCTTTCACAGAAAACAGTTTTAAAAAATTATAAGCATTTTTTTCTGAAGGCATGATATTAATATTAGAGAAGAGCTGTAGCTCCTGAATTCCTAGCATTTCCATTAAATCGTGCAATTAAATTTTAAAACAAATTCAGCAAGAGCGTCACAAGTAAAAAATCTCTCCAGCACCAGGCAGAAATTTTCTGTCATATTAACAGTAGTATCATGAAAAATACCAAGAATTCCCTATAACTAGCATAAAGAAAATGGCCAGCAAAACTTATGACCAGTGGAAAGGATCCCACAGGCCACTGGACACATACTTTAAGTGTCGGGAAATCAATTATGTCAAAAGCAAAGGATTTAAAACAATGATCGCAGAGATATTTCCTTCCTTCTTTGAGCTAAGGGTTTTACCCTCAGACTAGGGACCAAAGGGCTCGTGGCTAACTACAGAGGAGCCCTGCAATCATGCCTGTGCACATATGTAGTTGTTGTGTTAATATATTTACACATGTAAGACCACCAGATAGTGGTATGTAGTTATTACGTAGCCTAGGACTAACTCATCTCTATGAATTATTTCACTATTTCAATACAGTACTGAATTAAAATTGCTACTTCAAATAGAGAAAGAGTACTCTTAATAGAAGAGTACTCAACAACAGTACTCCTGTCCTGACCTTGACTTTGCCCTCAGAAGGCTCCTTAGCCCTGCAGTATAGTCCCTCATTTCTGATCTCTCACGAAAGGGGTGCTATAATCATCCCTCCAACTACCTCACCATATTCCAGGTTGGCCCTTTGAAGACTGGGTTATTACCTCCAGTTTACCTAGCTCTTTCACCGGGAATTACTGAGAATAGAATGTTTTCTACAAATGATACAAATAAACTTTATAAATAGGACTTTCATTGGATCTTACCTATCAAAAAATTTCAAAGCAAAACATCTTGAAGTAGCAAGTGGTATCTCTTAAGATTTTTTTGGAAACTCAATTAAAGCAGCATTTGTATGCAAAATCATAGAAATAAGCCATTGCCAGATATGCATATAGTTGGCACAAGATGTAATTTACACATTAATATTCACAATCTAACTCAGCTACTTTAAACCACAACCAACTTTGCTTCTTTATTTATAGAATTTTCCTGGAAAGAATCAGCATTTGCTGGGGAGCTAAATGACTATGTTCTAATCATGCTTCTGAGACCTCATTTCAAGAACTCAGAAAAGTCTCCAAAAAAACTCTGTGCAATGATATTTCCATAAGTTAACTCATAATGAATGTCTTTAATAAGGGCGATGGGTCTAAAAATAGTTATCTCATGTAAGTAACTGACAGTTACAGTATAAATCCTGAGCCTCGTTCCTTTTTCAGTTTCTATAAGGGTGATGGGAATAACAATACTAAATCGGTATATCCTTTCACACTGGTCTTGATTTAGCATGTCTATTTCTTTCTGGTACTATCTCTGTGTTAAAGGGCAATGGGAAAACTACAGAGGAGGATGCAAGGAAAGATAATTATTTTGTCCCATTTTAAACAGTACTGTTCTTAGGGACATTTCATGCCTCAGTTTCTCTCTACCACTTTGAAAATTGGTGTCACTCATCTTGCTGGGAAAAACTTCCTTCTCTATTTGCTGAGATTTCTATAAATACCACTATTATTGCAGTCTACATTAGAAGGATCAAACCTAAATATCAGATTGAACTATAATATATGAAGTTTTCTTCCTTTATTAAAAAACCCACATATATACTGTAGCCCATGGCATGAAATTAAAACAATATTTTCAAATTGTCCCCGCTATTATTTTATATCTGACCTGTATCTAACACAAAATATGGAACAAACCAGATCCATTTCCAACTACGCAGATGGCTCATTATCCAGCTGTCTTAAAGATAAGTGAGCTTAAGTGTGGTGCTAGGAAGGAGCAAAAAGCCTGGGAACCTGAAAATGAGCCTAAAGCCAAATCTTTCTGCTTGTGCTCCAAATCCCTTATTGGGAGAAAAAGTCGAGACATGAGATAAAGTTTGCAAATTATCCCAGGGATCACCCAACATTCATTTCACTTATTGAAGCCATAGAGCCTGCTCATACACGCACACACCTTCCAATTTGGCTCTTAAAACTGTAACAGAAGTGGAGTTGCAAACCTAACCCAGGATACTTGGCTTGAAGCTTTTTTCCTTTTCTCCGTTTCTGTGAAACATTATGTTCAATGCTTCATTAAAAAGGGGAGAAAATGGCTTTGGGAATTTTCTATTTCCTATCTCCTACCCATCATCTGGTATCATTAATCCAGCTTCATGTGCATGTATGTGTTTTAAGAAGTCCTCATAAATACACATAATACCAAGTTTGGCCTTTTTACCCAGCTCTTGTTTTTGAGTATGTTGGGTTTAGTGGTGTTAATGGTATAGGCATACTCTTCGCTGCACCTATGTCTCCAGCTGGAAAACAGATTCATGTAATTTATGTCACCTTTGCTGACAGGAAGGTCAGCAGTCTGACCAATTTTATTTATTTATTCATTTACCCTTTGTTTAGCTTTTTGTGGGGGATGAATTGGGGATAGGGTGATGTTGACATATATATTGACTCATAGTGACTATATGCATGCAGTTTGAGTTTTTAAAAGTTGAAATGCATTTGCATGTGACAGATAAACATAGTTTATAATATACGATGTGACTATACATAGAACAACTGTGAAATCTGGGAAAATTGATCTCTGGAGAAGCAAGCTTATTTTGTTCTACTTACACTATCTGTCTTAAATCAGATCTCAGCTTCTAGAGGTAAGGGTCAAAATGCACGGGTGTGTGGTCAGACAGCAGCAACATTCTTCCGAGAAGACTGACAACAGTTAAATAACACTTGGCATGTAGTCTTCTGCCCCCCTCGTGTCCTCCTGTGTGAACCTCGAGTCCTACAAGCGTATTCTAGGGTGGTGGTTTAGTCCCCTGCTGTTTTTCATAGCAAGACATAAGGATAAGAACACTGTGTTGGAAAACACCACCTAGATGTGGAGATACAGGATACCCTCAGGATCATCACCTCTCTGCTTAAGCATGGTCTTTGTCAACAAGCTCAAACTGGATTTGGGAATCTTCACTGGGATTTTAATTAGTTGATGAGCATCTCTCATTGGCATTCATATTCGCTGTTCAAGATTCCTTCTGCCAGCAACACCAGGTCCTTTGTCAGAGCCAAAGCAGACTTTGCTCATTAAATTAGAAGCAGCATCCCGTGGTTCCAAAAATTTAGTTTGGCCGGAGACTTTAAGACCTCATGGTGTCTCCATTCCTTAGGTAGAAATAGTATACTAAGAATCACAGACCCTCCTGGCCAAAAGATAATAATCCATGAATATCTGTATTCTTTTCCAAGTGGCACACTACATCCCAAAGGACTTAAACACCAGCTCTTTCTATATTGGACTCTGGGATTTAAGGAAAATGGCCTGGCTTTATCTGAGAATAAGCTAACTTGCCCAAGATTTTAGTAAATATATTTTTATTGGAAGAGAATGGGTGGAGTCTGTTTTTCTAAATACTGTCTTATGAGGTCACAACTGTGTTTGAGATGCACCCTCCCACTTGAAAACAAGTCTGTCTCCTACCAGTTTTGATTCTGTGTACTCCTTCAATCTCGACCCTCCTAATGCAGGTTTTCCCTTGCCCCTTGGGGCTATTTGGGCTCAGGCGAGCTGCTCTTCAATCCTTGTTCTATGTGCCAATTCTCACCCTGTTTTCTCTTGGCAGGTAAGCATTAAAAGTCTGATGTGGAGGATAGTAAAATAAATGAAAGGGAACTTCTCTTCTATTCCAACTCTCTTTGCCAATAGGAATGGGAAAGACAGAATCCCAAGTCAACCCACATGGTCTCTGGACTGAAAGGTGTTGCTTCAAAATTCATATATTGAAGCCCTAAGCTCCAGTTCCTTAAAATGTGACAGCATCTGGAGATTAAGTATAATAAAAGGAGATATTTACAGGTGCCAAGTTGACAAGGGATGGACTTATAATGGATAATTTTATGTGTCAAGTTGGCTGGGCTACAGTGCTTATCTAGTAGATAAAACATTATTCTAGATGTTTCTGTGATAGTGTTTCTGAATGAAGTTTCATTTAAATTGGTGGGATTTGTGTAAAGCAAATTGCTCTTTAGCGTGGGTGGGCCTCATCCAATCAGGTGAAGGCCTGACTAGAACAAAGTGCTGACCTCACCTGAGCAAGAGAAAACTCTGTCAGCAGACAGCCTCAGACTTGAACAGCAATATGTGGGTTATCACAGGCTGCTGACGAACCCTGCAGATACTGGACTTTACAGCCTATATAATCACATGACCCAATTCCTTAACATAAATCTCTTTATATATATATACACATATATCTATATACACAGACATACACACACACAAGAAAGGAAGAATCTCAAGTACCTTCATATTATGAACTGAATTGTGTCTCCTCAAAATTTATATGCTGAAGCTCTAATGTCCAAGTATTGTAAAATATACACACACATATACATATACACACACCCACACATATGCATCCTATTGGTTCTGTTCCTCTGGAGAATGCTGACTAATATACATCCAATATCCCATCCTAGCATTCTTGTTCCTATCTACTGCCTCTGGAAATGACATGTTGGAATATTCCCACCATAGTTGGTGTTGAAAGATCTAATCTATGCAGATGGTTAAGCTGGATGTTTGGAGGGCGGGAAGCCTTTATTTTACAGATTAATTTTTATTTATGTAATTAAAAATGGATCTAACCCAATGAGCCCCATTTTTATTTCTATCATTATTCCTAGAAGGCTTTTTTCCCCTGCCTATCACCATCTGAGCTTAGGTGCAGTAACTATGTTGGAAAAGGCCGAGAGGTAAATCAAGTGACATGACTATGGCACATCCTGGTCTGTCACTTTGGCATTTCTTTAAAAGGAGGGTGAAGGATGCTCCTGTTCTGTTTTTTATCCAGTAGACTGTTTCCTTCAACTACCAGGACACCAGCACACATCCTCCATTAGTAGAATTCTAAAATCCAATGATAGAATCCTAAAATCAAATGTAAAGCTAATAATCACGTAGAGAACTGAGAATTTCTTTTTTTTCCTAAGATTAGACAAAAAGGGAAAGAAAAATTTCCTTTAAAGACAGGTTAAACAATTCAATTTATGCACTATAGTCTTGGCAGCTTTTAAAAAGCTACTATAGACATTGTCAAGTGTGATATTTAAGTATTTTTCCCCTATTTCTTCCCCTCAGCAAGAACTTTGTCCTCTTTAGTATAAATATTTGTATAATATTGTTTATATTTCATGAAAATATTCTATTTTTCAGCCAAGTATATATTTGTATATAGGTTTGAATGAATGCAATATATAGCTCCTCATATGTTGAAAAGTTGTAGACACTGAAAATTATTTTAAGAATTACAAAAGATACATAATGAATCCTTGACATATTATTCCCATATGCAGCATTTCTCTGCTATATCATTCAGATCACCTTGTCCCATGTGGGAACAAACCCATTACCCTGAGGTTTTGCTGCATTCACTTTGCAATTGAAGGGAAAAAAAATACTGTATATGCCAGTTAATCATCCCAGATGTAAGCACCAGCTGCACTCTCTGCTTTGTTTATGAGCATATTTTACTTCAGGTAAACACTGTAATTCTGGCAGAAAACTCTGCTTGATGGATATGAATCCTGTTGTTATGTATTCATTGTTTTTTAAGAACATTTGCATTTGTACAGAAAAGGATGCTGAATTAGAGGGAAGTAAACCTGAATTCTTGTCTTGGCTCTGCCACCCTGATTTTAGGCAAGCTAATTAGTCTCAGTGTCCACATCTGTAAATTGGAATAATGCTATTTATGCTACAGAGTTGCTATAAAAAGTAAAAGAAATAATTTCTGTGAAGTTTTGCAATACCTGGACATAGCTTTTGCTCAGTTAGTACTGTTTAACCCATTCTCTTCTGTAAAGAAAGTGAGTATAATATTTGCTTTATATTTCAAGTATACCATCAGGAAAAAAATATGGCAATAACCACCAATACTCTGAAGGGTACCCTAAGGGGGAGAGGCAAATATAAAGTATGTTCATTTGTGTGTCTGCGTGTGTGTTTTGTTCTACATTCTGTGTTAAATCCATTCGTCTTAGTTCCAGCTGGGCAACACCAACCGTCATGACTGGGTCTTCTTACTTCCTCCCATATGCCTGTCCCAGATTTTAAGCCCAGTTCTAATCAGCGTGACAAATATTAGTGGAAATATTTCAGAAGTGGTTGACATATAGTCGAGTCATTGTTCTTGGTGGAAATTAATGAATAACTGCCAGTTAATATCTTAATTCAACTCTGCTGACAGAATCCATATGCACAGGATAGTGCTAGCCAGCTGGAGTAAACCCTCAGCCGAACAGAGGGTGAGTCATTGATTCATTTTCTCAGGTTTGGGCAGTTGGACTGCAACTCAGAAAACTAAACAAGAGGGAGGTTATGTCTGTCAGGAAATGGGCTGAGAAGAACGAGACATGGAGATCCTTTTTTTTTTTTTCCTGTGGAAATTGAAAAAAAGTTAAAGCAAGCAAGGTCAGCAAGGTAAAATTGTTTGGAGAGACATCCATTCATAAAACCAGGGTTCCATTTCATTTGGTCCAGTTACATTAAAGCAGGCAGAGCTCAGGGTCAGGTTCTTCAAAGGGTATGTGGGTAGTCTACTTGGGAGTACTACATATGCAAATCAGGTCCTCTCTGGCTACTTCTCCCTAAGTGTTGTTTGTTTAGGAGGATTTGGGGGGAGGGGCAGGTTTCTCATTCCTAAGTATGGAAAAGGGTAAGAATATCACCACCAAATATTACACATACTCTTCAGCTACTTCAAATTGATGTGGGAAGTGGGCCGAACTGACTTCTGAGTGACTTGGAAGAACTCCATTACTGTTTCTTAGTGCCTCTCTGACAAAGCCAGAGAATCCAAGCCCCAGTCAGAAGGAGCTGGTTTTATCTATAAGGCCTCATGAAGCCCTCACCACTCCTCCTGCAGCTTCCCCCAATTACAGATCAACTTGTTTACCATTTTCATAGAGCACCCTGAGCACTCAGCATCTGTATTAGGATCCTCCAAGTTCCTAATATCAGAGGTTTCAATCTCAATGTCAACTTACTTTTTTTTTCCAGCTAACAGATTTGATTTTACTTGTGCACATGAAACACATAAGATTGGTCAAACAGACGAGAAAACGAAACAAAACAAAAACCAAACAAAACAATAAACAAAACCAAGGCCTAAGTGGAACTGCTCCATTTCTAATCTGTGCTGCACACACTGCAGGGCTCCAAATGCTCCCCTAAAATCAGCATTTTCCATGGAAGGGCCAGGAGGATAAATCACACCAATTTGAGTAGTACTGATGGGAAACATCACCCGATTAAGTAAAGGGGTACCTGAGTCATTGGGCAGAAAAGAACAAAGGGAAAAAAAGACATGACAATAAGAAAGTATATGCTTGATTGCAGTGGAAGAAAAAGAGAGAAAGGAAAGAAGGTTCACCAGTAAACTTCTGGAGGATTACCCTCTCTAGCAATATTTGTATAATGTAATAACCTTTTTTTTTTTTTAATCTTTTGCTTGCTTGCCACCATCATTGTTACAAATACCCAAGTAATGGTGTAGAGAGGATTACCAATGTACCTGCTTTCCTGAGACAGGCTAATTCATTTTGTTATTCTAACATAACTTTTTGGTGTGGGTATAAATAATACGGTAAATCATAGGGGAGCTTGGGGACTTATATTTTTGGGGGGGGCTCAGATGCTTCAGATAAATGTTTAAGGTTGTCTTTACGGAATATCTCTATGGGATATTCAAGGGCTAACATTTACAAGTTGCTTATTCCAGGCCAGGCACTGTTCTGGTAGGCTATGCATAGTAACTACTTCCGCCTACTCACAACAACCCCGGGAGGTAACTGTGTTATCATCCCTATTTTACATGAGAACACGGAGGCAATTTGCCTAAAAGCACACAGCAAAAGAGTAGCATTTTTGAGATGTGAATTTGACCCACCTGAATCCAGAGGCCATCATTTAATAACCAAATGCCTTCCAGGTATTTGAAATCAACCCTGTTCTATCTCTTGATTATTCATATTTATTGGAGTAATTAATAATTAATAAATCCCACCAAATATTTTACAAATAAAGCCACAATAAAAGAAATATACACTAATCATTCTTCTCTCCACACTGCCATTTCCCTCACAAATTCATAATAGAGGCATGAACTGGGAATGAAATGACCTAAATTACTTTTAATTTACCAATAAACAGAACTTAGGTAAGGAATATGGCTGATCAACAAACCAGATACTCAATTCCCAGACACACTGTCCCCTGACCCACAGCCACTGCCACAGGAATTTTGGCAACAAGATAAAGACCAGAAGGCCCTCAGAAATACAGTTCCATTTATTAGACAGAAAGGAGAATCCAAACAACTTTCTTTGGGCCACTTTACTAAAACCATATCCTTTGGTCTAAAAATGAAATCTTATGGATTCTTTTGAAACATATATTTAAACATATTTAAACATGAGACTCAAGTGTCTACAGTTCTTATCAAGCTTGATTATCTGACTCCCCTGCTCAAATCAGGTTGGGAGAGTATGGGGACTGTTACATCAATAAGACATGACAGCTAAGTGTTGGAGAGATGACAAATAAAATTCAAAAGTAGATGTAGACACATCTGAGTTCTGCAGTGAAGAATGAGCAATGATGACCCCGAGTAGCCATCACAGAAAGTATTAAGTTATATTCAGCATCTCCTGCCTAATATAATCTCTTGGAAGAGCTATATTTTATTTGCTTTATGAAATCTTGGTGGTTGCAGTTGAGAACCTTAGTTAACTTTCTGGAAGGTGTCTTTGTCTAATGATGTTTATGCAATGTAGGACACTTTTTGTTAATAATATCTGATCTCTAGTAAGTCATCCATCCCGATTCTGGATGAAATATTATTTACCCTAAATGTGCCTAACAATATTTAAAAGAACCTGACAAATGAAATAGGACATGAAAAGAAAAACCTTTCTAATATATGATTGCCTGCATAGTGGTAAACCTCTAAATGAAAAACTCTAATTTCAATTACCTAAATGTCTTATTTATACAATTTAAAACCAAATGTGTATGTGAAACACCTGGATTATTCAATGAACTTTTGACATTACCTTTATGTGTGGAATTGCATAGATGCAGCCTGAATGGCTGTTAGTAAATGCTTACAAATGTTTTCCTGGCAGGGTAGTGATAGTTTTCCATCTCACGTTCCCCTTCTATAAAATGAAGGTGGTATTAGACACATCATCTGCCTGTCAGGCACTCAGTTTGCTTTAGAAGAGAGAGACATAGGGCAATTTTGTTATAATTCCATGATACAAAAATTATGCCACCAAGAAGAGCTGGGTGGAATTCTGCTTTTTAAGGATAAAGTCTGCTGCAGAGAAATCTGTCAGGACCTCTCCATTTTTATTCCCATTTCTGTTTCCTACACTTGAACTTAGTAATCCTTGGTATATTTTGGCAGAGCCTGCTTTCTCCTCAGTTCCAACTTCCCCCTAATAACCTAAAATGAAATTCTATGAAGCTCTATGGAGAAAAATCACAGGATCTAATGGAAAGCTTGCATTAACTATCTTCTGCCTCAAGCTTCTGCTTAATGTTCCAAGGACAAGATAGAGAGTGACATGGAACACCCATGGGGTAGGAAAACAAGATGATGAATACATGCACGTGTCTCATAATGGGATATATAGAGAGACAGAAACCAGAATCTTCTTACTATTAGTTAATTTCCCGAAGCATCGACTTCCTAAAAATAACCTCAGGCTATCTCTTTGGCCAAATTCTTAGACCTGACGTCAGATACTGTATTTAGGACAGTAGCTAGTAGGAAGATTTTATCTGCTCATTCAAAATTTCTCTTAACAAAGCGACAGGTGCTAGTAATAGAAATGAACAAGGGCCGGAAAACTTTAGCAAAAGGCTTGAAATTGCAGTAAATGAAGGGGGCAGAGCCATGCAGGAGTTAGAACCATTAATGTCCTTATTGCCATCAGGGAACTGGCTTGTTTTTCAGAAATTAACACAATACATACATACATGCATACATACTCTTGTTTGGCATTCAGCCAACTGGGCTTCCAGAAATAGAAATTTGGATTCACTTTAAAATAAATCACCATATTAGCAGTTATATTACCTGCCCTCTTAGATACGCAACAGATTTAAATCCAGAAGTAAAAGAATTAGAGGTAGGTAATTTTGATCATTATTACTAAATTATTTTTATCTATGGGTTTAATGCTAATCCTTTGTATAAAACAATTTTAGGGGCACCTGGGTGGCTCAGTCGTTAAGCGTCTGCCTTCGGCTCAGGTCATGATCCCAGGGTCCTGGGATCGAGCCCCGCATCGGGCTCCCTGCTCGATGGGAAGCCTGCTTCTCCCTCTCCCACTCCCCCTGCTTGTGTTCCCTCTCTCGCTGTGTCTCTCTCTGTCAAATAAATAAATAAAATCTTTAAAAAAAATTTTTTTTTAAACACTTGAAGAGAGCTAATGTTCCTTTACAATTCAGAGCAGAAGGATATATAATAGAACACTGGAAACATTTGTTTTGTTAATTAGAGCCACCAGGTGATAAAGAACGCTTCTACAGACATGGGCTTGGGGGTGAGTAATTGGTTTGACGTCAACCTAAGTTCCTGCCTGAACAGTTTAGGACGTTATTTCCCCCCAATGACATTAAAGATAGCGGTCTAAAAAGAAACACAATGACTAAGGGCTCTTTTTTTTTTTTTTTACCCACAAGTTCTTTTTTCCATTTGCTGGCTTTCTTCTTTCTTGTCTTTTTTTTTTTTTTAAAGATTTTATTTATTTATTTGAGAGAGAGAGAGAGAGCACATGAGAGGGGGAAAGGTCAGAGGGAGAAGCTGAGCAGGGAGCCCGATGCGGGACTTGATCCTGGGACTCCAGTATCATGACCTGAGCCGAAGGCAGTTGCTTAACCAATTGAGCCACCCAGGTGCCCCTTCTTTTCTTTTTTAAAGCTTTAGTGGTTCTCTGATGTTCTTTTGTATCCTGGCAATTCTATAATGAACAGTGCTTAATCACGGTGAAATTTGAAAGAACTCCCTCAGATTAAAGATAGGTCGCTGGAGCTCATTTGATGGTGAAAGCCATATTCTGTTCACTGTTGGCCTAACTGGCCAGGTGAATTATGAACACGAGGCGTTTGTTTTTCAAGGGAAAAGAAGGTGTAAAAATCTAGAGGAGAAAGGACTTTGCCTTTCTTCCCATTGTCTTTTATTCTCAAAGAACCTTAGATCAAGCTAGCAATATCCTTACAGACCTTCTGTCACCTACTGCCTTGTTTTATCATGAAATTTTAAAATGGCTGCCATTTTAAGGACTCGCATAGAGAAACCACCAAAACCACCTCAGCGATCAGAGAGGTTAAATAATTGAGTTCCCATGACTCGCAAACAACAGAGCTGAGATTCAAACCCAGTTTACAGGACTGCAAAGCCCTGTAGTCAACCACTGCATCATATGCTTTCCTAAAATGCCAAGGCACCAGTTCATGAATCCTTTCTCATCATGCCTAGTTTCCAAGAATAGATATCATGAAAGAAAACCTCAGTCCGAATTCCTCACTCTGTTCCTTGCTTTCCCACTGCCATAGTAGATAAGCTAATTAATAATGAAATGTTCTCAAGTGTTTAAAACTCCCTAGTTAATGGCACACAAGGAAGCAACATGGCTAATCTAGAAAGTGAATCTACAAGATGGACAAACACAGTAACACCTTACTGACAGGAAGGCTGCTCGGACCAGACTAAGTCATGTGGATCTTTACACCTTTACAAATACATCTTCAATGAGAAAACTGAGATGACCATGTCTAATTTTGAAAGTTCATTCATATTTAACTAAGTGCTCATCTTTAACACAAGCACTTTCTACCACTGTGCAGATTTATAATTGAACAATTATGTCATCTGGAACTGTTTACTGTAAAAATATCATTTATTAAAAAAATGTTTAATGAGTGCCTCCCAATGAGGCAAGCACTAGGAACTGAAAAGTGAACATGACACATAAGAATTGTACTGTCATGGTAGCAATGCATGAAATAAATAAGCAAACACAAACAAATCAAAACAAGCGCTAGAAAGGAGACTGAGCTCGAGGGCCGGGCTGGTTAAAGAAAGACTGAAAGCAGAAAATTAAGGAGATGGTTCTACAAAGAGTGTAAAGGGGCGCCTGGGTGGCTCAGTCTGTTAAGCATCCTGCTGTTGATTTCGGCTCAGGTCATGATCTCAGGATCATGAGATCAAGCCCCGGTGGGGAGTCTGCTTGGGATTCTCTCTCCCCCTCTCTCTCTCTGCCCCTCCCTCCCTCAAATAAATTAATAAATCTTAAAAAAAAAAAAAGTGTAAAGAAGAGTATCAGAGTCAGAGAGAGTGGCAGGTAAAAAGTCCTCGAGGTGGCACAGTCCTTGGTGTGTGCTGGGAACAGAGAACAGAGTGAGGCTGAGGGAAGGTGGGAGGAAGCAGGATTTGGGCTTAATGTGGAGAAGTGGTATGGCATGAGATGGAAGAAGATGAAAGAAGTCTGGTTATGACATCAAGTTCAGATTTGAAGATGTGCAATGAGAATCCACTGAAAGCTTAAGTGAGGGGCCCTTGTGATCTGATCTGCATTGTAAAATATCACTTTGGCAGCTGTTTTGCCGAGAATGTGTTTTAAGAAGGGAAGAATGATGCCAAGGAGGCTAGCTAGGGACGAGTCTAGGTGAGAGATGAAGCTAGCTTGCATTAAGGTGGTATACATGGGGACAGATCGATGAATGGATTTGAGATATATTTTGAAGCAGAAATAACAGAATTTGCTGAGAGGTTGGATAAAGAAAGTAGAAGGAAAGGAGGAATCAAAATTTTGATTGAGGTACTAGGTGGATAATGATGCCCTTTATGGAAAAGGGAAAGCCAATGAAGTTCTTTTCTAATCCTTTTATGAGTCCAAATTTCAATAGCTAAAATAATTATGGCTACTGATTATTATATGCTTTATCAGACATTTAAAAATACTATTTTAGTTAACCAATTTGCAGTCTTGTACAGCAACATTATAATGGCCATTTTATACATGAAAAAATTAAGTAACTTTTTCAAGGCGTCAATCTGGGAACTAGTAGAAACCAAGTCCATTTGGCTTGGAATTTGGATGCCAAACTTCCCAGTGGTGGAGTTTATGTGTATCTGGCTTTTAATTATAGCTTCATACCTATGCCAGTATCTGGCATAGACAGGTAGTATATTCTTAAAACATATTTATTACCTAAATAAAAACAGGTAACTTCCACTATGCCTTGATGCTTCGCAAATATTTCCAAATAATACTCCCTTCTAAATGACATATTAAGTAGTAATATTATTTAAGTAGATTCATAGGTCTGTCCTTTAAACTACTTCCCCAGTTGGGACCACACAGAGAGAGCTGTCACTAATGAACTACTCTAATTATATTCTTATCTCTACAGCCTTCCTGGAGAAAGAAAGTCTTAGGAGGGGCTATAAGAATTTCAAATAGGACTCAGATTCTCAAGACTGCTGTAGGGAGATCTAGGAAATACATGGTCAGAAGGATGGTAGCTGAGGCACAGCCCCCACCTCTGCCAACACCTCCAAGTCTAAGGTCTCTGGACTTGGTTTTATTATGGATCCAAGTCCAAGGTCTCTGGACCCTCTGTTTTATTATGAATCATCTCTAGTCTCAGGGTCATGAGCACCCTTACCCTATAGTGCACTCTCACAAGGAGGGCCCACTTCACTGTCAGGGCTTAGGACACCCTAATAGCTCCATGAGAGTGTTCTTCTTCTGCAAGGAAACCTTCCCGCCTCACATTATTCCAACCACAGAGTCTCAATTTCTGATGTGCCATTCATCAACCAGTGCTAAGAAGCTCTATTGAATGTACTACTTGTCGAGATACAAGCTGTTTCTGCACCTCACCTCCAGTCAGATGACAAAAACAAAGGTCTACTGGATATCAAGCAGATTCTTTGCTATTGTCCTTCCCCTTAGCTGTAACACTAGTTTCCCTAAAAACCCAGGCTCAATGAGATCTACTACATGCCTATAAAAATATGCTTTATTCCAACTTGGATTTTACTCCTTTCCTTCCCTTACACAGTATCCAAATTCGTAATCGCTCTTTATCTTAATGTAGGGGATTATGTGTCAGACTTGGAGAGGTCCACTTCAAACTCTGGAAGACCTGAAGTAAACACAGACAGGCCTTGAGGAATACTTTTACTCCTTCTTCAAGAGATAACACCTGGCCATCCCCTGCTACTTCTGCTTTCCTTCCCACCTCTCAAGTGGGGTAAATTTCCTATTATCATTCTTCATAAATACCATCTTCCTCGTGGTTTAAGTCCTGCTATTCCTCCAACGACACCCAGCACTGCACACATGCCTACTTTACAAACAGTATGTCATCAGGGTTCCAACCCATAGCAATGAATAAGATTCTCAACTACATCATTGGGATTAACTGGTGATGGCACTGGGGACAGTCTTTGTCAGAAAGGGATACAATTAAAGAGCATAGCTGGATATCAATATCCATAACCCTGTGGCAGGCTTCACTGCTGTCCATGACATGAAACCCATGCCTCACCTCAGCCTGGTGGAAGAAGGGGCTCAAGCGTAGAATAAGTGTCAGATTCCTCCAGAGGACTGTGTCTTTACCATCAAGAGAAGGAAGGCCATACTCAATCAGAGCTCCTGGCTCTCAAAGAAATCCCCCAGCAACAAACTGCTATTAACTTCCCACCTACCACTCTGCCATCCCCCCTGCTAGTCTTCCAGTTGAGAGGAGCTTGTTTGAGCCTTGGAGTAGCTCCATGGCTTCTCATGCATGTCTTCCTTGGAGCTGTTATCCCCTGCTATCTGCTCCTGTGGTTCATGTTTATGCCCCCCCAATTCATATGCTAAAAACCTAATCCCCAGTGGGATGGTAATTAGGAGGTGGAACCTCAGGGAAATAATTAGGCTTGGATGAGGTCATGAGGGTGGAGCCCCTGTAGTGGGATATCAGTGTCCTAATAAGAAAAGAGAGACTAGAGTTTGTTCTCTCTCTGCCATGTGAGGATCAGCAGGAAAGCAGCCATGTGTAAACCAGGAAGGGGACTCTCATCAGACACCAAATTTGCTGGCACCCTGATCTGGGACTTCCCAGCCTCCGGGACTTTGAGAAATAAATACTTGTTTAAGCCACCTAGTCTGTGGCATTTTTGTGTTAGCAGTCCAAATGGACAAAGACATGCGGTAACCCAGTGTCTGACTTTGTCAGCATCCCCTGATCTAATTTCCCAGGCTAAGTCTGACATCCTGTCCAGATTCCTTCCCCTTATGATCAGTGGTTGTGCAACTGCCAGTCCCATCTCAGCATGCTCATGAACCATGATGTCACAGAGACAAAATATCTAAAGCTTTTAGAGCAGAAACAAACTTTAGCTCTAAGCCTATCTTCTATGTTTTACAGAAGATGTGATTTACCCAACATCACAAAGTAAGTTAATAATGACTAGAACCCAAGCCTTTGGACTCGTACAACAGTGCTCTTTACACTACCCATGCCATCCCATTCTTAGAAAACAGGTTCAGCAATGGAAGGAAATCCAAAGAGGGTGTATTATTAAAATTTCAGTGTGGGAGCAAATTATTCATCTTTTAAGTGAAGCTCTATTCCAGGAAAGTCCACAAACATTGAAAAAGGATGATAAGTGCCAATGTTTACAGAGAACTGCACCCAGGTATTTTCATCTTTAAAAGTTTCTGCAAACTTGTCAAACTAAATCCTGATGAGATGAGGAAAAATTATTTTTTTCTTTTATTTAAGGCCAATTAATTTAGAGACAAATTTCCACATTTCCTCTGTAATCTAGGAAGGAAAATATATAAAACACAGTTAATGTATTTGGAAGATTAATCAAGTGAGATGTCCCAACCCAATGCGTGTGGAGCAGAGGATTTCTTGCTGTTTAAAGTCTTCCAAAAGTTAAAAGCCTACCAATCTGCTCCAAAGTTGAGGTTCACTCTCAGGGTCAAATATCTCTGGCTACAAAGTCCTTCCCTATCCAAGCACTTCTTTCTATGAGAATCAGCTCTGCTGTGTTAGGAGCAGCGTAGGCATCATTAAGAGCATGTTCACAGATCCATTTTAAAGGTGAACAGTCTAGATCCCATGTATTCATGAAGCAAATCAACAAAAGGACTAAAATTGAAACTCATATATCATAATTTCATTCCTTATTGGTCAACTTTGATTGTCATGAACATTTCTGGTGGTTTTCAAGTCCAAATTTTCCATAGAATTTTGAATTTCCCTATCATTTATGTTGCTACGAAATCAATATCTGTACTTAAAATGTACACCTAATATATGGCCCTTATTTAACAGGTACATAAAATTTTACACTCTTGTTTTTTTTTACCACCAGTCATTATGCTGCTGCTGCTTTCAGAGCGGCTCACAGAGACCTTAGAATTATATCACTGATTTCCCCCAGAAGGCTTAGCTTGAACCAATCTGATCCTAGCAAATAATTTCCCTTGATGATAATCTACCCATTTCTCAGTTAATAAGTCTTTTCTCACCAACTTGTTAATTACAGACTTGAGCAATAAGTTAAAAAACAGAACTTCATGAGGCTGGAGTTCACTATATGCAGCGCATGCAAGTCATGGAACTCCTCCTCCCAAGACAGGTGAAGGATGGCCAAACTGTCAGGACTTTGAGGTATCAGCTAAGTCATCACCAGGGTGACTGCTAGCCGGTATCACCGGTTAAATCACAGTCGAAGGGACAAGTGGTTTTGACGGCCGGGAGACACCTGAGGACTCGGGACAACATTGGAAATAGTTTGAGATACACTCCCTGTTCTTTGGTGCAGCACTTCTTACACCGTGTCCAGAATCTCTTTCTCACCTTGGCCTAACGTGTGTTCACAGCTCTACTGACACTTGTGAGCGGTTTTTCTTAGCTGAATGTTCTTTCATTATGAGATGTCCATTTGTGTGCTTAGAGCACAGATGCATAATGACTGCACTATCTCCCGGTGAACCGTACACCCTGGTTTTCCCAGGACAGTCTCAGTGTAAAGCCTGTTTGCCCAGGATAATTGTTAAGATCTCCCCCTTTCATTCGCCAGGATGAACGTTACATTATATCGTCCAATGACCCACTACGAATGACCAGTAAGTTATGTGGAATCCTTCCAACAAGCATTGGTCACACCAACAATTTGATCATTGAAAATGTTTTCCTTTCACTGATTATCATTTTGATTGAAGTCTCTTTCCAGATGGGCTTGTCACAGCTGTGTTCCTCTAGAGCTTTTTTTCTGTCTTCTACATTATTGTCTCAGGCTTCAGCCATAGAGGATAAAGCCTACATAATTCCATTTTCACCTTTGATGCTCTTAACCAAGTGAAAAAAATTATAAGTGATGGTAATCAGTGTAAATCTGGCCATCGTTTGGATCATCTCAGCCTCAGAAGAGATACGAGTCTCACGATTAAAAATAAAGAACATCCACAGTTTTATAGCGATCTATAAAAAAAATGCCAAAAAGCATAGCTTTCATTACATTTAGTGCAGTATCCTTTCCCACCTCCCTCACACGTAGTATTTTTTTTTTCCTGCAGGCATTCAATAAGGAAAAGATTGTCCTCAAGGGATTTCATCTTTACCTATTCCACAGTACCAAAGATTAAAGCAATTTCAACTCTTTGCCAAAAGAATACAACTGTAATCATAGATTTTTCATTAAAAAGATTATTAAATAACTTTGATAAAACTAGTAAGAATTGTGTCTGTGTTAACGATCAAGACAGAACCAGAAAAACAGGCTAGCATAATTATTGTAGTGAGACCTAAGCAATGATTTGAAGGAATCATTTAGAATGGAATGTAGTCAAGTGGTAAGAAAGGAGAGGGAGCGCCATGGAATCAGTACCTTCCAAAATTGCTAGAAGACACCAAAGACATCTCCTCTTCTGCCACACACCTCTGAGAGACAGGTGTCATCTCTATTCTTCAGTTCAGAAAACTGAGACCAGAGAGACTCAAGCATTTTCCAAGCCACACAGCCTCCACGAGGGACATAAAATGACTGCTTAGTTCTCATCACTGCTGAGTGATGAATACCTGAGTTGTAAGACAGGCAGACTCTCTATGCGTTATCTTTAATAGAGGAACAGTTTCTGAAGAAGATGAAAGTATACAGGTATCCAGGTGTGTGTAATAAAATTTGCTCACATTCTCTTCCTTAGAATCTAAAGTCGGTATAGGGTTCCTTCACAACATTCTTTATTTGCCTCCCTAATAAACACGGTTTATTTCCTTCAACTGAAAAATAGCAGAATTTTAAAATTAATCAAGATGTTACACCTAGGAAGTAGCCTCAGACTGAAACAACTTCTCATTTACATGGGACAGTCACCTATAAATCAGGATGTTAATAGAGAACATTGCGACAACCTATAAGGCAGATGAGAAAGGATGCAGGGACGTAATTAGAAAAACTTGTATTACAGAAGGTCCTTCTTTCATGACCAAGGACACAATTGGACACTGGCCTATTGTAATCTGTGTACAATGGAACTGAGTTTTGACCAAAAGTTGCTGAGTCTCATAGGACAATTCTCAGTGATGATGAGATACCAGACATGAACATTCTCAGTTAATCTCAGAGGTCTGATATAGGCAGTTAGTCCTTAAATATCTTTTTGTATCAGACCTTAGGTCCCTTGTGAATAATAATTATTTTATTTTATTTTATTTTTTAAAAGATTTTATTTATTTATTTGACAGAGAGAGAGATAGTGAGAGAAGGAACACAAGCAAGGGGAGTGGGAGAGGGAGAAGCAGGCTTCCCACAGAGCAGGGAGCCCAATGCGGGGCTCAATCTCAGGACCCTGAGATCATGACCTGAGCCAAAGGCAGACGCTTCATGACTGAGCCACCCAGGTGCTCCAATAATAATAATTTAATGAGAGTAGAGATACTTTAATATATGTTCATTGACAAAATGACATATGTACATACGCACTCAGAGACCATTTGCAGAAACTCCAAAGTCTAGAAGGTGAGAACTACTAAGGAAGATCATGTTATATAATTACAGTTCAATCTTATAACTATTTTCAATAATTTGTCCAAGAGCATCTGGTTGTCTTTCTAGGATCATACACCTATGTTAATAGCTTTAAAACCTATATTCTGCTTCCCATACTATTTGCCAATCATCCATTATTTAATCTATTTGTCATCTCCAGAAAGTCTTTTACATCTTCTTGATTCATATCTTGCCTGTTTTTTTTTTTTTTTTCCCTTTCATCTCTTAGAGCATATCCAGTCTACATTCCAATATGGATCACTGGATACAGAATTAGAGCATTTTAGAGCTAACAAGAATTTCATAAGATCGTCTAATACAACTTGCTCATTTTAGAGATGAGTGAATTGAGGCTCAGAGAGGATAAATAACTTTTTGACATTGTATAGATAGCAAGTGGCTGAGCAGATTTCATAAGCTAGTGTTCTTTCTCCCATGCCAGTATCTATAAACAGCACTTAATCATACCATAATATTTGTGTGGAAACAGTCTAGAACATTGTCAAGAGCATGGACTCTGCAGTCAGACTGCTAAGGGTTCAAATCCTAACTCCACACCCTGATATTTCTGTTACCTTGGTCATTGAATCACTATTTATATCCATGTCCAGACTATGGACAGATCTTATGTATTATTTACCAATCATATTTCCATAAATCTTTACTAACCAACTGCTACAGGCCAGGCTCTGCCAGGTGCTAGGAATGCCAGCAGAAAGAGTCATGATACCAGCCTTCAGGGAGTCAGGCATCCAAAAAAATCACAACGCGGAATGAGAGGTAGCATAAATGGGTATTGCCAGAAGAACAGCGGCCTTGGAGAGACCAGGAAAGCAGCCCGGTTCACTTGGGCAGGTTGGGGTGCCTCACAGAGAAAGTAGCACTAGATTAGAGCCTCCAACACTGACTATCACCCCAGTTTTAAGTGTTGTCTCTAACACAGAATAGCACATAAGGACATGTTTGTCAAACAGATGAGTGGACTTTGTCTTCCCTGGGCTACAATAGGGGAAAATAGACACTTAAGAGAAATACAGGAAGAATGCACTTCTTTCAATGTGATGGACTCTTGAACTCCTTAGAAAGAGCCCTCACTTACCCAGGCAATAGCCATTTATTGAACTCTCCATGAGGCTCTTCAGATTGTGTGAGGCTGCAGAGCTTCCAGAACGTCTATGCATATAATGCTGGGAATTCGTATAAAGCTAAATAAAACTTGTTCCCCCAAATTTGAGGTCTGAAGAAATATTTCTTAATATACTTTTCAGGGGTGCCTGGCTGGCTCAGTTGTAGAGGATCAGACTCTCAATCTCAGTGTCATGAGTTCAAGCTCCACGTTGGGCATGGAGCCTATTTATATATATTTATATACATATAAATACACACACACACACATGCACTTTTTAAAACCTAGATGAGCCTATCTATTCAGTTGCAAAATAAACCCAGGAAAGACCTCTCCCTGTTGCATTAAACAATACCCCTGAAGTACCTTTCTTCAGACAATTAAGCAGCCTCTGCTCTGAAGAAAGGTTTGGTGTGACAGGCACACCTCCCACCAAGCAAATTCTAAGGCAGATGCATGAGTGGACTTGAAATATCTCAGAAAGGACCTTTCCCTTTTAAAAGGTCACTGTGCAAAACACAATAAAACTGTCTACTAGAGCATTCTCTTCTTCCAACTGGCATGCTTCAAAAGTGCATGAACCGAGAGGCTTCTTTGTGCTCCACACCTGGCTAAGAGGCTTTCAGAATTTCCCATCTTCTTGAGTACTCAGATGTCTGTCATGTAATATCATTTTCAGGCAACTCCGTTCTCTCCTCCACAACCCCCTCTTGTTACTGTTTTAACTAGATTTTATTTTTTTACAACTTCTTCCTGTGATTTACATTTTACTATGACACAACATGGAGTGTGGCTCCCGTTTCTCACCAGTGGCAGAGGCATTTTTTCCCCTCCCCTCTTTGATAGAGCAAGACTCTTTCAAGAGTTCACCTGGCCAACAGCTACTTACTCTGCCTCTTTGCTTGACTAGCCTGTTGGCGGGCCTTCACCAAAGTCAAACGCACTGAAATGTGACTTCCCTCTTTGTGACAGGAAACACGAAAGTAAGTCAGCAAACAGCGGATGACTGGGGACTGAAGTCTGCTGTAATTCCTGGTCATCTACAGTGCTTGCTTTAGTATAGGTGCTGCCAAAGCAAGCTCCACAGGGCTGGCTTTGAAATGCCACCAGTAAAAAGGGCACATGGTATACAACACCGTTACGTAACAAACTAGTGTAACGGTTAATGTCTATTTTTACAGATCACAAGAAAAAGGGAGCAAATCTGGAATTGTCTGTAGTTACCGCAGTGTCTTAGGGGAAAATATGTACATATCAGGTAAATAAAGGAAGCTCAGAAACAAATGTGACCACAAAATGATACGGTGAAAAATAGGTACTGGGGCAAGAGGAACTCCAGGGATCAGGAGTGTATTACACTCTCAGAAGTAATCAGAAGTACATTAGTAATGGATCACAGGGCCAGGGCTTTAAAGAAAGTATTTTAAATCCTAAAAACAAAAGAAAACAAAACCCAAACCAAACAAACAAAATACAAAGGAATGAGTCCATTCACTGATTTATAGATGTAGTGACACTTTGGGTAAGTAATTACTATGATTCAGGAAGACATATATTTCTGCCTCTACTCCTTTCTACTAAATATTTATATGTTAAATTTATTAATATATTTACATTATATATTAATTATATATAAACATATTATTTCTATAACATAAATATACAGCAGGATAAAAAGGAAGAAGTGCATAACAGCAATGATGGGTGGGCTCTGTGATGGTGGTGATGCAGGCAGGAGAGTGGAAGGGGCTGTTAGTAAGAATAGGCAGAGGAAGCCCCAGTCCAAACTACACTATACTGTGACTGCAGAATTGATGATGGTGAATGTATACAAAGGAATCTCAGGAGGCTTAAGGGCAGAAATGGAAGGTATGACTAAAAATAGAACCCAATATGAGTTCTGTAAATGAAACAGTTATGTGTACTGCTGTCTTCAGTATATAGCCATGTCCATTCTGGATCCCAGGAAACAAATAGCTGGATTAATCATCCTAAGCAAATAAAAAAGTAATAATGATCATGATAATGATAATAATCCAAAATCAAAATCCAAAACAAAAGAAGAACTATTGACAGTTCTCTAAAAAAAAACTGAAACAATTCCCAGGAGAAAAAGAATTAATTATATGTTGGCATCTAAGAATAACAATTTCTCATTCTCTTATGGTGATGACCCACTGATGCCAAATCATACCTCTTTGCCCTCTTGGGATAACTGATCACCCTCCCTTCTGTTTCATTATCCTGGAATCCACACTCAGGATAGAAACTGTAAGGATAAACATTAATAGAAGAGCAAAAGAAAACCACTATTTTTTTAACTTTACCAACCAGATAATCAAGCATATCACATGTGTCAGGCAACCTTTATGGATAAAGACTAAGATAGGCAAGCTGAAAAACAGACAATTTAAGAAACAGAAAACAGGAAAAACAAACAAACCTCGGTGAACTTAGACAAATTGTTGAAGCTATTACAACTAAAAAATGCAAACAAAAGTCTTTTGAAGGGAATTAAAATAAAACAAGAAAGAGTATTTAGAAACTAAAACATGGGTGTTGAAATAAACCAAAACAGTAGAGAAAGACTAAAGAGACAGCCAGGGGATTCTTACAAATAGAGACTAACCTTAGAGGACAGAAGTTATGAGAGAAGATAATTCTGGAAGATCTAACATCCATGTATTAGGAGCCACAGAAAGAGAAGAGAGAAAATGGAAAAGATGAGTCATTAAAGAAACCATAGAAATAGACTTCCCTTAGCTGAAGGAAGCCACACATCTAGGGACAAGGAAGTCTCACTGAGTGCAGATCATAACAAATGCAAAAAATATTCTCAAGGGTGTCATTTTAAACATAAAATCAAGTGAAATAATGAAATGATGCTAAAAGTTTTTAGAGAGAAAGAGGAAGAGTCAGCCTCAGCCTGGTACTTAAGTTCAATGACAATGGAGCAGACCTTTTAAGGTTCAAAAGGAAAACTCTTTTCAACCTAGAATTCTACATTCAGCAAAAATATCACACAAATATGAGTCTGTGCAAGAACCAGGATATTTCCTATATTCCTTTTTTAAGGAAGTTACTTTATGATGTAATTTAATAAAATGAGAGGATAAGCTAAGAAATACAAAGATAGTGAAACAGCAGCTTTAACCAAACAGAACTTGAGAAGTCAGCTGTGCATGGGCCACAGGGGCCCATGAGCCCAGTGAGGAGCAGGAAGAGTTGGACTCAGAGGAAGATTCCCAGGAGTCAGGGAAGGCAGATCAAGGAGACTAAATGAAATGAAAGAGGGTCAAAAGTAAGATATGATAAAGAATGATAGAATGCATAAAAGATGGGCGCCTGGGTGGCTCAGTTGGTTAAACGTCTGCCTTCATCTCAGGTCACGATCCCAGGGTCCTGGATCGAGTCCCGCATCGGACTCCCCGCTTGGTGGGGAGTCCGCTTCTCCCTTTGCCCTTCCCACCCCCTAGTCATTTGCTCTCTCTCCCTCACAAAAATAAATAAAATCTTCAAAAAAAAGAATGCATAAAAGAAATGAGGCTTAATCTTAAGCAATTAACTAAATGTAAGAAAAAAAAATCATTGATTTGAGAACTTGCATGCTAGGAACCTTTTTAGTGAACTGGAGGTCATGACATTGGACCTTTCAAGTTAAAAAAGAAAAGTTTGAGCCTAACATTCTTCTTTGTCTTAACGTTAAATTATATTTATGTGGTCATAATAATGTTAATTATTATGAACTGTTTATTGCTCTACTTTTAAAGGTTAACCTTTAGACAAAGACTTGGTTGTATTTTTAGCACAGAGTGAAAAGAGAGCGGTTGACAGAAGTAGGACCTGAAATAAGAAAGAAAACATTGGGGAAAGTGTGAGAGACTAAGAGCCTCATTTTATCTCATGGGGAATAAGAGAGGGTTGCAAGTACTCACAGTAAGAGAACAACTTTAAGGATTCTATGTAAAGCCTACAATTATGTTCGAGTTCGATTAACAATAGGAGAAGAAGAAGAGAATGAAGTACAAATCAGCAAAATCCCCATCTTTCACAGGGCAGAGTGAATTTACTAAATCTGATAATTTACTAAATCCGATAAGGATTAGTTCTCTACTAGATTGCTTGAAATAAGAACCAGCAAAAACTTTAAAATAAAAAAAAATAAATAAGTGAAAAATGTACTTCTAGGGAATAAGCATGATATTGGGGAAGGTGGAGCAAGAGACTCTTGTTTCTTCTCATCAGCACCGCTTAATGTGTTTACAGGCCTGTGTGCACCACATAATGTATGTATCGGCCTGTAATACCCTGATCGTAAATAAATATGTACCTGTGTGTATAATACTTTTCATAGTAATTATTGAGTATTTTCTGTGTGCAACACATGCACCAGGTAAAGCAGGATCCCCTATTTATTGTACAGGCTGTGTATAACCTTTCTATGTAGGGTATTTATATTTTTATTTATATACACTTTATATATATAAGCACTTCTCTTGAGTTTTGGTTTTCAGTTCCTGAAGTTTTCCTTCTTCTTTCTCTATCAAATTCCACCATTAGCAAGTAAGTAATCAAGGTTAAATACAGTCCTTCCCTGTGTTTGTTTGTTTGTTTAGTGCAAAAACTCTAGAAAGGTATAAATACTGGGAACCTGAGGACGAGGTGTCACTCACTAAAAGGAGGCCAAACAGCTCACAAAAGGTAAGGTGAGGAGTTATAAAGATATTTTGCTTACCTATTTCATTAAGGTCCTTTATCTTCCTAGACTTTTAGTTTTAGAATCCAGTAAGTAATTTGCTTATACTTACACAGAAAAAGTAGAAAGTTCAAAAAGACTGAACTGACACTTAACCCAATGACCTAGAGGACAGGGCATGTTTATCAAACCAGTCTCTTGAAGTTGGAAGTTTAAGAAACATGGAGGGTCCGGGTAGGGAGTGGTAAAAGTCTCTGACCATGAAACATCTCACTCAACTGTCTTCATGTCTTTTGTTTTGACAAATTCACACCCAGTGGCCCATATTAATGAGGTGGCAATTAAATCACAAGACTAGTCAGAAGCTGAAGGATGATTTTTAGGACAAATGTTTACCGTTCCAGGCCATGTGCAAACCTTTGAACCTTTGTGAAGTTCAAACATGTAAGACTCAGTGTAAAGCATCAGGCCATTTTCCAGGGTAGATCTCAATACAAAATAAATAAATGGCAAAAGAAAATCAATAACTGATCAAGTACAATGTTGTTACATATTTACAGCTTCAAAATTCCAGATTATCTTAATCTTTCCATATAAACACAAACTCTCCATTAAGAGATCAAGTGTTACAAGTTATAAATGCTTATCATATTGGATTAGGGAAAAAATAATTACATTTGGTCATGGGTGAAAGATAATGAGATTATTATGATTTTTGTTATCTTCATTTTGAAGAAGCTGATATCTTTGAATGTGGGTACCTGAAAACCATATTGGTGACACTTTGTATATCTCCACTTGTGTTAGGAGATAGAGTAAGTTTCTGGAGTCATTCCATTAATGCTCCCAGGAGCTGTTGGAAGTTAGTATATTCACTTATTTGAAAAACTACTTGCATCCCCCAAATCATCTCATAATTTCTTTATAATCTCCAAAAAGGGAGAATCAAAGTGTTTTTTTTTTTTTTTTTTTACTTCTTTGGGAATTCTTTCTTTCTGCCTTTCTTTTTCAAACAAGCCTTATTTTCATTTCAATTTGCATTAAATATCAGGGGCTGAGAACCTATTATCTCCCCTGATTCTCACAAACCTGCCTCTTTTGCCATTTTGGGAAATGTAGCAAAGAAAGAGGAGTGCTTTCAGGGCCAGACGGCTGCAATGAGTTGATTTCCAGGATTTAAAAATAAAGAATATGATTAAACAAATGTGAACTTAGACAAAGAAACTACACATGTTTGATTTGAGCATTTGGAAATACCCCAACTGCCCATAAAGATTATGTGGAAGTAATCTTAAGGCTGCAGGGCTCAAATGTGATTAAGAGTGGATGATTTAATACTATGGTAGACAAAAGCCCAATCAATTGTATCATGTCCTTTTTTTATAAAGAGGTAGTTGGTCAACAACAGCATAGAAAAAGGAAAGGCAGGAAACAAACACTGTATTGTCTACTTTGGTTGTAGGGACGACTGCAGTATAGTTTTCTTGGCAAGGCCAGCCTGGTAGAGGAGGGAATGTTAAAACCATCTTAGTTGGAAGATAAACATAAGATCAACTCATTCCCGTTGTTTTGAATCCACAGTCTCTAGCAACTTTCAGAAAACTTGGCATCCTCTGTCATTAATCTGTAGGAAGAGAATGAATTTGTCGGGCCAACTCAAGTAACTTTCTCATCAGACAGATGCAGTTCTCATTATAAGTTTTTAATTTGGCATTCTGATTATAGCTTAAATTCCCATGTTGCTTGTCTAAGGGGAGAAGATTCTGTGAACTATTATTGACTTGAGCATCACAACCTATTTAACAGTTGTATTTATCACTGTAAATAAAAACCTTGGCATTCTGATTCGTATTTAATACAATATGTGAACTGTGTTAACATATATCTCATTCTGAAAGATGGAACCACCTCTACCTGGTCTGCTAACAAAATCATAGTTCTCAGCCTACAGTCCCGAGGGAATCTGACCCTGTATTACGTCATCGAGAAAAACACCACCATGTGGTCTATCTGGACAGACAATACCTGAGCAAGTCTTCCTTCCAGTCTCAGTATATCTTTGAGGTAAAAGATATAAAGAAGAAGTATTACTTTAAAAGAGCCAAATGAGTACATAGCTATTCAAAGCAAGAAAATGTGTCAAAATATGTAGTATGCCTTCTCGTGGGCTTTGTGACAAAGGAGGAGGGAAGGAAGAGAAAAATATGGAAGCAGATTATGTAATCTGCCAAATGTAGTTATAGTAACTTTAGGTTCTTCTATATTTGTCTTCTGAGAAATGCTTTCCCTTACTGTAATCTCTAAAACAGTAGCTAGATTTTCAATGGAATTACATATGAAGAAGTAGAGTGGGGATAGAGCCTAGTCAAGCCACTTATAATAGATCTTTTATAATGATAGATTATATTGATGCCCAGTGGAAAATGACTCAATTTTGAATGCGGCTGACCAGTGTCAAACAAAAAATTTTTGCACGTACCATATTAAATAGATATTGAAATATATTGTATATGGAAACAGATTTTCTTCTCAGAGTTCAAATATTACACACAAAGAAATATTTGCTTCATAACTATCATAGATTGTGTCTTTATTCAAAACCTTTGAGGAAGAGTAACAACATTCCAGCCGGCTAGTCCAAAACATGGAAGTTAAGGCTGCATTTAGAAATAAATCTGCTTCACAGAATCAGACCTATAAATATAGAGAACAAACTGATGGTTGCCAGAAGAGAGAGGGGTGGAGGGGTGGGCAAAGTGGGTGAAGGGGAGTGGGAGCTACAGGATTCCAGTTATGGAATTAATAAATTATGGGAATAGGGGCGCCTGGGTGGCTCAGTTGGTTAAGCGACTGCCTTCGGCTCAGGTCATGATCCTGGAGTCCCGGGATCGAGTCCCACATCGGGCTCCCTGCTCGGCAGGGAGTCTGCTTCTCCCTCTGACCCTCTCATGCTCTCTCTGTCTCATTCTCTCTCTCAAATAAATAAATAAAATCTTTAATAAAAATAAATAAATAAAAAAAATAAGTTATGGGAATAAAAGGCACAGCATCAGGAATATAGTGAATGAGGAATGATATTGTAATAGTGATCTATTGGGACAGATGATAGCTACACTTGTTGTCAACATAGCATAATGTATAAACTTGTCAAATCACTATGTTGTATATCTGAACCTAATGTAACATTGTGTGTCAACTATACTAAAAAAATATATAAAAATAATAATTAAAAAAAGAAATGTCTTCTTCGTAACAGAAATGGTTGCTTTTGAGACCATAAACACCTGAATCCAGCTCTACTTATGACAGATATTATATCAAAGAAACAAAGAAGCCTCAGGGTAGGTGATGCCAATACCTTGATAAATCAGGGGTTTCTGACTGCTTTTTGCCTAAATTACCCAGTGAATTGCCAGAGTATAGCAACAGTGCCAACAGCCCCAGCACCATAACCAGCAGATAAATCAGAGGATAGAATGGAATTTCCAAAACACGGTCAAATTTTTTCTGGTTTTACTTATAACTTTCAAATGTCATCATCTAAATGCTTTCAAAAACCATATATTATTAAATCTATGTGTTCATATAGCCATGGAGCTTAAAGCTTTTGTTAGTAACTATAAGCTGGACCTTTTTCTCCCCTTGATCTATTCTTTTTTTTTATTATGTTATGTTAATCACCATACATTACATCATTAGTTTTTGTTGTAGTGTTCCATGATTCATTGTTTGTGCATAACACCCAATGCTCCGTGCAGTACGTGCCCTCTTTAATACCCATCACCAGGCTAACCCATCCCCCCACACCCCTCCCCTCTAGAACCCTCAGTTTGTTTCTCAGAGTCCATAGTCTCTCATGGTTCGTCTCCCCCTCTGATTCCCCCCCTTCATTTTTCCCTTCCTGCTATCTTCATTTTTTTTTTTAACATATAATGTATTATTTGTTTCAGAGGTACAGGTTTGTGATTCAACAGTCTTATACAATTCACAGCGCTCACCATAGCACATACCCTCCCCAATGTCTATCACCCAGCCACCCCGTCCCTCCCTTGATCTATTCTTAATTGTCACATGCAATTGATCCTTTACTCAATAAGCATTCACTCATTCAAAGTACTAGATGAACATTTAGGCCAATACCCTTTGGGAACCAAAGGCAAAGACTTTGACCACTGCACTCAAAGAACTCATAGTCATATGACCTTCTCTAACTACACCCACCACGCAGTATCCATTTTATTAGACTGCTGGACATAGAGTAATGCCATTAGATTTTCCTCATGTTTCTACATTATTTCCATGGCTACATTGGAAATTTCTGTATATACCACAGTATACAACACAGTGATGGGCCAAAAGAAGCCCTCCAGCAGTTCTTCAGGTCTGATTAAGGGATAAAACACCACCTTTAAATTTAACTGGAGCAAAGTACAGCAAGCATGGTCATATTTAGGGTATATAATACATAGCATTGTTACATTCTATATTAGCTTTTTTTACTAAATTTTTTATAATGAGTCAATGCTACATTTGTAATCAGAAAAAATAATCAATGAAAATTAGGTAAATGAAAGTTAATGAGAAAAACCTGGTGAAAGTTTCAAGTATGTTTGTGCTGTCCCACAAACAACACAGATGCAGTAATTGTCACAGAATTTGAAGAACATTCAGTTCAACGTAGAAAAAAATTCCTTAGCAGCCTGAGAAAGTAAACTGCTACTCACCATGATTCCTCATAATTCTTTTTTGCTCATGGATCTCACCTACTAGAAACTGTTATAACAACAGAGATGCAGTAAAAGCCCTTTGCAATTCACCTTTAATCTTTGACCCTTGTTATGTCTGTCACTTTTAATACATGTGGTCTCTCCATGGTATTAGCGGACATGTTTGATAACTAAACATACCATGTCAGAGGCCACCCAGTAGCTTTCATGATGAAAAGAGGCTTTTTCATCAAAAACATGACCCCCTCATCCTGGTTGCTCAGTTCAATTCTAGAGCTGCAATTATTACACAAAGCTGAGCGGATGAGTGACCAAATGTGTGCAGCTCTATCCAGAGTTCTGGGGGCTCTGCCTATTAATTCTATACTCAATCCATAGCTACTGTGAAAACATTATTTTATTCACTAATTCTTTCACTCATTCAGCATATGTTTATAAAGCACATAGCTACCAGGCATTATGCTAAGCTTTGAGGATTCATGGCAAACAAAATGAAATGGACACTGCCCTCCCACATCTTTTGGTCAAATATGTACACTCAGCAGCATCATTTCTATAGTCAATCCAGTCAGTGAGGTAATCTCTATCACCTAGCCATTAAGGAGTCTCCAAAATGGATCAGCATCAATCATTTCCTATGTTGGTATCATTCAGTCTTATGTACTCTAACCAAAGAATGGCTTTCTCCTTTCAAGGAAATTTATTTTGTGTTTATTACCAAGGTCTTCTGTGTATATAGGTGTATGTGTGTGTTGGGGGAGAAATATAGCGATCCATATCAGTCAAATCTAATGTAGGGATCAATATGGTGACAGAAGCAGTTAACCTTACCTTTTTCAATTTTAATCTGAACATCTATGGCAAACCCCAGTTCTCCTCAGAATATTCATACTGAGTATGAAGTCCATAGGAATAGGATGTAACAAAACTAATAAAAATTATGACAAATTGACTATGATTTAATTTTTTCATTTTTGTGTTAGCCTATAAGAGACACCTCTCTGCTATTCACAAAAGGAAGTAAGCAAAGTTTTTTTCCCCACATTTCTAAACTCAAGACAGAACTTGAATTGATTTTGTTTATACTCTCAAGATTAAACTTTTAGACTATACAACTTGCTAAAATTATAGATTCTTAAATCTATATACAAGGTGAATAATTCCTAACCTGTTTTTATAGATTTGAAAGTGTAAAGAACTTGAATTAGTTGTATAGCTAAAGTTAATGAATACCCAACCACGTGGCTATTACAGAGGTGGAAGCTGAAATTCGATTTTCATTTTGGGTTTCTCTCCTGTTTTCCGTATCTTTTTGTGTCCTCCTATCTACTCTGTTCCCCCTCCTGTACATCCCACAGGCAGCTCAATATCTCAAAGCCACTTGCCTTCCCTTGATGAGAACGACTCTCCCTCCTGTGTATCATGTTGCTTCAACCCACCATGATACCAAGGTACAGAAATCACGGTACCATACTGAGTCTTCTAACAGTAAATTCTACTCTTTTAATGTCTCCCCAAGCTGACCATTTCTTCACCTCCCCATAGTAAATGTGCACATATCTTTCTTTAATTTAAAATCCTATGTTATAAAGATCAACTCCAAAGCATGTGATATGCTATAAAACAGTTCACAAGTCTTGGTCTTTGCTTCTGAACACCACCCTCCATGCTCCCCTCCCCCACAAATCTCCCATCATTCCTCCTCTCATACCCTGTGTGTGAGATTTTTTTGCAACTCCTAAACACCTCATTCTCTCTCTTCCTGGAGGCTTTCACACATGCATTTCCCTTTGCCCTTCACCTGGATGAGTTTGCTGGCAAGTCAAGTTTGTTGCTTATGTGCACTTCTTTAGGAAACTTTCTTACCCTCTCTTCCCCACCACTACTATTTGCGTTAGATGCCCCTCCCCTGAGCTCCTACAGAACCCTGTGTCTATCAATATCACAGCATGCAGCATCCTGTGCTGTGGATCAGTTTACTCATCTCTCTCCTAACATAAGACCATGAACATAAGACCATGAACTTTTCCTGGGTCCCTGGTTCCCTACAGCAGATGTTTGATATAGCAGAAGATATTATACATCACTAGTAGTCAGTATATATTTTAAAATACATAAGCAAATGAGGGAGCTTTTTATATCAATTCTAGAAAATACTTACTCTCTACATTTATTAAAGAAATAAAAAAGAGGAGCAAATGTTTGGGTGACTAAAAACATTATGATAGTTCCTGCTCTCATTGGCATCTCTGCTATAAGCCACGAAACTTTGTGGATTTTACAATGGAGAACATGGAGGCATTCCCTATTGGACTTTTCCAATGGAATTATAATCTCCTTTAGCTTCTTATCTTCAAACAAAAGCACTAGAATATAATACTCACTAAAGGCATAGAGTTGTATGGATTCGGCCACTCCCTATGTACCCAAAAATCTACCCCATTTGCTTCTCTCTGCCCTCTGGGTTTTTCACTTTCTAATCTGCACATCTTTTCTCTACATCATAAAGCATCCATCTCTATGTTATAAATCACACTTATTTATATTCATAGTTTCTACTTTTCACAACTTCAGCAGGACTCACTGCCCATGATGGCCATCTTGTTCCCTCTGTATCATAAACTTTCAACTCCACTGCTCATCGCTTTTTTCCCTCCATGTCAAATTCTCTGAGATGACATCTTATCTTTTCAAACGGGGAGGGCCATATCAAAAGTTCATGGCCAGCCTACAAATGACTGGCCACCACACTATTAGCTTTGTGTGGGGGTGGTGGGAATTAAAAGAGGGGTGAGGTCATGTGGTCTGCACACAGTTTTCTCCTCAGCAGGGAGAAAATTATGTCTGGTGGGGGTGTGGAGGAGGTATTTAAAAGAAGCCACATGGGAAAGGATGGGGGTGGAAGGGTGGCAGGTATGTTTAGAACACTTGAGAAAGAAAGAACTTTCCAACAAATTTGGACCTCACTTTCTGGCAGTAAACAACACTCTTACCTCCTATGATTTTTTAAATATTATTTATCAATTTTCTAGAAGGAAAATGAAACCCTAGAATTCCAGAAGTGACAGAACCCCGCTTTGTAGGAGAGCTCCCAAGGAGCAATAAAATCCTAATTCATTAAAGTTGTGATCTCACAGGAACTAAACACGAAGTTGCTCTCCAGCCACTTCTGAACCTTCTTTATTGGCAGGAACAAGCAGAGAACTTATTTGTTTGTTTTGTGTCTTTGGTGAAAACAGACACCAACTGGCCTAATGCCTTTTTGTTTAATATTTCTTTTTTGCTGCCATTTTTAAGCTTTGGCATGTGCTAACTTCTTCATATATATCATCTTATTTAATTTTTATAATATATGACACAGATATTATCATATTTTTCAAGATAAGGAGGCTCCTTGTAACCTATCTTCCTAACTAACTACAAGCTTTTTCTTCCTATAATGTTGTATGGAGGGTATTCTTGAGGATGAATGCAAACCACCTTACTCATTACCACTGATAATTGGTAAATTTTAGATCTCATCCCACCTGTCTGATGTCCATAGTCATGCTCTTAAATATCATATGTCCCTGGGAAAGTCTCAGAACTGATAACAAGAGATATAGAGACAGGTGTAGGCTGATTGAACAGCCTGCAATGATACTTCATTTCAGAAATTGTCTACTCCACTCCAGGGCCCAGATTATAAATCATAATTTTCCCTCTCATTCATAAAGACTTACAAAATTCATAACCACCTTTCAAAATCCTGCTCTTGGATTTGTTTCCTTCAACATTCTATAGATGCCCAATTTCCTTTTAAAGAAAATAATACTGAATTCTCTACTCCACAAATGTCGACAATACGTAATTGCAAATATTTGCTATTAAATATCACTGTGTAGTCAAAATTTAGTTATAAGATTTTTTTCTAATGGTAATGAAAAGAAGATCATTTTTTCCCCCTAAAGCTGCTGTTTAAACTAAAACTGATTAAATCTATGACATCTTATCAGAAATTAGCCAAGAGCTTAATGAAAGAAAAACATGCAAGGGTTTCTGGGCTTTCCATCTGCCTTCACAAGGGCTTTCAATTCCCACAGAAAGAACAGGAAACTCACACTCAGATGACTGGAATTGGAGCATAACTGCATAAAATATACTTAATATATGTCACAATTTTTTCATAAGTTTATAATGCTAATGCTTAGGAAAGGACTAAACACAGTCTGTGTGATACCAGGCTCTGCAGAGCCGCATGAATAATCCATTTCTTGGGGTGTCCTTAGCTTTGGAGAGGCTTTTATAGCATCAAAGCTGAGCAAATATTTTGCAGATGAATCTGGCTCTAAGTGATCCAGTGTTAAATTCAGATCATTAGTGAAGGAGAAGCTGCCTCTCATCTCAAGAGAAGAAGGTTTGCAGTCTTCAAGTTGTTTAAATATTGACCTGACAAAGAGCAGCCTGATCCTGAAGAAAGCATGCCAGAATCCACAATGGAGCTGGAAAATGATCTCCTCCAAACTTTCCATTAGGCCTCCCTTAAATTATCTCAGGCAATTAAGAATCTATCCTTCTCTTGAAGAGATCTAGAGAATGACTCTGTGACCAAACTCAGCCACATTTTCCAATGGGGTGAAAGTGTCCTTAGTAGGAAATCTGTCCTTATAGTACTGCTTAATCCCTCATGATACCGTTGATGAACATGTCCTTTCCCTATCCCCTCTGTTAGTAGGGAGACTGACTACTCACCATTTATTTGAAGGTTTTACTATCTCCTTTCAACTATATTTCTCCCAGGTAAATATTCCCAGCTGCTTCTATCTTTTCATAGAAGTATTAGAATCACAGGAAATTGTTCAGAATGTCAGTAGGATGAAATTTGTTCTTGCCTAAAGGAGTTTTGTAACCTCACAGATGAAAACACCAAGCCTTTTTCAAGTATCTGAAAACTGAGTGTGCCTTTGGTGAGTCAGGTCAAGTTGTAACCAGTCACATCTGCCAGGTAACTAGCTCCAGATATGGTGCTGGACTCAACTAATCAGCACTGCTGAGACCTGTACAGAGTGATTTGGATCTTTAGAGAATAAAGAGAAACTTAAGTGAATGAGACACTAAGGAGGAGAGATACACCATGAACTGTAACAGAAGAGACCCATCATGGGAAAACAGGTAGAGAAAATGGCTGGCCAGAGAATGGAAGCTATTCACTGCTTGCTATGGAGTTTGGAAAATAATCTAAAGTCAGTGGACATTCATTAAGAAGACTTTTTTTCATGATTTTATTTTTAAGTTAATTTATAGTAAAATATTTTGAATTATAACACATGTATAGATTTGCAAAATAACCACAAAAGCATGATACAGAATAGTTCCATCACCCCCCAAAAACCTTCTCATTCTATTCTCCTGTAGACACATCCTTTCCAGGTCCCCAGACCCTGGCACTCAGTGATTTGTCCCAATCACGACAGCTTTGCCTTTTTGAAATGTTATACCATCCAATATGTAACTTTTTGAGGTTGGCTTCTTTCAGTCAGTATAATGCTGAATCCATCCATGTTGCTACATGTTTTAATACCTTATTCCTCTTCATAGATAAGTAGAAGTCCATTGTAAGGATGCATGAGAGTTTCTTTAACCATTCATCTGTTGAAGGACATTTAGGTTATTGCCAATTTTTAGCCAATATGAATAAAAGTACGATAAACACTCATGAATGGGTCCTCGTGTGAACATACATTTTTATTTTGCTACAGTAAATACTACGGGATGAGTGATATGGTAAGCATAGGTTTACCTTTATGAAAATCTGCCAAACTGTTTTTCAAGTAGGTATTCCACTTTGTAATGTCTGAGGGTTCCGTTGCTCCACATCCTTACTAGCAGTTGACGGTACAGTCTTTCATTTGTTTTGCTTGAATTACTCATTGTAGTGCTACCATATTGTCATTTTACTTGGCATTTCCCTAATGGCTAATGATGTTGTACATGTTTTCGTATAATTTGCCACGTTTCTATAACCTTTTTGGTGAAAGGCCTGTTTAAGACTTTTGACTATTTCTTTAACTGGGTTGTCTATATTCTTATCATTGATTTTTCAGAGGTTTTATATATATATATATACCTTAACTACAAGTCCTTTCTTGGATATGAGATTTGTATATGTTTTCTTTATGTCTGTAGTGTATCATTTCACTCTCTTAACAGTGTCTTTCACTGAACAAAAGGTGTTAATCTTGATAAAGTCCAATTTATCAAATATAATTTGACAAATTATATTTTTTCTTTTTGTGTCATATCCAAGAATTCACTGCCTAACCCAGGTCATGAGGATGTTCTCCTTTGTTTTCTTATAAAGGTTGTATAATTTTATATATTACCTTTAAGTCTATGATCCATTTGGAGCTTATTTTTTATATGATGTAGGAAGATTAGGTTGAGATTCCTTTTGTATACATATGGATTTTGAATTTTTCCAACATCATTTGTTGAAAAGATTATCTTTTCTACAGTGAATTGTCTTTTGTATGTTTGTCAAAAATCAATGAGCATATTTTGCAAGTCTATTTCTGGATTCTGGATTCTGTTCCATTGATCTATGTGTCTATCTCTTCTCCAATACCATACTATCTTGATTACTGTAGCTGATAATAACTACAGTATTCAAATGATTTCAGAGTTTAGAATACAAAAATACTCAGTTCATTTCACTAAAGAAACAAAAGCCTGACACCATTTGTTGCACACAAATTCAAAATAATCTCAAATATGAATGTGGAAGAGCTCTAAACAAAATTAGCAAGTCGAATTTATAAATGCAGTATTCCACCATTAAGTATGACATTAGCTGTATGTAGGTTTTCTGTAGATGCCTTTTATCTGATTGAGGAAGTTCCTTTTACTCTGAGTTTGTTGAGACTTTCTATCATGAATGGATGCTGAATTTTGTCAAGTGACTTTTCTATACCAGTTGAAATGATCATGTGTTTTTTTCTTTTTTAAACTATTTGGGGGATTATATTAATTAAAAAATGTTTTTAAATATTAAACCTACCTTCCAATTCCAGAATAAGCCCCACCTAGTCATGGTGTATTTTTATATATATGTATTACTGGATTTTATTTCCTAATATTTTGTGAAGGATTTTTGAAACTATTGTATATACTGTTGGTAAAAATGTAAATTGGTAGAGCTGTATTGTAAAACATTATGGAGGTTCCTCAAAAAATTAAAAATAGAACTACCATATGATCTAGTAATCCCACTTCTGGGTATATGGCCAAAGGAAATAAAAACAGGATCTCAAAGAGGTATCTGCACTCCGATGTTTCATTGCAGCATTATTCACTATAGCTAAGATACGAAAACGACCTAATTGTCTATCAACTGATGAACAGATGAAGAAGATGTAGTATATACATACAATGGACTATTCTTCAGCCATGAGAAAGAAGAAAATTCAGTCATTTGTAACAACATGGATAGACCTTGAGGGCATTATACTAAGTGATGTAAGTCACACAGAGGAAGACAAATACTGTATGATATCATTTATATATGGAATCTAAAAAAGTTAAACTCAAAGAAACAGACTAGAATAATGGTTACCAGGTGCGAGGGGTAGGGAAGATGTTAGTCAAACAGTACAAACTCCCAGTTATAAGTTGAATAGGTTCTGGGGATCTAATACACAGAATGGTGACTATAATTAATAAAATTGCCTGACTATAATTAATAAAACTTGAAGGTTGCTAAGAGAGTAGCTTTTAAATGTACTCACTACAAAAGATATGGTGATTATGTAATGTGAGGGAGTTGTTAGCTAACCCTATAGTGCTAATCATTTGGAAATTAACATGTTGTATAACTTAAATGTACACAATGTTATATGTCAATTATAAATCAATAAAACTGGTCGGGGGAAGGGATTTTTGCATCTATATCCATGAAGGAGACTGATCTGTAGTTTGATTATACTGTTTCATCTGGTTTTGGTGTCAAAGTAATGCTGGCCTCATAAAATCAGTTGGGAAGTGTTCCCTTTTTTTCTATTTTATAGAAGAGATTATCTAGAATTTACTTGATTCCTTCTTTATATGTTTTGTCAAATTCACCAGTAAAACCATCTTAGTGCGGAAAATTTTTTTTCTGTAATGTTTTTAAACTACGAATTCAGGGGTGCCTGGGTGGTGCAGTCAGTTAAGCATCTGACTCTTGGTTTCAGCTCAGGTCATGATCTCAGGGTCCTGGGATCGAGCCCTGCATCAGGCTCTGTGCTCAGCATGGAGTCCACTTGAGATTCTCTTTCTCTCTCTCTCCTTCTCCCCCTCCTGCTCTTACTCTCTCTCTAAAATAAGTAAATAAAATCTTAAAAATAAATAAACTATGAATTCAAATCCTTTAATGGTTATAGGATTAATAAAGTTGTCTATTTAATCTTGGGTAAGTTTTGGTAGTTTCTGGTTTTAATTGGACCATTTCAACCAAGTTGTCAATTTTTTGTTCATAGAATTGTTTGTAGTATAGACTTATTATCCATTTAATAGTATGGAGTCTGTTGTGATGGCCCCTCTTCTATTTCTGATACAGTAATTTGTACCTTCTATCTTTTTCCAGTCAGTCTTGCTAGAGGTTTATCAATTTTCTTATCTCTTCAAAGAACCAGTTTTTGGTTTCATTGATTTTCTCTGTTTTTCTGTTTTCTCCCTCCCTCCCTCCCTCCCTCCCTCCCTCCCTCCCTCCCTTCCTTCCTTCCTCCCTTCCTTCCTTCCTTCCTTCCTTCCTTCCTTCCTTTCTTTCTTTCTTTCTTTCTTATATTTACTATTTTTCCAATTGCTCTGTGTGTCTTTTTTTCTCTTCTTTTTTAAAGTTCTTTATATGAATGCTTAGATTACTGATTTGAGAACTTCCCTTCCCTTGTAACATAAGCATTTGTTGTTACAAATTTTCATCTATGCACTACTTGCTGGTATCCCACAAATTTGATAGGATGTATTTTCACTTTTATTCATTACAAAATAATTTATTATTTTCCTTAAGAATTCTTCTTTAACCATGAGTATTTGGAAGTTTTTTGTTGAATTTCCAAGTGTTTGGAAAATTTTTCTCAGATAAACCAATTTCCAATTTAATTCCATTGTGGATAGAGAGCTAGACATACTTTTTGTGATTAAAGATAAAAAAACATACTTTCTGCAATGTCATTTCTATTAAACTTGTTAAAAAATTTATCTTGTGACACAGAATGAGGTCTGTTTTGGTGAATATTTTATGTGCATTTGAAAAGAATATATGTTCTATGGTTCTGGGTGTTCAATAAATGTTAATTGCCTCCATTTGATTGATAGTGGTTTTATTTTTCCAATTCTTCCACATACTACCACTAGATTTTCTCTCTACTAGTTCTAGCAGCTTTTGAGAGAGTACTGAAGCTTTGAAATACAATAGTAAATATAACTGTTTCTTTTTTCGGCTATGTCAGTTTTTACTTCATGGATTTTGAAGCTCTGTTGTTTGGTACAGACTTACTTAAGATTCGTATGTCTTTTTAGTAAATTGTTCCTTTTATTCTTTCTTTCTTTATCCCTGGTCATTTTCTTTGCTCTAAAGTCTATTTTGTTTGATAGTAACATAGCACCTCAAACTTACCTTTGTTTAATGTTTGTAGGTCTATTTTTTTCAATCCTTTTAACATAACTATTCCATTATTTCAAAGTGGCATTACTGTGCATAGCATTTTGTTGCATCATATATTTTTCTTTATCCATTTTGACTATTGATGTCCTTTAACTGATGTTTTAGACCATTTATATTTAATATATACACATTTAATGTAGTATATACATCTACCATTTTATTATTTATTTTCTGTTTGTTCTCTCTGCTTTTTGTTCCTCTATTTTAACTTTCCTGCCTCATTTGTGTTATTGGATCTTCTTTCAATATTCCAATTACATTTATCTATTTTTTTTATATTTCACGGTGGATATATAATTTTTATTTGATGGCTGCTCCAGGAATTATAATATACATATTTAATTTTCATATTCTATTTAGAATTAAAATTTTATACCTTCCAGTGGGATTTAGAAACCATATCTATCACCATAGGCTCCTTTCCCATTCCCCTCTTTGTTAAGGTAGACATATGACTTGTATTTACATATAATAAAATGCAACAGACAATGTAAATTTTTGCTTTCAACTACTATGTATGTTTTAAAGAACTTAAGAGAATAATACATATTTTATTCATTTAGATAGTTACAATTTCTGTTGTTCTTCCAAGGCTCCTCCTTGACAAAGGAAATTGTTTTTCTGTTTATTTTATTGTTTTATGTTTGAAGAATTTCTTCCAGAACTTTTTAGAGGATGTCTTAGTTATCTTTCTTATCTGAGAATGTCTTTTTTTTTCCCACTTTCATTCCTAAAGGATGTTTTAGTCGAGTACAGAATTCTTGCTTAAAAGTACTTTTGTTCTTTTGGTTTTTTTATTATGTTAATAACCATACATGACATCATTAGTTTTTGATGTAGTGTTCCATGATTCATTGTTTGCATATAACACCCAGTGCTCCATGCAGAATGTGCCCTCTTTAATACCCATCACCAGGTTAATCCATCTCCCCACCCCCCTTCCCTCTAGAACCCTCAGTTTTTTTTTCTCAGAGTTCATAGTCTCTCATGGTTTGTCTCCCCCTCCGATTTCTTTTGGTTTTGTTGACTGTTTCCTTTGCTGTGCAAAAGCTTTTTATCTTGAGGAAGTCCCAGTAGTTCATTTTTTGCCCTTGCTTCCCTTGCCTTTGGCGATGTTTCTAGGGAGAAGTTGCTGACAGAATGGGAGAAGATATTTGCAAATGACCTATCAGATAAAGGGCTAGTATCCAAAATCTATAAAGAACTTATCAAACTCAACACCCAAAGAACAAATAATCCAATCAAGAAATAGGCAGAAGACATGAACAGACATTTTTCCAAAGAAGACATCCAAATGGCCAACAGACACATGAAAAAGTGCTCAACATCACTTGGCATCAGGGAAATCCAAATCAAAACCTCAATGAGATACCACCTCACACCAGTCAGAATGGCTAAAATGAACAAGTCAGGAAAGGACAGATGTTGGCGAGGATGTGGAGAAAGGGGAACCCTCCTACACTGTTGGTGGGAATGCAAGCTGGTGCAGCCACTCTGGAAAACAGTATGGAAGTTCCTCAAAAAATTGAAAATAGAGCTACCCTATGATGCAGCAATTGCACTACTGGGTATTTACTCCAAAGATACAAATGTAGTGATCCGAAGGGGTACATGCACCCCAATGTTTATAGCAGCAATGTCCACGATAGCCAAACTATGGAAAGAGCCAAGATGTCCATCAACAGATGAATAGATAAAGAAGATATGGTGTACACACACACACACACACACACACACACACACACACACACACACACACACACTGGAATATTATGCAGCCATCAAAAAACCCGAAATCTTGCTGTTTGCAATGATGTGAATGGAACTAGAGGGTATTATGCTAAGCTAAATAAGTCAATCAGAGAAAGACAAGTATCATATGATCTCACTGATACAAGGAATTCTTAATCTCAGGAAACAAACTGAGGGTTGCTGGAGTGGTGGGGGGTGGGAGGGATGGGGTGGCTGGGTGATAGACATTGGGGAGGGTATGTGCTATGGTGAGTGCTGTGAATTGTGTAAGACTGTTGAATTACAGACCTGTACCTCTGAAACAAATAATACATTATATGTTAAAAAAAAAAAATGAAGAAGATAGCAGGAAGGGAAAAATGAAGGGGGGAGAATCGGAGGGGGAGATGAACCATGACAGACTATGGACTCTGAGAAACAAACTGAGGGTTCTAGAGGGGAGGGAGGTGGGGGGATGGGTTAGCCTGGTGATGGGTATAAAAGAGGGCACGTATTGAATGGAGCACTGGGTGTTATACGTAAACAATGAATCATGGAACACTACATCAAAAACTAATGATGTAATGTATGGTGATTAACATAACATAATAAAATTAAATTAAAAAAAAAGAGTACTTTTGTTCTACCACTTTAAAAAGACTGGTCCACTTCCTATTGGCCTCTGCGCGCTCTGGTAAGAAATTTGTAGTTCTTTGAATAGTTTTTCCCTATAAGTAATATATTGTTCTGCCTAGGCTCCTTTCAAGACCTTCCTTTGTCTTTATTTCTCCGAAGTTTGATTACGAATCTCTGGACATGGATTTTTTTGTGTTTATCCTGTTTTGGATTTACTGAGCTTCTTAAATCTGTTGGTTTATGTAATATGACAAATTTGGGACATTTTCAGCTATTATCTCTTCAAACATAAGGGTGTTATCCACATAAGGGTATATACACGTGTGTTGTATGAGTATACATACTCATACACACACTGTATTCTTTCTACTTTTCTGTGATTTCAAAGATAAGCATTTTAGACCTTTTTTGTATTGTCTCACAGGTTCCTGAGATTATGTTTATTTTTTTAATCACTTCTTTCCATGTTATTCATATTGAATAGTTTCTATTGATCTGTCTTCAAGTTCATGGTCTCCTCTGTCACTTTCATTTTCCTCTGGAACTCCCCTAGTGAGGTTTCTTCCTTCCTTCCTTCCTTCCTTCCTTCCTTCCTTCCTTCCTTCCTTCCTTCCTTCCTTCCTTCCTTCCTTCTTTCTTTCTTTCTTTCTTTCTTTCTTTTAATTTCAGTTATTATATTTTTAGTTCTAAAATAATCACACAATTTATTTACATCTTATTTGCTGACACATTCTTTCTTTCCATTCATTTTGACAGTGTTTTCCCTTACTCATTGGGACATTTTCATATTAGCTGCTTTTAAGCCAATGAGATAATTCTGACATCTGTCATCTCGGTGTTAATGTTATTTCATATGCTACTAACATGTTATCACAGGTATATGTTGTCATTTCCTGTGCAAGTTGAAATTTTCCAAATTTTTCATATGCTGAGTAATTTTGTTTTATATCACAGACATTTTGAATATTATAGGACTCTGAGTCTTGTTTTTGTGTCAATTCTCTGGAGAACGTTAACTGTTTTTTTTCTTTCTTTCTTTCTTAAATAGGTAATTGATCCAGGAAGTTTTAGTCCATAAGTTTTGGCCAGCTTTCTCTTTTCTGTTTGTTTGTTTGAATGTCAGTTCCATTTCCAAAGCCTTTTTAGCACTATTCAGATATATGCTTTAAGTTGTACCACTCAATGGCCAGTGTAAAACTTGGAAGGTGCTATAGCCCTTAGTACATTTCTTAAAACCTTTGGAATTCTTGGACCAAATATACATATACATATACAACTCAGAGATAAAACTAGCCATTTATTTAAAAACTTTATGAGGTTGGTTTCCAGAGTTTCTTTTTCTCTGTGATTTTTTTTATACTATTTTGTTACCTGAAGCTCCTCCTATTAGCTCTTTAGCCAGAAAGTTTTGGTTTCATTCATTTTTCTCTATTATGCACTCTTGTGCTATAAACCCCATGTTGGAGGCCAACCAGAGGACAGAAAGAGGAAAAAGTTTGTTCCAGCCTCCTGGGACCTCAGATCTTTAGGAACCTGTAAGCCCCCCACTGCCATTGCTGTTACAGTCCTTTTCTACTCCACGAGCCACAAATGGCAATCTTTACCTGGAACTCTTTCTGTTCATGTTGATGTTCACTTCTGAGTCTCCCCAAGTCGAAGCTGGGTGCTACTAGAAGAAAAACATTGTAAACTCACCACTAGTTCTTTGGATTTTTCTTTCTGGTGCTTCTCAATCCATTTGCTCTTACTTACTTTCAGAGTCCTTAAAAATATAATCCATGCATTTGATCCAAGTTTGATAGTTATGATCAGTAGGAGAGACAGGGTTCAGTCTGCCCCAAATTGGAAATTCAAAAAGTTTTGAGTAGACAAATACCTTAATAAAAGTAGCAACTTAGAAAGGTAAATCTTGCTGTGTATAAGTTGTCTTTGCTCAGAAAGAAATTAAAGAGAAACAAATAATCCAAATTTTGCGTTTAGTCTTTAGCT
Organism: Phoca vitulina; assembly: GCF_004348235.1. NCBI lineage: Eukaryota > Metazoa > Chordata > Mammalia > Carnivora > Phocidae > Phoca > Phoca vitulina. Next base: position 11,692,981 of record NW_022589718.1, read on the forward strand.
GTCAAATTCAGCCATAGCAAGATTTTTAACATTTTTCTATAAAATAACTACAAATTAAATAACTAGCTTCTATATCTATATTATACAATGATTGCTTAGCCCTGGGAAGTTAATTTAGTATGGTACATATGGTCAGATATCAGGAATTTCTCAACAATACCATTCGTACGTGTACCAAAATAATACATAAAAGTAATGGAATTCAGTTTTTAAAGTTCCTGTCTTTAATTAGAAAAAAATCCTCTGCATTCATCCTGTATGACTATTTTCCAAATAAAGCCCAGCAGCACTGAAGCCTCAGAAACATACTTTCAGTGCTCAGATAATCTACCTCTAAATAAATCTCGTTACGTAAGGCTAAAGTTTGAACTTTAGTACTGAACTGTATATGTACACACATTTACAAATACACACACACACACACAGACATACATACACACACAAGGAGCAACTTTTTTTTAAAATCTACCAACTGAGATTGTTTGCAATGTGAAAAAGACCATAACATGTAACAGCTGACAGCAACAAGGGAAAACAATGGGCACTGTGCATGTAGCCAATTCTCTCCTTCCATTGCTCAGAAAGTTCACACTGTAAGGAAACTAGTGTTGTCTGAACTCTGAGTTGTAATGTTTGTCTTTTAAAAACACAATGAATTGTTTTAAATCCCAATAAATAAAAGTAAGTTTTCATTCAGATTAACCTATTACCTGAGCCGATATTTATGAGAATCTAAGTTACAGATAAATAGTTACTCAGGTAATGAACTAAGGATTTACAACTTCTAAGGTCATTGGCAAATTTCTTGGGCTAGTTCTTAGAATTTTTTAGCATCATGAGAATGATGATGAGGATTTTCAAAAAACTGTTTTCCTTTCGGGTCTGGTCATGATCCCAGGGTCCTGGGATCAAGCCCCACATCGGGCTCCCTGATCAGTGGGGAGCTTGCTTTTCCCTCTGTCTCTGCCCCTCTCCCCTCTACTCATGTTCTTTCTCCCTCTCAAATGAATAAGTAAAATCTTTTAAAAAAACCTTTTCCTCTAAAACAGAATCTCTTAGATGTGAACTCTATAAGGGCAAGGACTAGGTGCCAGGTGCTGGAATGAAGTAGTGTCTAGAATGAGTCTGTTTTCTACCCTTAGCAAGTTCAGGTTAAGAGCAGTGCCTGGCCCAGAGAGGGTGCTCAATAATGTTTGTTAAATGCAATTATTTAAATTTTGAGATTTATTTATTTATTTTAGAGAGAGAGCGAGCAAGCAAGCTTGGGGGGGGAGGGGGAAAGGGAGAGGGAGACAGAGTCCTAAGCAGACTCTGTGCTGAGCGCAGAGCCCAATACTGGGCTCGATCTCACAACCCTGAGATCACAACCTGAGCGGAGACCAAGAGTCGGATGCTAAAACGACTATACCACCCAGACACCCCTCAATTATTTTCTACAAAGTTTAATTTTTGCATTAGCCCTCATATCAATCATGTGCATGAGCATAGTGTCCCTTTCACAGCTTATATTGCAAACCCTGGAAATAATAGAAAACATTTATATTTCCTACTAAAATTGTGCTTAAAAACAAAACACAAAACAAAACCTTTTCCCATTCACTGATAGTTCTTGTGTGCTAAAGCATCTGAGAGATTAAGCAAACATACCCAGTGATTTTTCCATCACCTTCTTCTCTACTGTCCATATGCAAACACATGAAATAAACAAAATCTAATAACTTAGGTTAAGGTATTTGAGACCAATGCTAGAATGACATTCACAGGCTAAGATATACAAAAAGAGGAAAAGACTAAACATCTGTTGAATGAATCCTCTGTTGATAAATATATTAGTTGTTTTACATATGATATCTTGTTACTCCTCACAGTAAGCCTGTAGATTATTAATGTGATTCTACCAAAAAAAATAAATAAATAAAAACAAAACTGAGACAAGGTAAGAGCTAGTAAGTGTAGCTCTAGAACATGATTCAGAGGTTAAATGTAAAAGCAAATTGTTCACTGTTCATTTTCATAGATGAAACAATAATACAACGCCAATACAAACATCCCACAACTTGGAGATGCTTTGCACATAAAACTATATAATTTCAGTTCACTTCCTCCTCCGTCAGTGTTTAATGTACTGACATATTTCTAGAAGCGATTTTTCCTTAAACTTTTTCTGAGAGGGATCATTTTTGTGATGCTGCCTAGAACAAGAGAAACACCCACTCAGGGAGAAGCTTCCAGGGACGGTATTCTGATTGCACACAAGCAAAATGAATTTGAACAACAGGTGGGGCTAGTTTCCTTTACAACAGACCTTCGCAGGATGCAAACGCTCTGCTGGCCTGATTGCTCAGAGGTTCACTCACAGACTTCACCCTCTGAACAGCAAGACATGCTCCCTAGTCTCACACTCTTCCAAAGTCCATACTGAATTTGAATTTCAAAACTTGGGGTCATATATTTAAAAACAGACAATGATACAGGAATACCTAATGGTAAATATAAACACACAGAGTATTCTCTCTTTCCTCTAATTCCACTGAGAAGCAAAATAAGACAAAATAAAAATCAAACAAACAGAAAGAGGCATCTCCATGATAGACGCTCTTGTCACTTGTCTGTTCAATTCTGATCCTACAGTGTCTGTAATATAGACCCCGAGCTAGGTTGTTCGTTTAAATACTGAGAAAGCTACTCCTTCATTGTAAAGGAAAGCCCCACCAAACAGGTAACAGAGACTGCCGCTCCACCCTTGGATGTACGGTTGCAAACAGCAGAAAGGGGAAAACCAACAGTGTGTGAGGGGCAGGTGCTTGTAAAGGAGAGCAGACAGCCCTCACCTGCAGTGAGCTTCGGGCACCAAACAACACAGCTAAGAGTTAGTACGGGGTAACAGTGCACTGCTGCATTTAACATTCCAGGAGGGCTTTTAGTTATATTATTACAAAATTTAAAGGATGAGGAAGACCACCTGCTCAGCTACAGAAAGAGAGGTGGGCCTGAGGTCCGGAGGTGGCCTGGTGCAGAGGCTGCTGTCCTTGGAAACAGAGCTCAGGAACTGGAAGGTATTTGCGGTGGTAGAAAGTTCACAACAATTCAGTGCCTGTACCAGGGGCCGGTGCGGTTGCTGAGGACCAATGGGAGCCTGGCATTTTCTCCTCAGTGAGATTGCTGCCATCAGGGACCACTGGGGCCCCTTGGCAGCCAGGAAAGTTCCCGCTCTAGTCGTACTTAGGGTAGTCCAGGATCCTGCTAGAGAGGGGATGCAGAAGCACAGAATAACTGATCCTACCAGAACAACTGGGGAAATACCTTCATTAAGTTTTATTAGTATACATACTGGATGTTTAATTTTGTTTTAGGGGTTGTATTTTACTTTTAAAAATATATGGACTAGAGGGGCGCCTGGGTGGCTCAGTTGGTTAAGTGTCCGACTCATGATTTCAGCTCAGGTCATGATCTCATGGTTCATGAGACCAAACCCTGCGCTGGCTCCACGCTCAGTGGGGAGTCTGCTTGAGATTCTCTCCCTCTGTCCCTCCCCCCCACTCATGCTCATTCTCCCTCTCTCTAAAATAAATCAATTAATCTTTAAAAAATATATATATATGGACTAGAATTTTGCTTTATTTTTTTTAAAGATTTTATTTATTTATTTGAGAGAGAGAGAGAATGAGAAAGAGAGAGAGCATGAGGGGGGGAGGGTCAGAGGGAGAAGCAGACTCCCCGCCATGCAGGGAGCCCGATATGGAACTCGATCCCGGGACTTCAGGATCATGACCTGAGCCGAAGGCAGTTGCTTAACCAACTGAGCCACCCAGGCACCCTAGAATTTTGCTTTTAAATAGTGAGTCATTCCCAGCACTTTGATTCCTCTCATTCCTGACAGCTCAATTCTTAAATGATGCTAAATTATGATAGAAGTACTCTGGAGGTTTATCCTTTACTACTGCCAATGCTCATTTGCTTGATCTATAGACTTAGTGGAGGGGATCAATCAGGCAAAGAGGCATGAGCAATGCTACATATTATTATCCCCAAACGGGGCCTTAGAGAGATGTTTTCCCTTCTCTAGCTATGGAGTATCCCTCAGTAGATTTTAAAAAATCATCCCTTGTAGTAAAAGGCTATTGTATGTGAAAGAGACTGAGGAAGGGGATAGAGCTGAAAAGCTGAAGAAGTTACTAAAAAAATAAAATAATTAATATTTAGAAGCACCATGCCAGATCAGCTTTAGCATCTGGCTAAAACTTGCTCTTTGTCTTCCGGTTCATTCTTAGCCTATAAACAGCAGAAGGGCCAAACTCCTCCACTGATGTCATTTCTGACATTCTGTAACTGGAATATGCATGGTTACCATGTGATTACATAGATCACCATACTATTAAATCAACAGCATTACTTTAGTAACAAACAAGGCTCCCATTAGAATTGACTGCCATTCTCCGTGAGTGCTCACTTTCACAGATCTCATGAGTGAAACATTCTTCTTTTTAAGATTCATTTATTTATTTTTCGAGAGAGAGAAAGGAGGAGGAGAGGGAGAACGAGAGAGAGAATCCTCAGGCAGACTCCCCTCCGGGCACAGAACCCAACATGGGGATCCATCCCAGGACCCTGAGATCATGACCTGAGCCAAAATCAAGAGTCAGACGCCTAACCAACTGCACCAACTAGGCACCCGTCCTGAGTGAAAATCTTCTTCTATGCATTATATGTTGGAATTTATATTCCAATTAAAATACAGATGTACAGTTATTATTCAAACAGTAAAATGCTATAAACAACTAATGATGATTGTGACCCTGTTAAACATATGTACAAACAATTATTAAGGACTTTTAATATAAGTAAACAGGAAAATAGATTAACAGTTAAAGTGAGTATGAAGAGAATGTGTTATGCAGATAATTTAAAGAAAAACATCTCTAGAACCAACAAATGTTCATTAAATTTCAAAATAATAATTTAAAGCTGAAAAACAGATATAAGAGCATCTCAAAATTTAAAACCTATGGAATTTTTCTCATAAACTAGCATTCATAATTTTAAATATAATTACCCTTGAGAACTGAATTCAATTATTAGGTATTTAATAGTATTTAGATCATGAGGCTTTAAAGAAAAATTCCTGCTTAGAAATTCTTCACATCTGTGAGAATAAATTAATAACGATAGAATGTTAACTTTGTAACTCAAAATTTCATTATTAAGAAAAACCCTGAAAAATGCAAAACCCTAAAGTGGTCTTAGAAAATATGTAGGCAAGTTTCTTATTGTACACATGAGGAAACTGAGTCACAAATCTAACACTAAATGACAGAGCTGATGCCACTACTCAATTTTCAATATTCCTGCCCTGCTGCTTTAACGTTAGGTCGTATTATCTCTTATAATCAGGAAATTCTTTCTTTAAATTCTTATAAATTCTATAAATGTTCTCCATTAAACTATTATATATGGCAATATACACTTAATTATATATATAATTATATAGTAAATAATGTATTTAATTCTGAGATGCACAGTCCCGATCCCTTTGTGTTTGCTCATTAGAAGAAAGAAACTATGTTTATTAATAGCTAGGCCAAGCCACAAGGACAAAAAAATTTTAGTAAGAATTAATGAATTAGGAACATCAAAATGATAGTGAAAAAGAATTATTAAAAAATAATAAAACTATGAATGATGGTTTATTAGGAACTATAATTTAGAAGCCATTATTTCCTAAAAGGCATGGCAACAAATAGAGGGAGAAGTAAATGAAACTTTAGGCAAACAAGAAAAAAATCCTGTTTGTTAAACCACTGTAATTGGGTTTCATCTGTTGTTGTAATTTAGCTTATCCTACCCTGAACAATACATTGGGTGACTCTTTGAAGAGAGTAAAGATTCAAGGCTACACACACAATTTGAGAAATTATTCACTACTTTAGTATATTTTCCCAGGAGATTGGACTAAAACTCTTCTTTCAACGCCTCAAAATCATAATATCATAAAAGACATTAAAATGCAGAATATCTGAGATGAGCTTCCCCCACCTTCTTCACTCAACATTCCTTAGATTACAGAAAAATAGATAGCTCATGAAAGAAAATCCAGTTCTCAAACTGTATACTGAATAAAGGAAACAAATAGTATGGTGGGAATAGAGTCAAGAGGCTGCCGATAGTGTGTCAGAGCTAATACGATGTCTTGACAAAGACACCCAAGAATGAGCAAGAAGAAATGCCGTGACAACTATGCAAACCCATTAGAGTGGAAAAAGGAAGGAAGGGAGGGAGATAGTGTACAAAAACCACATAGATTTAGCAAATAAATTTATAAAAATATGGGACACTCAGGTAAATTTGAATTCTATATAAACAACAAATAACTTTTAGGACAAAAATGTCTTAAATATTGCACGAGACATAGTTACACTAAAATGAAATATTCATTGTTTATCTGAAATGCAAATCTAACAGGCATCTTTTATCTTACAACTACACTCAAACCTGCTTCTTCCAGTAGAAGTCAGTAAGAAAACACGGGTTCATTAAAACAAGAATTCAAAGGCACAATTACAAAATAAATGAGATGATAAAGGAGACAACTGACCAAAGGGGGAAAAAGATCCAGAACTAAAAAATACATTAGAAAAAGAAGAGATGTGACTAAAAATTAAATTATTGACACAGAATGGCTTAAAATAATTACAGTAAAGGAAGATGGAAGATAAATAAATTAAAGCAATTAAAGTAAAGCTAAGGGATAAAGACTTTAGACAAAGAAATCTAACATGAAGTTCATAGGTATCCCTGAAGTAGAAAATTTAACAAATGAAAAAGAATATCTATTTAAAGATATAATCCAAGAAAATTTCTTGGGAAGTTTTAACTAAATCTTTAGATTGAAAGAGCACGGTTTCTAGAAAATCAGGTGCAAAACACTCAAACATTCAACTTTTAGACCTAACGAATAAGCTATCATATTTTAAGGATAAAGTATTTTTAGGCATCCTGGCACTAAAAAGCCAACCACCTGTAAGGTAGAAACATTAGTTCTCCTTCAGACTTGTCTCCTGCAAAATTGAATACAGGAAGAAACTGGAAAATTCACCACAAGTTAAATCAAAGAAAATGTAAAGGAAGGGTATTATACAAACCAAAAGTGTAATGCAAGTAAAAAGCAGTAAGTCAAACATGAAAACTGTTCATAGGAAACAACCCATATGAGCCCTTCTTAGGGGGAAAAAATAACCAAAAAGTACCTGACAACAAAAGTCAGCCAAAGAAATGAATTCAAGTTAAAATTCAAGAATGGAATACAGTTAATAATATTGTAATAATGTTGTCTGGTGGTAGATGGGGACTACACTTACCATGGTGAGCACTGAGTAATGTACAGAATTGTGGAATCACTATGTTGTACATTACAGTGTTGTAATATAACATTGTATTTCAACTATACTTCAATTAAAAAGAAATTCAAGAATTGAGAAGAGACAAAGGACTACATGGTCAAGGGCACTGAATTGACTTGAGTTTATGAAAGGTGACAATTGCAAAATATGGTGATGGAAGAGAACTAGGCAAATGTAAAAACTAGTAATACAACTAATAAAAACTGGGAGTGGAAAATTGCAATGAGAGGAAGTATGAGAGGTGATACATCTTTACTTTCACAACAGGAAGTCAACTAAACTTTGTAGGATAAAAAAATAGAAAAGAAAGAAAAGAAAAATGAACCCACTTCAATGTTTTTTATTAAGATAATTTTGTTTGAAACTTAGATGGATCTTTTAGGAAAAGCTATCCCCTGATGTGAAAATACATCGTTTATTTGAGTTCAACAGTTCTAAGAGTAAAACTTCAATTTTAGGCTTCTGGTCAACTAAAATATTAACTATACTATGATCTGAGTATAAAGAATGAGTCTTATTTGCCTACATCTATCTCTATCTGTAAATGTCCATCTGTCCGTCCCTCCATCCATCCATCCATCTTTCCATGATTTTACCCAGAGATATACATAAAAGAACATATCAGAATTTTATGCAACTAGTGTTAACTGTCTCTCTGTGTGGTTTGATTTGAGCCTTTTTTGTTTTTGCCAGTCTAATGCATTATTTTTTTCTACAAGAAACAAAGAAGAAAAATATATAATATGTCAAAATGTTAACTAAGGTTAATCCTGAGAAAAATGATTAATCTGTGTATATTTCAGTATTTTTAAAATTAAAAAAAATAAAATATCCCCTCAAGCTCAATAGAGAAATATAAAATGAAAACAGATTTGTATCCTACTCCAACATCCCATTCCCATTCTCCAGAAATAACCACTGTTAATTGTATACTATTCTTTCTAGAAATCTTCTATTTATGTGTACATACATACACAGTTATAGATAGAAACATAATCTGGTTTTTATACAAGCCAGATCAAACAATTCTCAAATACTTTCTAAACAAATTTAAAGCATTGTATAATGAATTAATTTGTTTATTATTTGTTTTTTCTTCATTTTTAGGATCATTTTCACTCAGTCTCAATGAGATGCTAGAAAGTATGTTTTGCTTTGTAGGAGCTAATATGCATACTAAAGAACATTTTATTTCTTAGTCTTGTGACTGCTTTCCATTCAGATTTCCAGGTCTTTCTTGATTTCAAGATTCTGAATTGTTGATTCCGGACTCTTGGGTCCCACAGGAGTCTCAGAGATGCCAATTACCTATGGTACTTGGTAAAGATGGGAAATCAAGCTTGAGGTCATCTTAATCTAATAAATTTCCACCGACTCCTAAGGTATTTCTCAGTCGTCTTCCTAAATATACAGGGTATTGTGTAACATTCAATGCACCAGGGATAACTTCCTGCCACGGCACAGGAGAACACAGCAGAATACTGCAGCCTTGCTTCATTCATTTATCCTTCCCTCCCCTGCATGTCACGCTCTATGTTTCCCCTCCTTGCCCACTTAAAACTTAGGAATTTAGTTCCAAGGCTTGGGCTCAATTTCTTCTGTTTTCTTGAACTCTCTGAAAGGTTCACTTTGGAATTTTCTACCCACCCCCTTTAATATAGCAGCAAGTCTCTTACAGTTTGGGGGGAGAAAAAGGGTATGGCTAAAGCTCTCCCTCTATGCAAGAAGTTCATAATGGAAGTTTTCAATTGGGATGCAATTACTGTGCTAGTCAAGATCACAGATTGCAACAGAAACTGTCTGATGTGTATGCTCAGCGATCACAGTTTGCGCTGGATAATGAAGTACAGCATCAGTGCCAAAGATGACCTAAAAAGCCCATCGATGGGAGGTGGTATCGAGTGCAACCTCTTGGCTACACAGGAGACTGGCTCTGTTCTGCCTCTTGCTAAGACTTGCTTCTCTGTCTTGGCATCCATACGCACCGCACAGTATTCCAATCCAGGTAGGGGAACAGATTAATGACCAATCAGTGGTGGCTGCAAAGGTCAACCCCTCACAGCTCGTGTTCTTCTGGAGAAATGTTAAGATGAATATGTTGCTACCCTCTTCAGTCAGAGTCTCTGATTTGACCCTAATTAAAATGAAGGCTGAGAACCCTGCCTCAAGCCTTTTCTTTCTTCCAGGGAAGTCTGAATGTTGGCATCTCCACTTCCAGGGAAGTCCGAATGTTGACATCTCTCCTGGTGTCTTCAGAAACCTGGTGCCTCTGTTTGGGTGAGGGCCCAGCTTCCCTCTCCTTAACCTTTCCCCTAAGAAGCTAAAAGACCTGGAGCTGCTCCTGATTTGTTATCCTAGCAGCTGGTCCCCGGTGGGTATGCCTCAGCAATTAAAATGCCAAGACCAGCTTCTGGAGAGAAGCTGGTGATGCTTTGCTCTGTGCCTGCACACAGAGCAGACGAACTGCCAGCCAAAGGCGAAGCAGTCTGTCCGTCAGACTCACTTGCAGCTGTTCCCAAATTTGCTCGCTTCCTTTCCTGCAAGTTTGCTGCACTATAAATCAAGTTTCATTCCAATGTTGTGGAATTTGCACTTTCAGGTTTTTAAGGAAAATCTAGGAAACCCTATGGTTTCTAACATCTTTTCATTATTTTCCTTTAACCATTTCTGTAACCGTGTAGCCAGGGAAACAGCGCAACATGGTTCAAAAGGAATTTGAAAGGAAATATGAGATAGGAGGTGCAAAATTTCATTACATAGCCAAAATTGGTTAAAATATTCCAAATGTAAGTTCTGGAGATTTCCTGAGATGTAGCCTAGTTAAGTATCCAAATCACTTGATATACACAACTATAAGTGAATTTCCAACATGGAAAATATGCACATGCATCTGTCTGGGTAATGCAAAAGGTATAAGGTACAAATATAATAAGATAATCCATAAGGTTGCACTGAAACAATTTCTGAAAGCTATGCTCTCATGCACATTAAACAGTGAGTTTGTGAAATCTGCTTATTGTTGAGTTATAGCGATAACAATATTTAGCAGTTCAATGGCTAAGTGGATTAATGGTTAAGTGAATTAAAACAAAATGTTCAAATATTGAGATTTTGTGGAATGTGTTTCATACATAAAATGATTGTGCCAGTTACAGTGAAAAATATATATGCAATTATAAGGTCTTGAGCTACAGTTATTTTTTATCTATGTACTGACATTATACAAGTCCAGGTGATTGTATATGTCATCTCAAATGGAGTGGTAGTCAAATAATGTGCTGATAAAATTTTAGCTAGAGAAATACTGTCCTATTTATTCTGAATGTTCCCTCTACCCTGCTGTCAGTAGACTTCATTAGTTTTTTCAAATAAATTTTGCATCTTATAATTTGAATATATGTTAGACTACCTAATAGAGCTCTCCGATACTAGATTTATCTTTAAATGTCAAAATTTCATCATTACAAGTATATCTGCATATGTATCTCTTGTTAAATAAGTCATCTGATTTGAAGCACAGCCCAAAGGGAGAAATAAAGGCCCTGTGTAACATGACTGACAGGCTAAGAAGCAGTACTATGTACTAGGGATGTTGATTAATAAATGCTTTTGAATGAATTAGATTAAGAGTTAGAAGAATTAGGACATACTCATATTTCTACATCAAACTTAAACAATGATTCAAGTAAAAAACCCTCTCTACCTAATTTGTACCCCTGACATTCATAAGGACAACTTTACTCTTTCTTTTTTTTTTAAGATTATTTATTTACTTATTTGACAGAGAGAGCAAGAGAGCACAAGCATGGGGAGCAGCAGAGGGAGGGAGAGAAGCAGGCTGCCCACTGAGCAGGGAGCCCAATGTGGGGCTTGATCCCAGGATCCTGGGATCATGACGTGAGCCAAAAGCAGATGCTTAACCGACTGAGCCACCCAGGTGCCCCAACTTTACTTTTTCATAGAAGAGTTTAAGCCCATGAATGACACCAATAAGATTAAATATCTTTTGGCATATATAATTAAAAGTATCGTTTAAGACCTGATATAACAACAACAAAAAATACACATTAGGGGGTGCCTGTGTGGCTCAGTCTTTTGAGTGTCTGACTTTTGGTTTTGGCTCAGGTCATGATCTCATGGGTCCTGGGATCAAGCCCTGTGTCAGGCTCTGCACTCAGCAGGGAGTCAGCTTGAAGATTTTATCCTTCTGCCCACCCCCCCACTCAGTGTACACACACACGCACTCTCTCTCTTTCTAAAATAAAGAAAAAAAAAATACACATTAGGTGTTTATGACGTGATATAACAACAAAAAACACATTAGGTTTTGCTTACAATAAAAATGCTCACACCTAAGTCTATAGTAATAGAATACTTCCAAACACCCCTGTCCCTTATATTGTCCAAATTTTCATTGCTAACTAGAGAAATCAGGCAACTGGATTAATTTATAGATGGAAGGAAGGAAGGAAGGAAGGAAGGAAGGAAGGAAGGAAGGAAGGAAGGAAGGAAGGAAGGAAGGAAGGAAGGGAAGAAAGGCTAGGAGGGAGGAAAGAAGAGGCAAGACAAAAAGAGTTAACATTTTTCCCTCTATGTTGTATAGTTAATGAAAATAATACCAATGAATAGTAAATGTACTTTATTTTTTAATTTGGGGTAAATTCTGTAGTCCATGTGGTCAGATAACAAGAATTGTTGTAATAATATATAGGGATTAATATTTTTTTTGATGATTCTGAAGGCTTCCAAGTGTTTTATTATTATTATTTTTTAAGATCTTATTTATTTGAGAGAGAGAGAGAGCACGAGCAGAGGGAGGGGGCAGAGGGAGAGAGAGAAGCAGACTCCTCTGCTGAGCAGGGAGCCTGATGTGGGGCTCAATCCCAGGACTCTGGGATCATGACCTGAGCTGAAGGCAGATGCTTAACCAAATGAGCCACTCAGGCGCCCCTCAAGTGTTTTGTTAAAATCTCAAAGCTATATATATCCAAATACCTCCTTGCACATTATTAGTACATGGTTGATTAACAGAGTTTTTTTAATCGATACTTTCCAGAAAAAAAGCAATTTTGATTATACTTTATTATAGCAATAATATGGTAAAATGTAGTGCTATTTAAACAGCAACTATAACATATAACACAATTTCAAATTTAAGAATAACAGATTTCTTTTCCCCAAAGCAATCAACAAGTATGTATTGAGAGAAAGCATTATGATAGTTGCCTTAAGAGATTCAAAGAAATTTAAGACAAATCTCTGCTCTCTTTGAATATCTCTTCTTAAGGTGGGAGAGAAAAAAATTATTAAAAAACTGCTTATATTTTAAAGTAATGTATGGTAAGTCACAAATAAATAAACAGGCATTAAAGGACTGTTAGAGTTCATAAATTATGCTTCCCTAGCAAATATTTTCCAGAGTTGAAAATGAAATACAAAGATACCCTGAAATAAAATTATTTACTTTCCAAACAGTGGAATACTTATTATAAATTATCTTTATTTAGGAATCACGTGGAGATCAAAGAAATTCAGTTAAATTTGAAATAGCCAAATGTAATTTATGTTTTTACCAAATGCAAAGTATGGTTTGACTGGAGAATTAATAACATGATAATATTCACTGAGTGAGCCTCTTGATGTTATAAACAAGATAGGGATGCCCACAATTACTAACTCAACATTATAATATTGGAGATTTTAGCCATTGCAATAAAGCAAGAAAAGGAAGAAACAAAACTATCATTATTCACATATGACTATATTCATAGAAAATACAGAAAAAATGACAATGAGCAAATGAATTTAGTAATGTTGCAGATTAAGTCAATAAACAAAAACTAATTGTATTTCCTCTAACAGCTACAAAAATTAGAAAATAAAAACATCATTGAGATAGTACCAAAAATATCAAATACCTAGGAATAAATCTAATGAAAACTGTGTAAGACCGCTATTCCAAAAACTAGAAAACATTAGTAAGAGAAATGAACTCAATAAATGAAGATGTAATTCCATGTTCATAGATTAGATTTGCTATATTATTGACATGTCACTTTCCAGCAAACTCATCTATAGGTTTAATGCAATGCCAATCAAAATCCCCTAAGGTTTTTTGGGGAGTGCAAAGCATTTTAACAAAATGATTCCTAAATCTATATAAAAACGGAAATATTCTAAAATGGCCAAGATAATCTCAAACACACAAAGTTGCAGGAATTTAATAATGAGTAGAGGTGTGAAAAGAGACCAAAGGAATACAGTAGAGTACAGAAACAGACCTATAGGTATAGAGTTTATGACATAGTCTCAACTATAATTCCATGGGAGAAAAGGTAGTCATTTCAACAGATGACAGTGGAGGAATTGGCTATTTGTGTGGAAAACATAAACTTTGTCCTGTATTTCACATCAAAGTAAAAAATAAATTTTAGGTGGACCATAGACCTAATTTTGGAAAAGTAGAAAAAATGTCTTTAAGATTTGAGAGTAGGCAAAGTTTTAATGGACAGAACATAGAAGAGAAAATAATAAATAAAATTCTATCAAAATTAAGAACTTCTATTTATTAAACAACATCATGAAGAATGTGAATAGGCTGGGGTGCCTGGGTGGCTCAGTCGGTTAAGCGTCTGCCTTCGGCTCAGGTCATGATCCCAGGGGCCTGGGATGGAGCCCTGTGTCAGGCTCCCTGCTGGGTGGGGAGCCTGCTTCTCCTTCTCCCTCTCCCTCTGCCACTGCCCCGGCTTGCTCATGCTCTCTCTCTGACAAATAAATAAATAAAATCTTTAAAAAAAGTGAATAGGCAAACCACTGAAAGGAGACATGTGCAATATTTGTACATGGCAATATATTCATAAACAATATAAAAATCATTCTTCCAAATCAATTTTTAAAAAGACAAACAAGCTAGTATTAAAAAGGGCAAAATATTTGAGAAGGATCTTCACAAAAAGGATATTAAAATAGCAGAAACCTATGAAACTGTGCTAAACATCAAGAGTCATTATGAATACGCAAATTAAAACCACAATATGGTACTACTTTACATCTACCAGAATGGCTAAAAGTCAAAATACTGAGTATGTTAAGTGTTGGCCAGGATGTGGAGCTCCTAGAAACCTCATACATTGTCAATGCAGATATAAACCAGTTCAACCACTGGATAAAACAGCTTTGCAGTAAAGTTAAATACATGTCTACCTATAGAAACTCCACTTCTAGGTATAGACCCTCCTAAAATAAACAGGTATGTCCACCAAAAGACACCTACAAAAATATTTATAGCAACTTTATTTATAATAAAAGAGACTGGATGCTTCTAGACTGGAAGCATCCCACATGCCCATCAACACAGGAATGAATAAACAATGTGCACTTTATCCATATAATGGAATATAAAAGAACAATAAAAATACTGATAGAAGAAACATAGGTGAAATTGAAAAGCATTATGCTCGGAAAAAGAAGTAAGATACAAAGACTACGTATTTTCTGAAGCAACTTATTTTGGGCTCATAAACATGCAAAACTAATAAAAGATAAAAGAAGACAGAACGGTGGTTACCTTTTGGAGACGGGGTATTGCCTGGTAAGGGGCTTAAAGGAATGTCTAGGTTAAGAGACTTGCTCCTATTTTTGTCTAGATGGTAGTTACAACAGGTGTAAACATCTAAAAACTTTTCAAGATTATATTCGTGCACTTTACTCAAAATAAATAGCACATGAATTAAGAAAAACAGGTTTTAAAAAATGAGACAAAGTAATCCACCTTTTAGTTGAAAACTTGGCAAATGAATAACTCACTTAATCCCCTTATCAGGCAAAAGTTGTTTTTCCCCAATGTTCTTCTATATCTAAAAAAATTAGTCATTAGAACTAGAGGAAGGAAGCATATGAGAAAAGAATAGGATGATTTTTATTGAAATACTTTTTTAACATCACTTACAAAAATTCACACACACACACACATATACATATACACACAAACACATGCACACGTATCTATGATATGGAATATGACTGAACCCAATGTGTCAAGTCAATGTATTTCCATTTGTTCTTCCAAATCACAATCACACACACAGAAGGGGACAGCCAGGTTCTTCAGTATACAGAACTGAAGCTAGCCATAATTATGAACCACTCCAATGCGTCCCTCTCTACGATGATGTCTTAATATCTTCTAAATTAAAATGTGTCTTAGAATTTGAAATCCTACGAATATATGTTTGCACTTTTGATGCCACTGCTCTTGGAAATCTTGGAGAGAAACGCAAAATAACAAATCGTCACGGAACCCTTGGAGTGGCTCTGCTACTAAATTGTCACTGCACAGACTGTTAATGGTACAGGCCGTGGTCACACAATAGCCTGTGATTGTGATCATTTTGTTAGTGCCAAGTTCAGTTACCCACCTCCACCCCCAATCACTTTCTTAAAATGTTCTATTGGCTATTCATAGAATCAAGACTTGAATTAGGCTGGTAATTACAGGCAACATTTTGAAAACATGAAATTGGGAATGCAAATGAAAATCAACAAGGAACTACAGAGTTGATAGTGTAAAGAAAGACAAACTCTCCCCCCAAAATTTTTCTGTTATTGTCTTGCGAGTACTAACAAATGAAATTAACAAAATTAATTGTGCAACATATGTTTGCTATGTTTTTAGTGTAACAAAATAATTTAGGTAATCCCCTTGGAATTTGTTAAGGTACAGTGTGACATATATGATAATTCAGTTTGATGATTGGTGAATATCTTCCTTAAAACAGTTTAGTGACTATTATATATAGTCACTATATATGTGTGTGTATATATACATACATATATTTACAGTTGACTCTTGAACAATGCAAATTTGAACTGTGCAGGTCCACTTATACATGATATTTTTAATAAATGCAGTATAGGACTTTAAATGTATTTTCCTTATGCTTTTCCTAATAGCATTTTCTTTCCTTCAGCTTACTGTATTGTAAGAATATAGTATATAGTACACATATAGTACACATAAGATACAAAATAAATGTTAATAGGTTATGTTATTGGTAAGGCTTCTAGGCAACAGTAGTCTATTAGTAGTTGAGTTTTGAAGGAATCAAAAGTTATACGTGGATTTTCAACTGCAGGGGAAGGGGCATCAATGCCCCTAACCCCCATGTTGTTCAGGGGTGAACTGTCTTTCCGGCAGGCAGAATCAGGAAGTTGCAGGAATGTATACATCTGCTTTCTTTAATGATAGGTTTTGACAGAGTTGTTTATACCTGCAACAGACTGCCTCAAAACGGCATCTCTGTCACTGGGCACCTAAATATTATGCCTATGTCATTTTCCTATTTGGGGCTGGACTTTTGTAGAACGTAGAAGGATAAATGTTTCATTTTAAGTGTCCCTCATTCAATCCATGATTTCACATATTGTACTATAATATAAACCACGGATTTGGAGATTTGTTGTCAACGAATTATTTTCAACTAAATTCTTATATTTTACAATGTAATACAAGTTTGGATTAAAATTGACTGATATGTCAACATAACTCAGAATGATAAAAATAAAAATAAGAGGAAACTTTTGCTACTCTGAAGCAGCAACTGACTTGTCTTAACCAGATTCGCTTGGGCTTTGAATAGAGGAAAATGGCAAATACATGGAAAGTACAGCAGATAGAGTTCAATCCTTCACTTATAAAAATGAGCCACTTGACAGCATGGATGGATCTAGAGAATATTATGCTAAGTGAAATAATTCAGACAGAGAAAGACAAATACCATATGATCTCACTTATATGTGGAATCTAAAAACAAAACAAATTAATAAACAAAAAGCAGAACCAGATCTATAAATACAGAGAACAAACTGATGGTTGCCAGAAGGAAGGGGGTGTGGTGATGGGTAAAATGGGTGAAGGGGAGTGGGAGATACCGGCTTCCAGTTATGGAATGAATAAGTCACAAGAATAAAAGGCACAGCATAGTGAACATAGTCAGTGGTATTGTAATACTGTTGTATAATGACAGATGATACCTATACTCGTGGAGAATGTATCATAGAGTTGAGTCACTGTTATACACCTGAAACTAATATAACATCATGTGTCAACTATACTCAAATAAAAATAAAATTTTAAGTGTTTTAATTTCTAAAAATTTAAAAATAAGGCATGCCTGTTCTTAATCTTTTATAAGGTTTATTTAGCTTTCTCATATTTATAAAATTGGATATAATAACTATAAGAAATAGAGTGACATGTGCACAAGCATCAACCTCAAGTTGTGAGCTATAATATAATTTATATCATCTGTGTAAGAATTATGCAGTAAATTTGCTAAGGAAATATCACTGAGTGTATTATCTACTGTGCAATTTTGCAATGCCTTAGAATTCAGGGCTAAGAAAAAGTTTTGCTTCCCCCAAGGAACTGTAATGCTTCCTTCCTTGTCATAATAAACCTTATGTGACCAAACACATAACCCTTCACTTTGGTTTCCAGGAACCTCAAAGACAAACTGGGAGCTCAATTGTATCAAACGGACTTTCTTATTTTTTCCTAACACAGCTCTCCTATTTATATTAATGTATTTCATAACCCCCAAACTCTACCTGTGTCATCATAGTTTTACTGTACAGAGGTGCAAGCTGCCGAAAATCTTTTAGCGCACAAAGTGGGGAGAAATAATTATTTTGCTGAACAGTAACAGCCAAGAGGTTGCATTAGTCTGCTAAGGCTGCCGTGACAAGCACCAGGAATGGAGTAGGGCTTAAACAAGAGAAATTTACTGAGACTCAGTTCTGGAAGCCAGAGGTCCAAAATCAAGTTATTAGCAGGATTGGTTCCTTCTGAGGAAGGGGGCATCTGTTCCATGCCTCTCTCCTGACCTCTGGTGGTCTGCTGGCAACCTTGGTGTTCCTTTGACTTCTAGATGAATCACCTTGATTTCTGCCTTCACCTTCATATGGTGTTATCCTTGTGTGCATGTCTATCTCTGCATTCAAATTTCTCACTTTACAAGGACACAGTCATGCTGGGTTAAAGCCCACCCTAATGACCTCATCTTAAAATGACCTTATGTCCAAATATGACCTTATTTCCAGTTAAGATCATGTTCACAGGTACTGAGGATTAGTCCTGCACCTCTTCTTTGTGTGTGGGATGGGAGTGTGCAACCCACCACAGAGTTTGGACAACTAGTGAGAGGAAACAGAAAAGAATCAATTCCATGTGACTTTAAAGCCCATGGTTGTCCTTCCTGCGCCCTCCCATTCCAGCTTGGCGCGGACGGGCTACTCTACCTAAGTGCACTTTGGTTCTTCCGAAAGCTCCAGCACTCAGCTAATCAGACCGAGAATAGGGACAAATGACTCCCAAGGCAGGTGTAACTGGTCCCTCTGGTATGGACTGCTTTTGCCTGATGAGTTGTAAAAGAAAATGCTGAGGTGAGGCTTAGGTATATACTGCTATCATCTAAGTTTTATTACAACTGCTGTAACAATAATCAGAGCAGGATCATAAATTTTTCCTCCTTCAAGTTGGCTATGGGAAGACTCAGCTGTTTTCTTTTTGACTACAAAGTGCTTCATCTTTTGCATGACTGCCCCCCTCTGTGTGGTGTTGGTGAGGATGGAGGTAAATGGGGCAGGGGAAGGCTTAAATTAGTTCCAGTAGGTCAGGTGGCTCAATCCAATACTATAAACAAACTCACATTTTCCTCTCTTCTTGTGATCCCCTCCCAGACTGCATTGGGCATATGGAGACTGCAGTGAGTTTCAAGGCCTCAGAACGATGGAGAGACAGGGTCTCTGAATCTATGGGAAACTGGGGAACGTGAGGGTCATGCCAGTCTCTGGTGTGGGTTGTTCACTGAATGGGGCCCTCCCTGGGATCTGGTGCGGGTCTGACAGCTAGTCTCCTGCAGCCCGATTAGGGCTGAGGGCTGCTCCCTGGAGCCTTGGCCTTCCTTCAATTCTCACTGGCACAGCCCAGCAGTCAGCACCTGTGCCTCTCATTCAGGGCACCCAGGAACTTCTCAGCCCCATCCGTGCCACAGTGACAAGGAGGCAGGCTCAAGAAAGCTGAACACCAACATCTGCTCCATGCCTAACTACACTGCAGCACCTGGTTCACTTTGAAGCCCCTTCTCACTATGCCCAGTGGGTATGGGGCAAGTCAGCTAAGTGATTTTCTGTTGTTGGTACTTCTTGTAACTAATACAAAATGTCTTTCTAGTCCTGGACAAAGTCTGGAGAGGGAAAACCATCCTGCCTTTCCTATCTTCCCCTTCTCTTATCCCATTCCTCAGATCAGAAGGGATAAACTTTCTTTCTTTTCTTTTTCTGTCTAAGCAGGTCCTACCTATGTAAAACTATGATCTAGTCTATCCACAGACTTCTTGATAATGAATTTTGTAAAGCCTGCCTCTGTTGACAGTCTGGCTTTCATTTCAACCATCTAGCTGTTTACTGAAAATTCCCCTTAGAAACGTCAAATGCTGGATTTCATCTTGTTCTCTTTCCATTTCTCCAGTAAAGATCCTAAGTCAGCTCTTCCCATAGTGGATACTTTAGCTCATTTGGAAGGAAGTCAGACATTCATAAAAATGCAAACGAGAAAGCAACTTGCATTCTGTCTCTGTCTATTTCTCTCTCTCTCATACACACACACTCAAATGTTATTTCTATTACATAATAACCTATACCTCTTGAGCATGTACTTAGTATACACATTGTGCTAACTTTTTTTTTAAGGTTTTATTTATTTATTTGACAGAGAGAGACAGCGAGGGAGGGAACACAAGCAGAGGGAATGGGAGAGGGAGAAGCAGACTCCCCACTGAGCAGGGAGCCCAATGCGGGGCTCGATCCCAGGACCCTGGGATCATGACATGAGCCGAAGGCAGATGCTTAATGACTGAGCCACCCAGGTGCCCCAGTACTAATTCTTGATATATATCATGTCACTTAATATTGGCAACAACTCTGAAATATGGGACTTTTTAATACCATTTTTCAGATGAGGAAACTGAGGATTTTTCCCAAGTTAAATTACTTAAAAGTGGCAGAGCCAAAAAACTAAACCTGGTCTCTTCTGTTTATTTCAATCTAAAAAGCTATGTGTACCTGAACTTCATTCCACCTTGTCCCATTATAATTCTTTAAAAACTGATATTCTCGTAAAGCAATTCTCCAGTCTCTCCCAATCTCCCCCAAGATTTGTACAATGCCTGAAACTATTTATAGCTAGTGATTCCATGAGCTCCCTCTCCCTTGATGTCACCGTGTCCCTGAGAATCAACTGCAACTCTCCCACTTAATTCTGACACTGATGCTTGTCTTCTCTACACAAAGATTAACTGTCATGGATGCCCGGTTGCCTAAGCATTTTTCATGCCTAGTAAATATACTTGTCATCAATAACCTATTAGCATTCAGCAGCTGCAATAAAACAAAAATTAACAGTTTAAGAACAAACAGTTTAAGCTCCAGAATTTACAGAAATCCATAAGCAAAGCAACTTACAAAGACAGGCAGGTTTGCTTCCAATGGAAAGCTCTAGCTTTCCTCCAAAGTCCAAACTTCCTATCACAATATAGCATCTAAGACTTCAGACCCAGCAGTGGGACTTCTTTAAGAAAGACCTTGTAGCCTTCTGTAAATATCTATTTGCTCACCAGACTTGTCCCCAGGCCCTCTTACTTTATGTGTGTGTGTGTGTGTGTGTGTGTGTGTGTGTGTGTGTACACGTGCATATATGTGTATATATAAGATTTATGGAAACCTTACCTATTTTCCTTTTTGTTTCACATATAATTAGGACAGGATGCTATTCCAGCTGCAACAGCTTTGAGAGCTCATTCACAAAACAAAAGTTCATATAAAAATAATTTACGTCATAAATAAAGTCATGAGGAAGATCTCATATAATATCTTTTAGAAGCTCAATTACTTGGAGTCCTCCAGGTAAATTTTCTTGGCTCCCATGCCTCAGCCCTTTCCAGGTCTCAGGAACTTTCTATTGCTTCCTCCTCAACTATAAACTCTGGGGAAGGAGAGGCAGATAGTGCTCAGAACTGTCCACACTGTACCATTGGAAAGCAATTGGGACAACAAGCGATTGTGATAACAAAGTAGAGTTTTTTTACAAAAAAGCAATAATAGTTTCAAAAGTGACAGGATACAGCTACAGAAAAGAGCAGATTAAAGAGGAGTGTCTGATAAAAGCACTTTTAGCTTTGTAATTTTAATCATTCTGATGTTTTGATGAATGCTTAACCTTAGCAAATAGGCTGGAGGTTGAGGTGTTAATCATGGAATGTGCGGACTGTTGCTGCTGCCTTTGAGCCTTGAACGTGAATGTGCAAGTGGAACCTAAGGCCTGAGGATGCTCTCAAAGCTTGACTTGCTGAACTGGTAGAATTGCAAGGAAACCTCACTAAAAGGTAAATGTTTATGGTCCTAGTTTAAAAAATACTTGCAAACGCCATAATATACAAAAGAAAAAACAAGTTCATGGGCTCTGCAGGAGATGCATGTGTGTGCAAACATCCATACACACACACACACACACACACACACACACTCATTTTTCCCCCAAACTACCTTAATGATATCACCAGTGAGGATCTATAGAGATTTGCCACTACAAAACAATTTTAATGTGTGATCTGGTCATCATTCTCCACTACTCATTGCACTTTGGTATCTTATTATCATGGTTTGGTAAACCAGTGATTTCAAAGATTGCTTCCCCATTACGTATCCAATATTACTTTTTTAAAATTTTATTTTATTATGTTATGTTAATCACCATACATTACATCATTAGTTTTTGATGTAGTGTTTCATGATTCATTGTTTGCGTATAACACCCAGTGCTCCATGCAGAACGTGCCCTCTTTAATATCATCACCAGGCTAACCCATCCCCCCATCCCCTCCCCTCTAGAACCCTCAGTTTGTTTTTCAGAGTCCATCGTCTCTCATGGTTCATCTCCCCCTCCGATATTACTTTTTAAAGCAAATACTTAAAAATCTCATTTAATCAGGGAGGTTTCTTCTGACGAAACTGAATATTCAGCTTCTAGTTGCAAACAATTTCTGTCATTCCTCTAAAACATCACAGGACATCAGGATTGGTACATTAAGTGCTAAAAACAAACCACCACATATATTTCCTCTTACTCTGACAACTATAACTTTCTGAAGATAACATCAGGTACACCTAATGTCAGAAAAACATATCAATGTTAAGGGGTAAATTATTTTCAAATAAAAAAATCAGCTGGAGAGCATGTAATCATGGGTAATACCGGGAGAACCAAGCCACTGAAATGAAGATGAAAACAAAGGAATAATCAATCCATTTCAGTATGACTGATTGACATTTTAAGTAATGAGGAGAAGAGTAACATTAAAGACATAATAAAAATCACCCCTCTATTATGTGATGTGAGGATTTAAAAAAAAATAACTTAACAAGTATGTGCTCTACTTGCCTGAAGTTAATAGCTGATTTAAAAGAGTAGGAACTACACACACTATATTTTTATTTACTGCCCTCTTTCTAGACATGAGAAAAATTAATGGATAGGGGATAGCAAGAATGAAGTGAGAAGGGGGATATATCATAAATGTAATCTCATGTCAGCATCACATGGATGAGGTCACAAAATAAGAGTTTATTATAACATAAAAGTGTATATTGTAATGCACATAAATTGCTTTGTTTCCTTTTAGGATACTAGGTGAACTCTGTAATGACAATTTGCTTTACTCTAATTATGATATGCTTCCCCTTCTATAATAACAAAGTATATTTAACCTACCTGATATGGAGCATGGAATAATTAAGAATGACTCTGAAACTATTGTTGCAAGAGATGTGTTTGATGAGGGTACCCAGAAAATGCCTGTTTACTAGTCAATGAGAGAATCTGGTTTCAGCTCAGACTGCAAGCAGCAGGTGAAGTCCTCCAGAGAGAGGTTTTAGCACTCTATTATGAATGCCAAGAACATGTTGATCTGGCCATGATACACATCTGATAAAGGGAACTCAGAAAGAGGTAACTGAGGGGCGCCTGGGTGGCTCAGTTGTTAAGCGTCTGCCTTCGGCTCAGGTCATGATCCCAGGGTCCTGGGATCGAGCCCCGCATCGGGCACCCTGCTCCGCGGGAAGCCTGCTTCTCCCTCTCCCACTCCCCCTGCTTGTGTTCCCTCTCTCGCTGTGTCTCTCTCTGTCAAATAAATAAAATCTTAAAAAAAAAAAAAAAAAAAGGAGGTAACTGAATGGGGAAGGCAGGACAGGGTGGTAGGGAGAGGGAGGGTGAGAGTGAGTGAGCAGGACCACTACCCAGTCATTTTCCCTATCCAGTAGGTTGGCTTCTGAGATTGGAAGAACATATTGACCATTAAGAAAGATAAATTTCATTATGAATTAGCCGAACTAGAATTAGGCATTTGAGCAAATCTATAAACAATGTCTAAGATCTAGTATGAACAGTCTAAAACAAGTGCTGGACATCCTGGTTCATAGAGCATGATCCAAGAGGACTGTAAATCATATAAGAAAGACTCCCCAGAACCCGGAAAGAAGACCAAAATGGGACAAGAACTATCCCATCCGTCAGAGTCACTAAGGGTTATTTTGGGATTCCTAGTGAGGAGAAACTACACTTATCTTAGCAATTACTGTATTAAAAAGAGTGAATCAGCCATTCTCAAAAAAAGCCTTGGATCCCTCATAAAATCCTAAATTGAACAGTTACTCTAGACATTGTTACATATTGATAGCAAGACCAAGTGAGTGTCGTTAATGATTATAAGATTTTAGTTCTCAACTTGTACCAAGCAAAGCTGGCAGCCACATGTTTTGTGTATGTGGTTTATTTCCAACAGGGTTTGCTGCAGTGTTTTCCATACATTAATTGTGAGTAATTTTAATCAATGGTTCTGTTTTACTGCAATTTCTCCCATCTCATCAATGGTATCTCCATCTCTCTAGGACACAGGCCAAAAAGCTCAGAGTTAACCTTGGTTTCTCTTTTGGCTCAAACCTCATATCTAAAACATCAACAAATCCTCCTGGTTCTACCTTTAAAATATCCATAACCTGACCATTTCTCATCATATTCACTGTGACCACCTAGGTCTAAACCACCACCATCTCCTTCCTGAATTATTGCAGTACCCTCCTGACTGGCCCCCTTTCCCACCCTGCCCTGCCCCCAACATTCTTTTCTCAGCATGCCCAACACAGTGTCCTTTTACAATATTAAGCCAAATCATGTCATTCCTCTACTCCAACCTGACAATGGCTTCCTCATTTCTCATTGGCTTTCAAGGACCTACACAATCTAGCAATTCTCCCACCCCACCCCCACCCCACACCCATCTCTTGACCTCTTCACCTTCCATTCTTCCCCACACTTTGTTGTGGCCAAGTTGGCCTCCTTACAGTTCTTCAAATATACCTGGCATGTTTCCACCTCAGGGCTTTGGCACTGGCTATTGCCTCTGCCTGGAATATTCTTTTGTATAGATATGCATGCCTTGCTACTTTACCTCCTTGAGCATTTTTGTTCAAATGTCACTCTCAATAAGCCAAACCTAGACCATTAATTTTTTCCAATGACCTCTTCTCTCCCCAAATCTCTATCTTCTTTCCTGCTTTATATTTCTCATTAGTGCTTAGCCATTCTAATATATTATATACCTTGTTTCCTTATTGTTTTTATCCCCCAACTAGAATTTTAGTTCCAGCAGAGCAATAGCTTGTTTTGATTACTGTTATGTCTCTAGCACTGAGAATAGTGTCTGACACAGAGTAGACCCTAAATAAATATCAACCGATTGATGGAATGAATGAATAAATGTAAAGTTAACCATTATGTATACAACTGGGAGTAAAATACACCTTTAGGTTGGCAGACTGGATTCCAGATTCACTGGACAGAGCAGGGGAAGATGAAATGATTGGTGTCTAAATAACAAAACAAATGAGTAAACAAAAAGCAGAATCAGACCTATAAATACAGAGAACAAGCTGATGGCTGCCAGAAGGAAGGAGGGTGAATGATTGGGCAAAGTGGGTGAAAGGCAGTGGGAGATACAGACTTCCAGTTATGGAATGAATTAGTCATAAGAATAAAAGGTACAGCACAGGGAATATAGTCAATGGTACTGTAAAAGCATTGTATGGTGACAGATGGTAGCTACAACAGTGGTGAGCACAGCATAATACGTAGAGTTAGTGAATCACTATAATGTACACCTGAAACTAATGTGACCTGTGTATCGACTATACACAACAACAACAGAAATGGTTAGCAGAGGTGATAGAAGCGAGGAGAAGTGGGATTGATTGAGGCCCCTACTAAGTTCTTGACATCTACTGGGATCTTATATGGTCAGATTATCCATAATGAACTTCCCCAGAACCTTAAGAAGTAGATTGTATTTATCATCTTGATTTTACAAGAGAGTCAGAGGAAGCTTTGAGAAATTAACCAGGAGTAAAGTAAGGTCACCATAGTTAGATCTGGAAGTCATCCACAGGGCCATCTAATCTTGAACGATGTAGTGAAGAGAATTCATCTTAGAAAACATCCTGCCTATGACCTTCTGGATATTTGAATACACTTGGACAAGGGGGAGGGAGGAGGGATGAGGGATGGTTGTTGAGCACATCTTCCCGGGGCTTGGCTGACAAGTTGACAGTGATGGAAAGAACCAGGACACAGGATTAGCAGGCACTATTCAACTTCACAGATTTTTCTGATGCTTTGAGTCACAGAAAGAGAAAACACATTTCTCAAGGCTTACACAACTCTTCAGGAAGCTAGCAGAAGATTCTCCTCTCCGTTTTGTCCTGAGGCTAATTAATATCATACAAATGATAAACCTGACAGATTCTGGTCAATGTGTTCTCAAATGAAAGCATCACTTCTGCATTAGGAGTCACTGCAACATTTCAATCTTTTTAAAAACACTCCAATCTTTTTTAATTGTCTGAACACAGAATATGTGTGTGTGTGTGTATACATATACATATACATATGTATACACACATGATATATAGCATATATATTCACTATTTATATAAATAATACGCATATAATATTCTAATCAGAAAAATACTTAATATTTTAAATACTCTGAGAAACTGAACTATGCAGATCAAAGCTTACAATGAATCACTTTCCAAGGAAAGCTATTTTTTTCCTAGCAGTGCAGAATGAAGAAATGTTTTCTTTTGTTTCTCTTATAATTAAACTTGTTTGAAACTCCTGAAGAGGTGAGAAAGGAATG
The DNA here is from genome assembly GCF_004348235.1 of Phoca vitulina. Taxonomy (NCBI): domain Eukaryota; kingdom Metazoa; phylum Chordata; class Mammalia; order Carnivora; family Phocidae; genus Phoca; species Phoca vitulina. The sequence continues at coordinate 11,719,685 of NW_022589718.1, forward strand.
GTTATACATGTGTAACAGCTCTCTGATGTCTGGTCCTCAATGGATCTCCGATTCGGTGGGGAAAACATGAGTTTAAACTAGCTGCAAAAAAAAGTCATGCTTTCTACACACTGGGAAGGCACACTCTAATAAATATGTGAAAGAACAAAAGCAAGCTGACATCCATCTTTGCTAAGCAGCCTATTTGCTGAAGAAACAGGATATGTCTTAATGGTTCAGGGGACTCAGGCAACAGATGCATTCTTTAAATACTGCCAAATGGGTGGAGAGAATAGCAACAGAAATACACTGGTCCCAACTCTTCTGATTCAAGTGAGGTGCTTTATTCCCAGAAATATTTTTAGCCTTCACGATGCGGCATAACTTCTAGGAGTTCTTCCTAATCCCTATAGGGTTTGGGGGCCGGGGTGGGCGGTGAGTAGGGACCCTAAATCACAGTTAGGTACACATATCAGGACTGGACATAATCAGTATGGGCCCACGTTACCATCCTTCAGGTATGTAGCACCATAGGTTTGCCTTCCAGCTAATTTTAACAAAATTCTGAGAGGCAGATCCATGTTAAAATGACTCTTAAAAATGTGTAGCCCCCCCATTTTTCCAAAGAAGACATCCAAATGGCCAACAGACACATGAAAAAGTGCTCAATATCGCTCGGCATCAGGGTAATCCAAATGAAAACCTCAATGAGATACCACCTCACACCAGTCAGAATGGCTAAAATTAACAAGTCAGGAAATGACAGATGTTGGCGGGGATGCGGAGAAAGGGGAACCCTCCTACACTGTTGGTGGGAATGCAAGCTGGTGTAGCCACTCTGGAAAACATATGGAGGTTCCTCAAAAAGTTGAAAATAGAGCTACCACAGGACCCAGCAATTGCACTACTGGGTATTTACCCCAAAGATACAAACGTAGGGATCCAAAGGGGTACGTGCAGTCCGATGTTTATAGCAGCAATGTCCACAATAGCCAAACTATGGAAAGAGCCAAGATGTCCAACGACAGATGAATGGATAAAGAAGATGTGGTCCATATATACAACAGAATATTATGCAGCCTCAAAAAACACAAAATCTTGCCATTTGCAACATGACTGGAACTAGAGGGTATTATGCTAAGCAAAATAAGTCAATCAGAGAAAGACAAGTATCATATCATATCATATCATATCATATCATATCATATCATCTCACTGATATGAGGAATTCTTAATCTCAGGAAACAAACTGAGGATGGCTGGAATGGTGGGGGGTGGGAGGGATGGGGTGGCTGGGTGATAGACATTGGGGAGGATACGTGCTATGTTGAGCGTTGTGAATTGTGTAAGACTGATCAATCACAGACCCATACCTCTGAAATAATACATATGTTAAAAAAAAAAGAAGAAGAAGAAGAAGATAGTAGGAAGGGACAAATGAAGGAAGGGAATCGGAGGGGAGACAAACCATGAGAGATTACGGACTCTGCGAAACAAACTGAGAGTTCTAGAGGGGAGGGGGGTGGGGGGATGGGTTACCCTGGTGATGGGTATTAAGGAGGGCATGTATTGCATGGAGCACTAGGTGTTATATGCAAACAATGAATCATGGAACACTACATCAAAAACTAATGATGTAATGTATGTTGACTAACATAACATAATAAAATTAAATTAAAAAAAAATGTGTAGCCCCAGAGAATATCACTGCCTGGCTCTGAGTCATGGATACCCTGGCCAGCAGTATGGTGAAAACTCAGGGGCTGTGAATATATTTTATTTCTCAAAATAGTCTGGGGGAAAACCCTATAGAATTGACATGTCATCACAGTTGAGAATACAAAATTATTAGAAATCAAGATACTCAGATTGTAGTTTCTGTCTATGCCATGAACCGACTGAGGAAATTTGAACTAATGATGGCATCTCTTTGGGCCTCAGTTTTAGCAATTGCAAAGAGTGACCTTGAACAAGCTGCCTATTTCCTCTGGACTTCATTGAACTATCCATTATAAGCAAGCTTACTCTGGTATTTTATGATATTATTAGGGAGATTCTTATTATAATATTGCTTGTTGAAGCTAGTTAATGTCCCTGCCTGCAGGAGGCATTTAAGGAGGATTCTGAGCAGAATTAGCCAAACAATCAAATAATGCATCTCTAAGAGTTGGGATTATTTGCTTGGTCAATGAAAATGTGAAGGTCAGAGGCAGTGTGGCTTGAGTGGAAAGGTCACTGGGTTGGAAATCCTGCACTTTGGTGACTAGTACCAAGTTTGCTTCCTGAAACCTGATTTAGTACCTTAGCAACTGGTTAATTTGCAAGACACCTTATGAGTAAACAGTTTTATGCTATATATCTTAACAACAGAAATTTTTGATGGAGACTTGTAATCCTTTCTGTGATGTCTGAGGGAGTCTGCTTGTTTAAATCAAAATAAAAGTAATATCAGTGGGGTGGAGAAATGGCCTGGCACTCTGAAATATCGAACCCTGAAATTAGATCCTCTTTGGCATCTCAAACCATAAATAGCTACCAGTTTTAAATGCTGTATTCACCTTCTATTGCTGCATAACAAATTACCAAAACCTTACTGGCTTGAAACAAAGCCTTATATCATAGTTCTGCAGGTCAGACGTCCTGACAGGCTCCGTTGGGCTTTACTCAAGGTATCACAAGGTCAAAATCAAGGTGTTGACTAGCAAGCATGGCTCTCATCTGGGGACTGTGGGGAAGAATCCACTTCGAAGATCATTCAGGTCGTTGACCAATTCCAGAAATTTGTGGCTCTAGGTCTGAGGACCAGTTTCCTTTGCTGGCTGTCAGCTATGAACCTCTCTCTCAGCAACCTGTGGCCACCCACATCCTTCTCAAGGGCCCCTCCATATTCAAACCAGCAAGAGCAGGTCAAGTCCTTTCTACTTTGAATCTCTCCCACTTTCCCTTCTTCTTTCTTCTGCCACTAGCACAAGAATGACCTCTGCTCTTAACATCTGATAGTAAATTAGGTCCACTGGGATAATCTCCCCCCTTTTAAGGTCAACTGTACCACATAACATAAGGGAGTGATAACTCACAACATTTAAAGTTTCTGGATATTAGTCATGTAGAATTTGGGGGCCATTTCCAGAAATTCTCTCTAACACATAATGCTTTAGTTATGTCTTTTCTAGAGTCACAAGGCCTAAACAACAATGACCTTTTTGCTGGCTATTTGGATAATATATCCATGCAAATAAAGACAAATGAGTGTCTTCTATTTTGGTACAATTCAGAGGTTCTTACCATTTTTGTGACCAGAGAACATCGCAGGTGGGCGCTCTAAACAAACACTCCCCAATTTGCACATAGTCAAATCAGGATTCAAAAGTAACTCAATTTATGGCCACACAACCAAAATCAAACTGGGAAATCAGTGAATATCTGAGAAATATGATCCATACAAGTAACCAAGTTAAATGACTAATACAAAATAAGACTCTAAATGTTTTTATTCCTAAATGTATGGAGTCATTATCTTTTGGATAGTTATCTGAATAACTGCCACAAAACTCCCTACTTTATTCCTTTGTGCATGCTTCCAAAGTATAAAAAGACAAATATTTAGTCTAAAGTACTGAACTGGATAGAGAGTGAGACACATAATTTTAATATGTTAAGTAAAGTAACTAAAACAAAGAAACTTCTAATGAATGGAAACTCAAAAACTGCTTTTAATCTTCCCATTAATGACCTATATTGTATTGAAAAATTCAAGCACGAACAATAAAAAATGAAATGGAAATGGTATCAGCTTATGGAGCTATATAACAGCAGCCAAAGAAAATGGTTCAACTCATTTTTTTACTAAATAATAATAATTTAACACTCATCTCCCTGAATATTTTGTTTCTGCCCATCCACCCTGAGGAGGCATTTGAATTACCGTAGACAACTTTTACTGTCAGTCAAGTGTCTAAAGTATCACACCAATTGCCTCTGAAATATTTTAAGATAAATAAAAAATCTTGACATGTAAAATTGCCTTTGATATCTGTTGAGAATCATTATTCAGTAACACTACTTGATATCAATACTTGAAACTAGCAGTTAAACCAGATTCTTAAGATGACTATCTTTTCGGTAATTATCATTTTGACAAATTTGAAAGTCATTGCCACTATATTTTTTTCCTACAAATCTGTCATTCATTCATTCTTGACCAATCTCACCATTTTTATAGGGATGGCTTACATGTAATTGTTTATATACTATAACAAACTTTCACAAAACACACCAAAGAAGTCCTTAAATGCCTTCCATTGGCTACCAATTATGAACTTCAGGGAATACCTAAGATTTTGTGAGAATACATGACTCTTTAGCATCTGGCCCTAGTGTTAAGTGCCACCAGCCCCTTCCCCTAAATTCACACAATCTACAGAATAGCTGCACCACCTTCTCAATCATCACCTACTTTGCTTTGACTTCCCTCCTTCCTTTCTCCCTCCCTTCCTTCCTTCTTCCTGTACCTTCTCCCTCCTCCGTCTACTCCTTCTATTCCTTCCCCTTTCCTTTCTTTGCTTTCTTACTTTTTCCTTCCTCCTTCCCTTCCTGCATTTCTTTGGCTCTCTCTTTCTCTCTTTGCTTTTCTTCCTTTCATTGGACGTACTGAATTTTCTTCAAGTCTATGAATTAAACTCAAAATTTGTTCTTCCTTGGTTATCCCCACTTTATTAAGAAAATACCTGTATTAATTCCCCTTACCATGCTTATATATAAATACAATTTTATATTGCTCCCAAGATAAATATCTTAACACACACATTCTCACCTCTCAGAGGTGTCACCATGCCCTTTCTCCAATGTTCCCACCCCATTCCACTGCATCATTGTTTTCTTAATTGAAGTTAGTTGACATACAATATACACCACATTTTTATCATTGAGAAGTTTTGGTCTAGAATGTTTTAGATATACTTTTTCTCTTTTGGTTATTGCTTATTTACAAATAATAAATCTTAGTGGTAGCTTTCTCATCAATAAGCCCCATATTTTCTTGTGATCTCCTGGATTTCTTTTTTCTTTTTTTCTGGAGAATTTTTTTTATAATCAATAGACTTTATTTTTTAGAACAGTAATGGGTTTACAGTAAAACTGAAACCAAAATAGTTTCAATATACCCCTTCTCCTCCCACCAACACATTTTTTTTTCTATTAACATCTTACATTAATGCGGTACCATTGTTACAATTAATGAACCAACACTGACACATTATTAGCTAAAGCCCATAAATTACTTTAGGGTCCACTTTGTGTTGTACAGTTCTATTGGTTTTAATAAATGCAAAATGAAATGTATCCACATTTATAGTATCATACAGAATAGTTTCACTGCCCTAAGAATGTCCTATGCTCCACCTATTCATCCCTGCCTCCCCTCCCTCCCCCTGAACCCTTGATCTTTTTACTGTCTCTATGGTTTTGCTCTTTCAAGAATGTCATATGTACAGTATTGTATGAATTGTACACTCTCTAACCTTTTGAGACTGGTTCCTTTTATTTAGCAATATATATGTAAAGTTCTTCTGTTTTTCATGGCCTGATAAGTCACTTCTTTTGATCACTGAATAATATTCCATTGCATGGATATCCCACCTTTGAAGGTATTTTCAAAGTACATTTTAAGTGGTAAAACTAATAATAAATCTGTTTCATCTTCACATCTAATATTTGGCAAGATAATAAATTTCCATATTTGAAGTGCCTTTTCTTTGACAATATACTGCCCTCATGTATCCAGTATAACTGATTAAAAATATTATAGCAATCTAATTTCTTGTTCCTTTGTAGATGAACCATTCCCTCTCCCCTGGAAGATTTTGGTATATTTTCTTTACTTTTGATATCCTAAAATTCACAGAAATGTATCTATATGTAGGCTTTTTTTCTTTATTTATTCTATTTTGTCCTTTCTAGAACCCTTCAATTTGAGTTTACATATTTATATAATTTCAAAAATTATAAGATAATATCCTCAAAATATCTCTTACCCTTAATTTTTTGCTGCTTCTTGAATGTCTATTTTATGAATATTAACATTTTAACATCTGCTCTCTATTTCACTTTTTCTTTCATCTATATGTTTCATTTTTTTATCCTTTTCTTATGTTTTCTAGAAAAGTTCCTGAAAGTGGTTTCCATTTTTTTCAATTGGTTAAGGCATATTTTTTGGTCTAGAATATGGTCCAGTTGGTGAAAGTTCCACATGAGCTTGAAGAATGTGTGCTCTGCAGTTGTTGGATGGAATAGTATATACATGCCAATCAATTTGATTGATCGTATTGTTCAGGACAACTTACTGACTTTATATTCTTACTTATTTCTTGCATCATTGCATCTTAATTCTTTTTTTTTTTTTTTAGGAGTTGCCCTAGAATTTACAATATGCATTTATCCCTGAATAGAATTCAGACTATGTCAAAAGAATCTTACGATATTACAAAAGTGTTTGAATCAACCTCACTGAAAGGGATTGAAGCAAAAGTTGCTAAGTGATTTTGGAAATGAGTAGAATCCATAAGACTAAAAGCAAAAGGAACTGTACGTAAGCCCTGTACTCTAGTTGATAAAGTTTTTTTTTTCCCCTACATGGTACAGTAGGTTAAAACTTTGGTTCTGCTACATATGTATGCAGGAATTTAACAATCATGTAAGTGCATGGAGGATGGCATAAACTGGGCTCCTCACTGTTGGAGTAGGAGTTTACGAATAAGCAAGAAGAGAAGCCCAGAATGAACCAGGTGGTCATAGGTGAGAGTTGGAGATACCAATATGAACCCATGCTTAGCTTAATACAGATAGAGATGGCTACAGATAAAAACATTTATAGATTAAATGTATATACATGGATTAGTATGCACACATGTATTTCTTTGCTTTGCCAGCTGAGAGAGCCTAGAAAAAGACTCCAGTAGCAACAAGCACTCCAGAACTTGGCTTCAACACTATTCTCCAATTATAGGTATTCCTTCAAGGACTCCTTGAAAAACTGGCTGATTCCAGGACTGGGGCAGGAGAAACACAGATGAGCTTAGTGAATCTTGTAGTTCTAGAAAGTAAGAAAGTACTCAACAAAACAAAACGACCTTTCATGGATGGGGAATGTCAAAGGGACACAGAAGCCAAAGGCCAAAGCTGGAGCAATATCTACTGGATTATAAAAAGTATGAAATGAATTTCCATGAGTTCATACTAATATAATTGAATGAATAAATGAATGAATGGAGTAGAAGACACAAATTTACCATACAGAAGAAATCCAAATAAGGTATGCAGATGCTCCACCCTCAAGGAGGTAGACTATAACCCCCAACTCTTTAAATGGGAGTTATACACAATGACTTCCTTCCAAAGAACACAGTATGGAAAGGAGAAAAACAGTATATTTATAGTGGAGAAATCTGACAGTATCTCAACCAGGTGATCAAGGTCAAAATCAACAGTGTTAAGTCATGTTAAAATATGTACCCTTGACTGACACACTGAAAATGGCACTTTATTTACCTTTGGATCGTCCATCATCTCTGAAACCCTTAACCTTAGTCTAATTACTGAAAAAAAAAAAAAAACCTACTATCACAATTTCCAATAAAGGGGCATCCTGAAAGACATCTGACCAGTGTTCCTCATAACTTATCTTTAAAAACAAGAAAAGTCTGACAAATGATATAGCCAAGAGGAACCTAAGGAACCTAATGATTAAATGTAACATGGCGCCCTGGTTGGGACCCTGAAAAAGAAAAAGGATGTAAAGTAAAACCTAAGGCATTCTGAGTAAATTATAGACTTCAGTTAAATAAAAATAATGTATTTTCAATATTTATTCATTGCTTATAACAAAAATACCATGCCAATGTAAGATATTTTTAATAGAGGAAACTGGGTATACCATATATGAGAATTCTCTGTATTATCTTTGCCATTTTTCTGTAAATCAGAAACTGTTCTAAAAAACAAGATTTGTTTAGAAAATGCAAAAAAGCTTATCACATTATTATTATTAATAGTGAAAAATTGAAAGCAAACCTAATATCCAATAAAGAAATTGGTAAATAAATTATGGTTCATCGATATAAAAAAAGGAATTTTATATTATTTTTTAAAAGAATGTAAATGCTGTATCAATTTAATGAGCAAATGTGGTTTCCTCTGGGGAATGGAACCAAAAGAGAGGGTAAAGAGGAGATTTTGCTTTCCAGTGTAAGTTTGTTTGTATTATTGCAATATCTTAACCATAGTCATATGAATTTGTTGAATAAAATTTGTGAAAAGAGGACGTCAGGCTCTTTTTCAAGGACAGGGTGTCATTAAGGTATTTCCTTAAGGTACTGATCTTGCCAAGATAGGCAACAACCCCCGGCACCTGTCAATAGTAACCCGCAGATACTGTAACTTATAAAACTTGTTCTGAATAGCTTGTCCCAGACCACATCACTAGAGTTCAAAATCTTTATCATGTGTTACTGTTTACACAATAACGTAGCGTTTTAGAGAAGTTGACAAGCTGACTTCAATCAACCTTTCCGAGCTGCATAGCTGTACTTCAGTCAGTTGCTATTCAACATCTACTTTTCCAAATGAGTTTCTTTGTTCATACAGTTCTCTTTGCCTCCAGTCTTTCCTCCACTTCTCCAGTTTTTAAAATCCTACCGATAGGGACGCGTGGGTGGCTCAGTCGGTTAATCGTCTGCCTTCGGCTCAGGTCAAGATCCCAGGGTCCTGGGATGGAGTCCCACATCAGGCTCCTTGCTCAGTAGAGTGTCTCCCTCTGCCTGCTACTCCCCCTGCTTGTGCTCTCTCTCTCTGACAAATAAATAAATCTTTTAAAAAAAATCCCACCCATAGTTCAATTTCCAGATCAAATACAAATTCATCTTCCACAAATCCCATATAGGTATCAGCAATCAGAAAAAAAATGCTCATTTTTTGGTTGCTGTTCCCATAGCACTCTATGTACAAAAACATATGGCATTTATTCTAATGTGTCTTATATTATAATCATATTGTACATATCTATCTTCTCAAAGTTCTCATATATCTGTTTCTTAATTTGACTATAAGTTCCCAGAAGGAAGAGATGACCTCCCTCATCCTGACATCCTCTTTAACTCAGTGCTTTCTACAAAGTCAAGACCAATTAATGTGAGTTACAACACATCTGAATTCACCGAAATGGACTCTTTGGAGAAATTACCCATGAACCTATTTTCTGAATTTTACTAGGGTAAATGGCAGTAGTCAAGCATACAGGCTACAATCCCTCTCCTGTAATTTCGCTGAAAGTGAATGTTGGGTATATCCCAGGAACCAGCCGTTCCAGTCAGTCCATCCTTTGGATACCGAGTTGTACTCCTTCTTCAGCATATGTCAAAATATATACATCCATTGCTAAGTTAAAACTAGTGGACCACTTGATTCTGAACATCAGTCTTACAGGGAAGATATATTTAGACACATAATTTAAGCTTATTTGCCTTTATTGCTCAGCAGCCACAGGTAATATGTAGAAGAAATGAGTCTAGAATTGCTTAAGAGTGATGAGGACATTTACCAAGAAGGGACTGCAAACAAAATTCATTAAAGTCTTGACAATAATCTTGAGGCTCTGAAATTCAAACACAATGTTTTCTTCTTAATAGTGTTGTCATGATTCTTGCCAGTCTAACAATATACCTATCGATTCCCACTGGAAAATACTTCCAGCGTTGTTTCTCGTAGAAGAACAATCTATTTCAATAAAGAAATCCTCACTTGTGATGTTACCAAAAAGAACTACTGAACATGTTTGGGGTCTTAAAGAGCCACTGACCAAAAACTCTCTCAAATAAATTATCTGAAATTCTCATCTGTATTGCCCTTGAATTTCCAGCTTCATAAGTGAATTGAAGGTCTGAGAAATTCATTCAGAATTTATATTGATTTAACAGTAATCAAAATGAATACTGTGTTTGCCAAAAAGTATATATAAATAACTGTAAAAACTGATCCTTTGAGATAGGAAAGACTTGTCCTCCTAATATGCCCAATTTATACCCCGGAGAAACTTTCTCCAACAAATATCAGTGCAGTACTTCCTCTCATGCTATATACAGTGTGCTTTAAAATGGACTCACTTTATTTTCATGATAAAATAAAGTCCCTCATGGTGTAAGTTCTAAAAATTTTACACTTGATGAGATATCCCCAAAGAACCCATATACGATGATACAATTATGCCATGTACCATAATTTGCTGTTTTCTCCCTTTTACCCTAAGACTAGCTCTAATGCTACGGTTTCAATCATGCCTCCCTTGCTTTCTCCACATTAAAGGAATTTCATACGTTTCCATGAAGCTGTGTGCCTTTTAGTGATTTACCAAGTGATTTGTTCAAATGTATTTCTTTTATTAAATTGTAAGCTTCATGTGGATATTATCCAAGTGCCTACCATAGCCTTGAACATAACTGTTTGATATTTGTAAGTTGATTGAATAACTGAAATACTCTAATCTTTGTCTCAAAATTAGTATATTTATGGCAATAGCACTATTCTTGATACTTCCTGTGACCTGAATCAGTAATTCAGGGGCATCATCCTTTTTAGAAAATGTAGCAATAATTGTTAAAATTGTTAAAATTCTTATTGTCATAAGTGATACCTAGAAACTCACTCCAAACCCTAATATTCATGTGAAAAGTCATTTATAAAATATTCAGGATTTTTGCTAACTGAAGAGACGACAGAGAGGGGTGGCTAAGCATGCAGTCACTGGAAGCAGACAGCCTGGATATGAGACCTACTCGTTGCATTTTTTGGCTATGTGATCTTAGGTAAGTTAAATTCCATGTTTCCTCATTTGTGAAATAGAGAAAGGAACACTGCCTACCTCATAGGTGTTGCCAGAATTGAATTACGTGACATGCGTAAGTACTTAGAACAGTATCTGGCACACAGTAGGCTCTCAGTAAATGCTAGCTAACCTAAGGCTGAACACTGAGGACTCTAGTTAGTTCAGCAGGTTAGAGCCCAGCAAGTACAAGGAAACAGTTAACAGTGTGAAAAGGCCCTGGGGTTAGAGTAAGAAGAAATGGGTTTAAGTCCTGGCTCTGACTGACACTAAATTTGTATTATCAAATCGTGGCTTCCTTGAACATCAGCTTCTTTGCATTTCAATGTGGAAAACAGGACCTAGTTCACAGCATTGTTTGTGAGGTTTAAATGAGATAAGGAATGTGGAAGAGCTTTGTGAAACATAACATGTTATAAAATATGAGATGTTATCTCTATGTCATCATCAAAAGCACAGTGAGGAACATTTGCAGTCTACTGATTAGCTGGGAGAAGAATAGGAAGAATAGTACAAGTGTGTGCCTGGCCCCCCTACTATTAGTTCTACTATTAATACCCCGTGATGGCCCAGACATTTTAAATCAAAAGAAAAGATATTCTTTCCTTTGAACCTAACAAGCCTAAAGGACACTCTTGAAAGTGAACTGTGGGCAAGCACTAAAAATAAAATGAAATTAATGCCTTCATAGTAAAAGGACAGTTACCACATGAAGTATAATATTTTCTCAATGTATTTTGGGCAAGTGATTAAAAAAAGATATGCATGTTATTTATTGCCTTTCAAATTCTTCAAAAAATTAAAGAAATTGATTTTTACCAACATAGGGAAAATTCTGAGTTTTAATTTTTATTTAATGATAAACTAGTCTGGAAATAAGAGATTCTCTTAGCAAATATGGTATTTCAAATGGAATTTGAGATCATTACTTTACCTACTGTATATAATCTGAAAAAGAAGGACTCTCTTGGTGCTTAAGCCCCCTTCACAGAGATGGGATGTGGAGTGGGGGACCTTGTCCTAACCAAAATAGGCCTTTCACAGGTCTTTTCTACAACTGTCCACATAGTAAAATGTGGGCAAATGATGCTTCATTCAATGAATCAATCCGACCCTTCAGCAAATGAAGAAGATTTATCTTCTTCATTTAGACTTTTCGTCAATTGAGCTAAGTATATGGGATTTCAAGTAGGTCAGAAATCACTTGCTTCCTCTTTATGTGTCGTTTTGTTCTCCTAAAATGCGTCTTCCACTGATAACAAAATGTGCTCTCAGTCATTCAGGCTTATTGTGGTTTTTCCTTCAGGTGTCACCTGCTGTAGGTATTTGTGTTTTGAGTCTGCTTCCTAACATCAGAATGAAAGTCTTTCTAAATGTTCACCAAACAGAAGAGATGTCATACTGGCAACAGGGTTTTCCCAGGTGGGATGGAATTCTCTGAAATTCTATTGAGCGGTAAGGTACTTCCTTGCAAATGCTTATCAGGCTTCCTACCTTCTTCTGAACATACACTTTGTTTAACTGGAGTGAAAATATAAAGAACATGGAAGAGATAAGGTCTCAGCGTTTGATGTGTCTGGGCCTGACAGTGCAAAGACTTTATTAAAAAATGGATTTTATTACTGGCTTTCTAAAAGAAAAGAGATGAAGACTCTTAAGTGCAGGAGAAGAAGAGAAAGAAATTGTAGGAGAATAAGCCAAGACACAAGTAGGTATAATGGCCATGAAAATGAAGAAAGAACATACACATTTTATGAGAGATGAAGTAGAAGGAATGGCACAATGGAAGAACAGAGACAAGCATGCTCACAGCACTGAGAAAAGAAAACCATTTATCATTGCAGCATTTCAAAGGGTTTTTTAAAGAGGCATATAGGGGAACAGGGAGTATGAAAATAGAAAAAGGATATTTGTAGGTGAGCTGAACAGGGGGGAAAAGGCATGTGGACAAGAGAAAGGTAAATAAAATGAAAAGGCATATATATTACTATGTAATTGCAATAATAGTATCAATATGGTATTCTTCCTAAGTTGGCTTCCTCTCCAAATCCAGTGCTGAGAAAAAGGTACCTCTAAATTCAGAAAATGAAAGTCATAGAGGGAAGTAAATTATCTGAGAACAGAGAAATAAAGTAAATGTAGATTCAAAACTTTGGTCCTTAAAACCCCCAACATTCAGACATAACCCAGATGTCCCACTCTCAAAGTCAGCCTCTCAAAGGAGAGCTTCCAGCTTTAAATAAGAAGCACAGTCCAGAGAACTCTTCATGCCCTAATTCAGGCAGACAGCTGATATTATATAATTTTCTTTTTTATTATTATTATGTTATGTTAATCACCATACATTACATCATTAGTTTTTGATGTAGTGTTCCATGATTCATTGTTTGTGTATAACACCCAGTGCTCCATGCAGTACGTGCCCTCTTTAATACCCATCACCAAGCTAACCCATTCCCCCCACCCCTCCTCCCCTCTAGAGACCTCAGTTTGTTTCTTAGAGTCCATAGTCTCTCATGGCTCGTCTCCCCCTCCGATTTCCCCTCCTTCATTTTTCCCTTCCTACTATCTTCTTTTTTTTTTTAAACATATAATGTATTATTTGTTTCAGAGTTACAGGTCTGTAATTCAACAGTCTTACACAATTCACAGTGCTCACCATAGCACATACCCTCCCCAATGTCTATCACCCAGCCACCCCATCCCTCCCACCCCCCACCACTCCAGCAAGCCTCAGTTTGTTTCCTGAGATTAAGAATTCCTCATATCAATGAGGTCATATGATACATGTCTTTCTCTGATTGACTTATTTTGCTTAGCATAATATTCTCTAGTACCATCCACTTCATTGCAAATGGCAAGATGCCGGGTTTTTTTTTTTTTTTTTTTGATGGCTTCATAATATTCCATTGTATATATACACCACATCTTCTTTATCCATTCATCTCTTGATGGATATCTTGGATTTTTCCATAGTTTGGCTATTGTGGACTTTGCTGCTATAAACATCGGGGTGCACATACCCCTTCGGAACCCTACATTTGTATCTTTGGGGTAAATACCCAGTAGTGCAATTACTGGGTCATAGAGTAGCTCTATTTTCAACTTTTTGAGGAACTTCCATACTGTTTTCCAGAGTGGCTGTACCAGCTTGCATTCCCACCAACAGTGTAGGAGGGTTCCCCTTTCTCCACATCCTTGCCAACATCTGTCATTTCCTGACTTGTTCATTTTAGCCATTCTGACTGGTATGAGGTGGCATCTCCTTGAGGTTTTGATTTGGATTTCCCTGATGCCGAGCGATATTGAGCACTTTTTCATGTGTCTGTTGGCCATTTGGATGTCTTCTTTGGAAAAATGTCTGTTCATGTCTTCTGCCCATTTCTTGATTGGGTCATTTGTTTTTTGGGTGTTGAGTTTGATAAGTTCTTTATAGATTTTGGATACTAGCCCTTTATCTGATATGTCATTTGCAAATATCTCCTCCCATTCTGTCGGTTGTCTTTTGGTTTTGTTGACTGTTTCCTTTACTGTGCAAAAGCTTTTGATCTTGATGAAGTCCCAATAGTTCATTTTTGCCCTTTGCTTCCCTTGCCTTTGGCGATGTTTCTAGGAAGAAGTTGCTGCGGCTGAGGTCGAAGAGGTTGCTGCCTATGATCTCCTTTAGGATTTTGATGGACTCCTGTCTCACATTTAGGCCTTTAACCATTTTGAGTCTATTTTTGTGTGTGGTATAAGGAAATGGTCCAGTTTCATTCTTCTGCATGTGGCTGTCCAATTTTCCCAACACCATTTGTTGAAGAGACTGTCTTTTTTCCATTGGACATTCTTTCCTGCTCTGTCAAAGATTAGTTGACCATAGAGTTGAGGGTCCATTTCTGGACTCTATTCTGTTCCATTGTTCTATGTGTCTGTTTTTGTGCCAGTACCATACTGTCTTGATGATGACAGCTTTGTAATAGAGCTGAAGTCTGGAATTGTGATGCCACTAGCTTTGCTTTGCTTTTTCAAGATGACAGAGGAGTAGGAGACCTAAATTTCATCTGGTCCCTGGAATTCAGCTAGATAGGTATCAAACCATTCTGAACACCTACGAACTCAACAGAAGATTGAAGAAAAGAATAGCAGCAACTCTCTGAACAGAAAAGCGACCACTTTCTGGAAGGTAGGACATGCGGAGAAGTGAATCTGAGGCAATATACGGGAAGATATACTGCGGGGGTAAGGAGCCTCCGTCAGCTGGCTACCGGCAAGTGAAAGAGCAGCGGAGTACAAAATCAGAACTTTTAGAAGTCGGCTCTGCTGAGGGACGTCGCACCTATTGACTGATTCTTAATGGATTACTCCTCTCTCCAGTGTGAAATCCTCTTCTAAAGAAACAAGAATACTGTCCAGACCCACATATTATAAATTCACATTGGCAACATCTTTTGTGTAAGATTCATTGGAATTATCCTCATCCCTTCTCTTCTGTTGCTGCAAAGTGCTCAAAATAGCACTTGTAAACCTTGCTTCAAGGCAACTAGCCCTTGCCGAAATTGAGTCATTACATCACTACTTTTAATGGTGCAAAGACTGAGCTTTAAAATCTATCAAATCAGAAACTCTGTTCTCCATTTCTCTAATTTCTGCATGTTGGGTTTGAAACTTAATTCTATTTGGATTAAGCCACCATCACTTCCTGTTTTAATGAAACCAGTTAATCAGTAGTGTTAGTCATGGGCTATTTGGTCTCCATGTCATCAGGCTGGGCTATCAGAAGCACTATAGTAAGCAAATGCATGGGTAGGCAAATTGTGTTTATCACCATTTAAGAGAAATAATAGAGCAGGTGTCCTGTTCCTTACTAAACCAGTAAAAGTATAGGTATTTTGTTACATCTACCCTAAAATATCATGCCAGTTATCTTCCTCATAAATCATCTAAGCCCTACTTCTTAGACCTTGATTCCCTCTTTGATCCAGCTTCACTCCACTCTTCATTTTTTTACTCTTCCATATACATTCTCCTGTCAGCTTTGTTCTCCTCTGCTCCTCAAGCACACCATAATTAATACCACTAATGTGGCTTTGCTTAACATGATGAGAACTGAGAGGTTCTCTTTTCTACCTGTCCAAGCCCTTTATGAGTACATTCAAGTGTCAGCTTCCCCCATGAAGCTCCCACCGATCACCCTCTACTTGAGCCGATACCACATACTTCTTAACTCAGGTCAAACTTAGTTTCTGCATGTTGCTCTAGTCCCTTATACTAGAATGTAAATTCCATTAGGGATGATTCTAATTCTTACAATCTACCTGTAACACACATCACAGTTAAAAGTGTGAGCCTCATCAAAAACTAATGATGTAATGTATGGTGATTAACATAACATAATAAAATAAAATAAAATAAAAGAAGTGTGAGCCTCAATAAATATTTATGAGATGACCAACTGTTTGTTAACTAAATATATTTCAGAGTAATATGATGATAACTTGTTATTACAATTACTTTAGAAGAGATCCTACTTAGGCTTCTCTGAGGTTTTACAGACTTTTAAATGCTTCAATACCCATTTATTCTTGGAAAAACTATTTCACATTTGTCAACTTCTACATTCAGTTGTAATTCTATTTCATAATGAAGGTGATAATTGTACCTGCCAATAATTATGATAAATGTATTATTTTATGCAATGTCTTTTGTTCATTGCTAAATTCAGTAAAAGTATAGGTGATTTTATGGCAACACTGTTTCAAATGTGGAACCAAAGTGAGTGATTTATGATTAGAATGTTTTTCAGAAAAGATAAATCTTTTTGGTCTAATTAATGTAAGTAGGAGTCAGGTATCAAAAATCTTTGTATTTCTTATAGAAAATTCCATCCTTTTAATTCTAGCTCTCCTCCTTCCACAGTTTGACTTGCAGGCATTTGGCTCCTAGTTTTACCATCAAAAGCTGCTCTTGTCAGTTCCCTTCCATTCTCTCTCACATCAAGGATATGATTGGTACACGTGGTTAGAGTTCAGGATCATACAAGTAGAGGTGACATCACGGCAGTGCAGACATCTTCAAGTTGAATTATCAGACACTTCTATTCTTAAATGCCATTTAGGTAGTGCAACACCCTCCATTTGGGGGATCCTTTCCTTTCAGGAATCCAATCCAAATTCTTTTAAAGGAAATCATCTCTCTGTTGCCCTCTCTGAACATTTAGAAGCCCTTGGATAAATTGCAGTGTGTCATCAACTGTGGTCTTCTGCTTTCTGCTTTCCCTCTTAGGCTCTACAAGGGGAAGGGAATAGTTGATAAATGTTAATTTTTTTCCTTTGATAAAAAGTATGTTATCCCAGGGCAGAGGCAGGGAGATGTTTTCTGTAGCATGTTATAGGTAAATATCATCTAAAATAAATAAGAAGTTTAATTTGAAAAATAGATGGCCTTCTATCCATGGACAAGGGAAAAACTTGATATACATTCAAAGGATATGGTAAAGGAAAGAGCGTGGGCTTTCAAATCAGACAGCAACAATGTCAAATCTGAGTTCCACCAGAATGTGACCTTGAGCCTAGCTTCCCTCATCTCTAAGTGCTGTATTCTAGCACGTGCATTAAAGATTGGTTGAAGAATAGATAATACTTGTCAAGAGTCTGGGGCAGTGGTTGGACATAGAAGGTGCTCATTACTGGTCACTGAAATGATTACGATGATGGTAATATTAGAATGAAGCAAACTCATTCCCGAGAAACCACAGTTATGAAAGCAGGGAAGGGAGTTTGTTTACTCAATAGTTTAAAAATGGTTATTCAATGTATAAAACAACTCCTTTAGGACACAAAGTGTAAATGTTCTATGATTTAATCTTATATAGGGTGTTGTAGGGGTTCCTCTCAATTTATGCAACAGAGGACGCTTCATCAGAGAGAAGATATTTTCTCTTCTCTTTCTCTTCTATGGTTATATAAAATGATGAAACATACATTCAGGATGAAAATAAAATGCATTGGCAATTTTTTTAAAAATTGCCTATTTTTTACTATTAGAACTACTGCAATACGTTTTTTCTGTCTGAAGCAGCAGCTAACAGTGAAGGTGACTAGAGAGGGGGTGAGAGGCTGTTAACATTTCTAATTGACTTGTAAATCCATGAATCAGGGTGATTTCAAAAAGCAACAATCTAAGATTTCCAGTTCTTCCTTGATCAGAATTTACCCTTCTCAGTTTAAGTGAGTTTCATACTATCTGTATGGAAGGTATAAGAAGGAATTCCTTCCTGCAGTTCCATCTGTGCCCAAGGTCACCATAAACATTGTCCCTTCAGTGACTTGGCAACCATGCATGACAGTCATCGACAAGGACTGAAACACATGGTAAACCCAAGGACGTTTTCACAAGAACCCACTTCACTTCATGTTGATACTTCAGCTTTGTCTAATCTAGGATCAGCGCTAAAATGGCCACAAATGAAGTAAATGCATACCACTAGATGTCACATGGCTTAGTAGAAAGAGTCTACCACAAAATGTTCTTTTTGGAAGATATATTTTTGTCTCATGCTAAATATGACAAAAAAGAAAATGTCTTATTCTTGGTCTGCATATTTTTCTTGTCCAATTACCTACTGCCACTGTGGTGCACCTAGACTGCAACTAGTAATATACTGCTCATATCTACAAAAGTTCAGGGTACAGTAATCCCATTTGTATATATCAAAATAAATTGTGAATTAATTTCTTTCAGACCTATCTTGACTGGTCATTTCAACCTACCTCATCTATAAGACTCTCTTCCATATCATAATTTAAAAACTTGAAAAGTATAGCCTATGCTCTGACACATAACTCTTTAGTAAATACAATCTAGGATGGTTACTTCACTTATATTCAAATAAAGCTAAATGCAACATAGGTTTTTGGAACAACATAGTTTAGATTAGGAATCTAAATAGGTAGTTTCTACTAATATGTCTACCAGTCACTTGCTTGATTAATAAAAAACAGTTATCAGCTCTCCATTTTCCCATCTGTAAAACAACACTTTTTAACATCTGACTTCAAAAAGCCACATAGGGCTCAATGAAAATAAATGAGATGTGTATTTGGTACCATGAACTCCTTAGAATTACAAATTGGGGCATTCCCTTGTTGCTAGGCAACATTAGAAGGGATAACAAATCAAAGCCTGAAACATCACTAATCTGACTATATTTGTAATGCATTCATAGAATAACTGTACAGATGAAATTTATGAGAAGTTGCTTAATAGACTAATACCTTCAAGATACAGAGAATTCACATAAGCATAGAGTCCAGAATGGTCAGCACATATATCAACAAGCAAGAGGAATTCTAACCAAAAGCCCATCTTCCAAAATGGTTCAGACTCAGCCAACTTCATTGGCATGTCCTGGAACACCTTTGGATTGCCAAAGGTAATATATCAAAAAAAGGAGCCACAAGGGTTCATGAAGGTAGAGCAGGGCATAGGGATTTTCAGTGGCATACTTATATTAGATTACTCTTTCTACAGAAGCAAATTCTTCTTTTTTTTCATTTAAAAATAACCAAGTTCCAGATCTCCTTCCAAATATTTTGCCAAGAGTGGCCCAAGAGGACCATGTGCAAGACAGATGTTTAAAGGTTAAGGGAAGTGCTTGAGGCATAAGAGCTTTGGAAAGATATTTGGAGATTACTCTAAAGAACATCTCTATCACAGTTGCCTTATGCTATATGAAAGATGATGGAAATTGGGCTGGGCCTAAAGAAAGGGTGTATGACTCAGGACTGTGGTAAATACGACTGACACACAAAAAGCAGCAAGCTTTTGGATGTGATATCCCTATTAGAAGCCCTCTTGGGTTGATCCTATAAGTCCAGTTGTATTATTTAGGTTCTTTGTATTGTAAGCAAAAGAAACTCACGTAGGCATCTTCAAAAAAGGAAATGGACAAGTTACTCTAAAGACAGTTTGACAGTAAAGATTAGGAATCTCGCTGAAACTTGGGAACTTCATAGAAAGGGTACGTGTACACAGCCAGATTTCCTGAGAAGTGGAACCAGAAGGACAAAGGATCTAAGGCACTCAAGCATACAGGTTACCTTAGCATCTTCTCAGAGTTGTAAAGGTATTTTTCCACTGTTGTTATCTGCAACATTTTACTGGGTCTCCAGGCTCACCACAGCTGCTGTATCTAATTAATACCACCCCTTTTACTGTGTGTGCATTATCTTCTCTACCTCATATCTTGTTTTCTCATCATTCTCACTTGTGTGTGACTTCTCGTGGCCCCTGCTATCTTGTGGTTTCAGGTTTCTCGTTTGCTTTCTGTGTCTCTATAGCACGAGAGAGAGAGAGAATTTGGAGGCTAATTGTTCCATCATTCCTTTTTAGATAAAAATTTTCATGGTACGTTACCTTTTACAGTTTTGACCAATCTACAAATTGGCTGCAATTGGTTCTTGGGTCAGTGACCTTGGCTCACTCACTAATAGGGACAACCACGTGAGCAGAAACTTCAGGGGCAATTATGAGTCAAGTACTTTCCATTAAAAGAAGACATGGGAGAGCAAGATACTACTTGTGACCTGTTCAAATACATCAGCCCTCATATAACTCACCCCTCTTCAGGTATGGTCAAATTCTGGCAAGTAAAAGTGTCAGCCAATTTCTAATTATAATCATTCACCCAAATGTCTGTGGCACATCTTCTCTGTGAAAAGCATTGAATTAGATATGGCAGATAATATCATTTGTTCCTAGAAATGAAAGTAAACTTTTTATATTCCTATTATAGAGAAAGGTAAGACAGAAACATCTAGATAAAAGGATGTGAGCGATTCCAAAATGGCAGTACAAGGTATTATAGTTAATGTACTATAAGGCAGTGTGGTATGAGGGAAAAAGTACTGAGCTTAAAGTCAAAGATCTGAATTTTTGTCTTAGCTCGGAATATAAGGTTTTTTTTTGTTTTTGTTTTTGTTTTTTTTGCTATAAACTGCAGAGTGACCTTGAATAAATTACTTTATCTTTTGATACTCGAGTTTCTTGTTCTTATTCTTTTAAGATTTTATTTCTTTGAGAGAGAGAGATTGCACCAGCAGGGGGTGGGGCAGAGGGAGAAGCAGGCTTCCCATTGAGCAGAGAGCCTAAGGCAGGGCTGCATCCCACAACCCTGGGATCATGACCTGAGCCCAAGGCAGACGCTTAATTGACTGAGCCACCCAGGAGCCCCACGAGTTTCTTATTCTTGCGTGTGAAGACCTAGGGGTATAGCTCTACCGTTCCACGATTTTTTGGTATTACTATTACTTAGCCAAGTAGGATACAGAAGACATTATTTAAAATGCTGATAATGGGGAATAACTTAACACCTGTATTATAGGCAAGTTATATATAATTTTATACAAATACACTTTAAATGCCTGATTTATTTCATAGTATATGGCAATTCTTACAGTGAAGAGTCAGAGTACAGTACTCTACTAGAATTGTTCCATTTATGACTTTTGCCTTTTTAAACTTAAAAATAAACCAACTTATGTACGGTTCCTCTAATTTAGAGAATACCTCAAACTGAAATGAGTATCATGGCTACCTCAGAGTTAGACCAGAATAACAGAGGCACGCAGGAAGCAGAGATTGAACATGCATCCCACAGTGGAACGGACATCAAAGTTTGATCTGTGTGCCGTATTCAGCCACTGCCTGTGGTATGCATGCAAAATGGTATCAATAGCCAAACAGTGTGTACAAAAATCACATCCATTTCCTTGCTGTTGTTTGGACTTTAACGTATTTGATAAGAAAACTGAGAACAGTTGATACTTGGATCTCTCTAACTAAGAAATACTCCATGCTCCATTGTTTCCACTTTGGGGAAAACGTGTGAAGTTTAGGAGCCAGTCATATTTGTGTCAAATGCCAATTTCATCATTTACCAAGTGTATGAAGTGTCTTGGGTGAGTTATGTGACATCTCAGGCCTCTGCACTTGTGATGAGCACTGGGTGTTGTAGGTAAGTGATGGATCACTGAATTCTACTTCTGAAACCAGTACTGCACCGTATGTTAACTAACTGGAATTTAAATAACAATTTAAAAAAATCGCAGGCCTCCGATTAATACCCAGATTGCAGAGTCATTTCAAAATTTACAGGAGGCCATGTGGGGGAGTGCCTAGTAGGGAGCATGGTGTGATACTCACTATGCATCGGTGCTTCTTCCAGTTCCTCTCCCCTTGTCTGCCCACCTTTTGCACTGCTCACAAGCCGGTGACCTCTTACTGATGTACTGTAGGCAGTCACATCCCTCATGCCCTTATATGAGAAATCTACCAAAAGAAAATTCCTTCCTAGTTACATGGAACCCACTCAGAGGGGGTTAAATGAACTTAGCAGAAACTACCTAATTAAACGACACTGCTGTCCTGTAAGACGAGCAAGGGCAATAACTGCTATAGAAAATTTCACAGAAGTGAAACGAAGTCATCAAATATGACTGAGGTCACTTAGAGGGTAAGTTACAAATGGATATCTAATAATATAATTTACTAAAAAAGTTGATGCAATGGTATTGTGGAGCCATTTCCCCTGAAGGTTACACTGAAAAGTTCAAATTAGGAAGCAGTGTTTTGCCAAGTGCCATAATGCAGAACGAGGATACATCATCAATAACTCTGCAAAGAAATATAAGTACAGCCTCAACAATGAATATGAATACTGCAATCATTAAAATATATTTGAAAGTCCAGTCTCTGCAGAAGGCAGGTTTTCTAAGACAACCCATGAATTGGATTTTATCATGTAGTATAAGTGCACACAGAACCAACTAGATATTATGAAATATTTGAAACTATTAACTATCATTATAGTTTTCCTTTGAGGTAGGACATTTACAAATGTCTTTATAAATTCTACTGTGAGGATGTAAAAACAAATTTAAAGCCATTTGAGACTGAAAGAAGATATAGAAAAAGTAATCTCTATTTATCTATTTCTGTACCTCTTAGTAATAAATAATCACAACTTATATTAAATCACACCTTTCTTTTAGTGGCTATGAAATGCATTCCCTAGAGTTTTGCATTAATCTTCAGATGTACCAGGTGTACTCAGGTGAGAAAACTTTTTGCCTCTTTCTATAAATGCTTGCTCATTATAGATAGAAAAGCTAGCCTAAAATTCTGTAACTCTACTTCAGGGCAAAGTGCAAGATGTATAAAAGAAAATCAAAAATAGAACTGAGATTCCTGAGTGTTTGGTCTACAAACAACCTTCCCCACCTATCAACCTCCCCTGTTTCTCTTCCTCTTCTTCTAATCATCCCTTTAAGTAATTATTTACATTTTTTTCTTGTCTAAAGGATCATGAACCTCACAATTCTCCTTTATAAACACTCTCGTCAGAGAATATTAATAATCATTTCACACTTTACAACACTCAAGATAATTTCTTCATTCAAAAAAATGACTTATTTCATCTTATTGTAGAGTCTGGGATGGGCAAACCTCCAAGGAATGTACAGTCTTAGAGAACAAGGTAAGAAACAATTCTCTTTCCCAAAATGACCCCCAGTGTATATGCTTTTTAACAGCTAACTTCACTGCTCAGCAGTTAATATGAGCAGCGAAAATTCAAAATTCTTCAAATGAATATATTATGTATGTACAATGCAAGATGCCAAAAATCCCTTTCATGCCTTTTGACCAAAGGTACATGGAGTCAATGTGCTTAATACTGAAAGGAGAGTGAACAGAACTGCCGGGAACAGACTTATCCATCATGGTTTGCCTCTTTTCTCCTTATGTACTTGGCTGAGAGAGTCAGAAATGCAAAAGTTACCAGTTCCCAGCAAGTGCTAGCATTTCAGGACACAGATGTCACCCAGATCCCAACCCAGGGACCTAAACAAACATTCTCTTAGGTGTCTGGACACAGGAACACTGGAAATGGGGCCAATACCCACTTTACTATACCTCAGGTTTCAGGATGAGTTCCAAATTTCTTAGCATCACCAGCTGTCTGGTTTTAAAGGAGATTTTCTTTCATTTCAGAACTCTAAGAGTATTTTATCAAGGAGGTCTTGAGGAAGGGAACTACAATCATTAGGATGGAGAATGAGGCATAACTGAAGTTATTTTCTATGACAGCGAGCTCAAATAAAAAACACTGAGTCCTCCCCTCCCTTTTTCAAAGTTTTTTATCATGACAATAATTTTATGATTTTTATATTTAAAGATTTATTTTTTTTTATTTGATAGGGGGAAGGGGCAGAGGAAGAGAGAGAATCTCAAGCAGACTCCCCACTGAGCATGGAGCTGGATGCTGGGCTGAATCTCACAACCCTGAGATCATGACCTGAGCCAAAACCAACAGTCAGACACTTAACCCACTGTGCCATCCAGGTGCCCCAATTTTATGATTTTTATATTGCTCATAATTCAAGAAGAACTTGAATCTTTCAGAATTTCTTTATTTAATCATATTTTTTTTCCAAGTAAAGGTTTTTTTGTTCAGGAATAAAAGTTTATTGTTTTGAGATTGTAGGGTATATCCCCTATGTCTCTTTGGTTATTTGTAAGATTTTGGACATAAGGATTTAAAGCTATCTGTCAGAGGCTCCTTAATTTTGAATCTAAGACCCTTTATAATATGGCCTCTGCCCACTTTTCTAGTCTTTCACTCAACTCAGCAACTTTTTCACAAATCAACAATCTTACGGTTGCTTTATCTTGTCTTCCTCTCTCTCCACTTTGGTTTCCTATGAACACTCTTCCTTCTTTTTTTTGCATGAACTATTTCACTTAAATCTTGAATTCTCAAGTTGAGATCACTTACCTTGTATGGTCCGCTCCCTTAGAACTTTGTATGGCTACTTAACCTAGAATGTCTCACACTGCTTTATCATTGCCTGCTCTCTTGTCTATTTCCCTCATCAGCTTAAGAGCTCTCTTTGAAGAAGAATTATGTATTACTTTTATCAGCCTGATTGATTCAAAGCTCATCATATAGAAGGTACTCCATAAATCTTTATCATATACATTAATTGGTGATTCATGACAGAATTTATTCTGATTGCTAACATTTAATTAAATATCAATAGACCTGACTTAGATGACAAAATTAAGACTCAGGGTGGTTAAAATGACTGATCTATAATACAGATTCTACAAATTAATAGATCTGGGTTGAGACCAGGAATTTAACTCCATGGACTGTACTTTTACAATGCTAAGTAGCAGTCTGCTACTAGTTAAGACTGCAGCAGTCTGCAGTTAAACACTTTAAAAATGTTTCACAGATGACTAAACAATGAATATGCGGGAAATGTGACCACAGATCTCTAGTGGTGTTTAACTACTGACTCAAAGTTTTGAGAAGATTCCAGGGATATAATATATATGACAATATCACTGAAAAAGAAATATTCTGAGGATTTTGTCCAGGGTACTAGGTAACTTCTAATATCCATTTTAGGCTTAAAATTACATAAATTGATTAAATAAATTGATTAAATATACCATGTGCCAACCTTGAGTCAGTGACTGTGTGAGTAAGAGAAAAGCATAGACCTCTCCCAACAGAGGCAACAGACTCCCTTCTTCAGTCTTTGAAAACTCCTGCCAGGTTGAAACTGGCACTGATTATTTGGCAGGAGTAAATTTCCCTATTACCATGCCCAAAATAATCATGTTTGTTATTAACAATTACTTACTAGGCATCCATGGCCAATAGCCTCTGGGAGCTAAATGAAAGATAATTAAAAGTCTTACATGAAAAATAACAGTCTTTCAATTAATTTCATAAGAGGCATGGAGCAGTAGATGAATAGGTAGGTACTTTTATTTACAATAAAACCAACCAAACAACTTATGAAAACGATAGGCCATGGATGTCAAGTGGAGAAACAGAGAAAAAGTTACAAAGGTAAGGAGGTATTGAGAAAGGAAGTTTAAACAAATCTAAACTCAGCATCTTCTTCCCAATCTCCTCCTAATATAGTGCACATCGAAGTAAGTGACACTATTGTCTGCCTGCCCATGAAGCCAGAGACTCATCCTGGGCACCCTTCTTTCTCACTCCCTACAAACAATCAGGGACCAAATACTGGTGATTCTATTTTTTCATAGTTACTGGATGTAATCCCTCCTCTCTCCTCCCATGGCCTTAGTTTATATCCTGTTCCCTCTTCCTGTCTCATGCTGCCCTCCACAAAAGCCATCCTCCATACTATCAGAAAGACTTCTCTAGACTCGCCTTCTGATTGTGATGCCCTGTTCAAAGTCCTTCAGACATTCTTCTTTACACTCAGCATCACCCAGAAGGATTTTTGTAATTTGGTCCCTACCTGTCTCTCCGGCACCATCACTCCCAACAAACAAACTTTGCTCTGGATATCCCAAGACCCTCCCAATTCTCTAGATGCATGAACACATGATTTCAGCCCATCTTGCTCTATAGTCATGGGTGAGAGATCTTTCCTACATCTCTGCTGGGGGTTTCTGGGCCATGTTCTTCAATCTCCATTTCTGTTTCCATCACCTAATATGAAGTGTTAGAACTTCTTGGAACATCGTTTGGAGGGTCTTCCCATGACTTACCTTACCTTTCCCCCACTGTACCCTACATTGTAGCTGGAAAGACATTTTCCTTCTTTTCTTTTTTAAATGGAAGTGTAGTTGACACACAATGTTGCATTAGTTTCAGGTGTAAAACATAGTGACTTGACAAGTCTATATGTTATGCTGTGCTTACCACCAATGCAACTATTATCTCATCACCATATAATGCTATTATAGTACCATTGACCATATCTCCTGTGCTGTGCCTTTTATCCAGAATGATCTTTTAAAATCTGATCATGTTACTAACTTGCTCGAGACTCTTCAGTGAGTTTCCACAATGCTGAAGATAAAGACAGAATCTTAATTAGAGCCTACAGGACCCTGCCAGCTCTTATGACACCAGCTCACTGAATTCCCTTCTTCTACTGTCTCCTTAAGCTGTGACTACAGCTTTCTTTTCTCAAAACTTGTGTGTCTCAACACATCATGGGGCATATTTACACATGTTGTTCCATTTTCATGAAAGACCCTTCCTCACCCATCATCTCTACTTCTTCGATTAAATGACTCCCATACATTATTTAAACATCAATCCTTTGCCTGGCACATACACATTTGCTAACTGGATAATGTTCCTTTGTCAAGGCTTTAATAATGCCATATTCCTTTTTTTTTTTTTTTTTGGTAAGCTCTTATTTAAAATTACATTTAATTAGGAGATTAATTAATATCTGAATTCCTTACGGGGCTATAAGCTTCATGACAACAGTGACCGTGCTATTTTTATTCAAACTTTCAAAAGGCTGAAACAGAATACTAATCCAGAGGGAGAATAACAGGATGGATTTGAGGTAAAAAAAATATAAGACAGGAAGACCAAACTGGATGCTGCCATGGTATTTTTAAAAGGAAAGAGTGCCTGAACAGAGAAGGTGTTGGTAACGATGGAAAAAAATAGGGCACATAATGGAGTCAGGGAAGGAAATTTTGGTGAGACTCAGTAATTAACAGAAGACAGGAGGGCTGATGGATGACAGAAGAGAACGCTCAAAGATGACTCCAACTCTAAGCCCGCATGCCTAGGAGGAGAATGCTGGTACGTCCAGTTAACAGAGAAAAACAGAAAAAGAAAGTAGTTTTGTGAGATAAGTGAAATAACCATGTGAAAAATTTTAGCACACAGTTGGAAAACGTGGTACAGAGAGGTCATGTCACTAGAGCAAGAACTGGAGACCTGGAAGTGAATAAAATCCCTAAGAATTTTACAGCAGTGTCCCTCAATGTGGCCGGCATATCTATGAGGGAATCTGAAAATATATCAGTCCTTGTTCCTCTCTCCATTAATCAGCTGGTGTGGGAGACAGGTGTTCAGACATGAGTGCTGGTCTATAAAAAAATATTCAACACATTCTGTGCTCACTTCTGCACACTCACCCCCACCTTACCCAAAGCCCAGATTGAGAACTATTATATAAAGAAAGAAAGCAGAGGGCTACGGGCCAGCCGTCCATATTTAGAATCAGAAGAAAGACAATCAGTAAAAAAAAAAAAAAAAAAAAAAAAAAAACCCTCAAGAAAGAATGTTCAGAGAAATAGAAAAGGAGCAATACAACGTAGTGTGCTCAAAATGAAGGGTTTTAAGACAGTTTTAAAAAGAATTAGGGAGAGATCACTTCTATCAAACCAGACAGGAAATTTTGAACATGAAAATATGAACCACTGAGTTTAGCTACAGGGAATGTCTTACAGTCAACATGAGAGTACATGGGATTTTTCCATGGTGGGGACGTGAAACAGAATCCAATGACTGATTTTTATCCTTATCTATGTTGCTATATTAGTCACTCAACAAAGAAAATAGCCCTAGTATAATATCCTGGCTCTAAGAGAATTGCTGCTCAGAAAGACACAGTTTGTTACTATAGATTTAGGCATCCTGAAAGAGAAGATTTCACCGTTAGCATATTAAGGTCCAAATCACAAAATTTTCAAATTTCTGTGAGATTAAGTCACTTTAGGATAGTCATTTTAGAATTTTGTGTTTTTTTTCCTTCTCCACACAGGCTGCAAAAATAGAGTTTACTCCATAGATCTCAAGACAAAGTCATAAATGTCATCTGGTTAGCACCTTAGCTCCAAAATATGAGAACCATTATTCTAGAGCAGTTATTTCAACTTTCTACCTATTACTATACTGCTCTTTGGGCAGTTAGTAAGTATAAGAAACTTTTTCTAATACACATGCATATTTATTCCTAGATTGCTATTTACATAGAACATTGTCTCACACTCCATTACAAGGAAATTTCTATATGTTAACTTTTTGTAGAGGACTATCAACCAGTTCTTTTTCTTTCATCTGGAATGAAGTAAATCCTTGTGAAATACATTTTAAAGTAAACAGGAAGTCAATATCAATACATTACTAATTATGCCAAATTTATAAAATATCATAGAGAAAACATGGAGATTCATTGGCTTCCAGCTTCTAAAGGAGACTGATTGGAAGTAATTATCTAATCTGGACCTAAACCTTAATGATAACTTTAGAAAAAACTAGGGACATTACTGGTAATAAAATTAGTCACATTTTATTTTTACCCTATTCTAATACTGCAAACAATACTCAATTCTACACTTCAGTTGTGTAAACACAGCCAGTGGATGTTCCTGGATGAAAGTATTTTCTAAACCAAACTGCAATTTTCCTTTAGTTATTAGGAAGTTTTAACAACTGAGGCGCCTAGATGGTGCAGTCAGTTAAGCATCAACTCTTGGTTTTGGCTCAGATTGTGATCTCAGGGTCATGAGATGGATGGGCTCCATGCTCAGCATGGAGTCTGCTGAGATTCTCTCTCCCTCTCCCTTTGCCCCGCCTGCTCATGCTCGTTCGCTCACTCTCTCTCTTTCTCAAATAAACAAATCTTTAAAAAAGAAAGGAAGGCTTAGCAATTAAGAGCCATATTCATAAAGGGAACTATACTTTTTAAAAGAAAAAAAAAAGCCTAAGTTTAAAAATTCAAAGAACTCTAGACTTCAAAAAGGGAAGAAAGAAAGAGGAAAAATAGATTTTGAGGCAATGGGAATGGCAGCCTGAACCCAAAGGGTAATGAGTTAGGGTGTACCTTCCACCAGAGACTAAAAGAGAATCCCAGAAAAATTCTTCAGTGAGAGTCGAGGAGTGACTGAGCCAACAGAACTTGTAAACAATTTCCAGTGTTTAATTTAGTAAGAGGCAGAACTGCTTCGTTCATTATTCATTCCAATTTATGCACAGATTGAAAGGCACCAAATAATAAGTGCCCAATGAGAAAGGCTAAGGAAGATGGCTAAGCAGGAATGGCTCCTGTGGGACAGCAGCTAGGGGTGCCTTCTACTCTAGGAGGCCATTGTCTGTGATGTGTACCCCCTTTTAAGTTGATTGCTTCAAAAAGATGTTGTACTTTTAAACAGGACACTGGGGTGGGGGCGCCTGGGTGGTTGAGCCTGCTTAAGATACTCTCTTTCTTTCCCTCTGCCCCTCCCCAAACTCAGGCTTGCTTTTGCACATGTTCTCTCTCTCTCTCAAAACAAACAAACAAACAAACAAACAAGAAAACCAGACACTGGGGACCATAGCATATTATCAGGATAATGACCCCATGGCAGAAAGGTCATTAGGACAGAAAGTCTCCTAGGACTTGGATTAGACCATTTGTTAGGCTTTGAATTCCTATCTTCTCATGTCCACTAATCTCTGACGCAATGCCAATTTAAAATGTGTCTTAATTTCTTTTCACTAAAATGCAGATAGTTATTTTCTTTAAATGATTTAATATCCAGCCTATAGGAATACCATAAACAAAAAGGGAAGCCTATTTTTTAGAGAAAGCTATTGCCTAAATTCCGAGAGCAGAGTGGTTAAAAATGTAGGTTTGAATCTGGACTCCATTACTGACTAATGCTGTGACCTTAGCCAAGTTACTTCTCAGTAAATCAGTTTCCTCCTAAGTAAAATAGGGATAATAGTATCTACTGCAGGGGGCTGTCTAAAAAATTAAATGATATAACATCTGTAAAGTGCATAGAAAAGTGATAGAGTGTATACTATATTAGCATTTGTTAAGTAAATAGATAAATTAAAATGCCCCTGATTCAAACCAGATGATGAGGAAGTTATAAAGAATGAATGAAAAGTTTTAGATAGAATTCTTTATTTAGATATATGTTTTCCTTAAATTCTTGCATCTAGTTTATGTGTGTGGGAAAATCTTAGGAAGCAGGTTTACTCAAACACAACATTTGTTAATCACACAGTGTGCCAAAGCCCTAGAGCAGATGCATAGGTGTATAAGTCAATATTTTCCCTCAAGGCACTTATAATCTAGTCTGGGGCAATGGACAATCATTGAAATTGAAGACTTGTACACAACTTAAGTATATTTTCCAGAGCAACCCACTGACTCAAAGCAACCTACTAACTAAAGAATTGTGATGAAAGTAATTTCAATAGAAATTATAGAGAGAAAAAGGCAGTTCAGACAAGGTAGGTAAATAAGATTTTATTATAGGAGGTGAGAAAAGCATTAGGAGTCAAAAAATTTGCAAGGTAGACAAGACAGAGAAAGTTTTTCTGATGATTAGAATGATGTAAATATAAGTTGAAACAAGGAAGCAAATGGTATACTTGGGGAAGCAACGAGTAAAAACTGGTTAGAAAGAATGGTTCACAGAACATAATGGAGACATGGTTTGAAAATACGTTTTAAATGTGCCTCTATTCCTCCGCACCTTCCATTCACACGTAAGAACTTGAGCTGTCCAGTAGAGAATAAAGCCAAGATTTCTGGTCCATTTGTGCAAACAAGTTCTGGCACACAGGACAAGGAAAGAACAGAGAGATTTTGAACAACTGCCTTAAACAATCAGAAAGTTAACCAGCTTTCAGCAGACATCCTGAGTGTGAGACATGGGCGAATCTGCAGGGATACGACATAAATCTGAGCAGGTAAAATGGAGCCCCTTTGGGGAGACCTTGGGAATGTCAGGCTAAGGAGTTCTGATTTTATCACAGAGGCTATCAGAGCCACTGAAAGTTTTTTTTAGTTTTTAGTTTTTAGGTTTTTTTTGGGTTTAAGGATGGTAACTTGATAAAATAATATAAGTCACGGGACAAGGCACCATTTTTAAATGTGAGACTTGTGGAAAAACTAGTTGTTGCCAATAGTCTAACACAGAGTTATGTCAGGTGAGTTATGATTCTCATAAAAATGTGTGATGATTCTTAATAGCTCTTACATTTAAAATAACTCACATACATGGAATATGTAGATTAATTGTCTTAGGTAACATCTGGCAAACAAGGTGCTATTCATTTCAGCTGACTCATTTTCACAAAAGTTGCTCAGTAGTGTCTATATTTGATGACTGTGTACTTTTTCTTATAACTGCTTTATTGTGTTTACTAGTGCCAATACACAAAATGAACCAATGGTTTAAAATTAATCCACTGGACATACAAAAGTAGTAAAATATGAAAGCGGTATTATAAATGATATACCATGACATAAACTTGTCAAAGTAAATAGTGAAGAAGTTTACAGAGAGAAAGTACATTGTGAATCTGTGTGCAGAACAAAGTTCTCTACAATGCATTATTTTCATAAGCAGCACAAAAGGAAAATTAGAAGCAGGAAGTAGAATGATAAAAATCTCAAGATTGGACTTTGTGGACTAGCTGTCCTTCATCCCTGGGTCTCAGTGTGTTGCCTGTTGCCAAAAATTGTCAAATAGTGGTATGAAGTCATTGAGGCTTTCTTATAATTTTCAAGGCAGAGTTCAAGTATATCTATCAAGTTTTTCCAAAACAAGTGAAAAGCAAAAGCTTTTAAGATATTGCTGAGTCTCCCTACTAAAAGCAGAGAAGAAACCAAAACAAAAGAGGTATCAGTCAAAGTTGCAAATAAATCCAGTGACAATTAGTCACATTATGGAGTAAAGCAGAATAAACCAATCACAAAATCATTTATGAAACTGTTACAATATGCATAAGTCAGTGGAATACAATGTGAAAGAACATTTACTATTTATTGTTGTTTTTATTAGCAGATATTTTTCTTCAGAGTTGTATAAAATCAGAGACATTCACAGTATAAAGTAGATCACATGTGTAAAAGGAGACATGATTGACAATTATTTATCACTAAAAACTATGCCAGAGGGGAAGAGATTTCTTGTTTGTTAATCATTTTGTAAACTTTGGTGTAAATAGTGCGTTAGGATTGTTATTGACTGAGTACCATCAATATGTATAACAAAGATACCGTCACATGAATGACAGTAATTGCACCTCAGGGCAATCCAACCCTGCTTTATTCACAGTTGTCAATATAAGTGTGCCTCCTGAACTTGATTGAAGTTTGAAGGAATAGGAAAAGCTACAAATATGATCAGATCATAGCCAAGAATTTCCAGCATGCTGTGCAAGAAAATGGGTTGAGAACAGAAGATTCTGTTTCTTCATACTCAAGAGCTCTAGCTGTCAAGAGTAAAGATCTTCAAATGAAACAATAAGTGCAAAAAGTAAAAAAGATTTCTTTAATTTCCAATGGCTTATCTAAGTGGTATATTCTATATCTGGAGGATCCTGAATCTATTACTTCGGAGAGAACGTATAATTTTTAACATTTAGGAAGAGAGAAGAAAAGTTCCTAAAAAGACTGAATTTTGATATAAACAGATTAGTTGACAAGAGTTTCTTTCTTACTATTTAAAGATATTCCAAACTCATTCAAGAAAGAAATCAGTGTTGTTATTGGACATATTAAACACATCTGAATGCCAAAAATGAATATGAAGAAATAATTACCACAAACAAATCCAACCAAAAATTCATTAGAAATCCATTGGTCAATTATCTTCTGTGTTGATGAATTTAACATTCCAGCTACTTTTGAGAAGGGTGTGTCCTCAACCTAATTAGTTCCTGATAGGGCACTGGATGTCTACAGTGAAAACTCTCCATAATTCTTGAATCCTCTCATAATCAGAAAAACCAGAACTAGTCCAAAGACCACCCAATATTTGCTGCTCTTAACAATGACTTTTTTTTTTTTAATACTGTTTAACTTGTTTTAATGTTTCATCACAAATGGTGAAAAAGTACAGGCAAGGAATAATCATAATGTTGTGGCCAACATTATAAATATGGAATTATAAATTTAAAACATTTTCTGGGTTAAAAAATAAATCTAGTAGTCAACACAGCTCCACAGGGCCTCTGTGTCTGGTAGGGTCCATCTCTGTGTCCCTGACAGCACCCTCCTTTATCCATTTGTCCAGGTCTTCTACTCCCATCTCTTCTTCCTCCCATCTGTTCCATTGAAGGTTCAGGGGGCCCATCAGGGTCACCTTGTCTTCCTCCACCAAAGACACCTGGGTCCATGCCCCGGCCACCATGGAATCCACCTCTGTCTCCGCCATGACCACTTCTGAACATTCCACTGGGACCACCGTGGTCCATGAGGACACCTCTTCTTCCCTGCAGGCCACCAGGGCTGCCTCTGCCAAGATCACTGCCCAGGGGTAGAAAGGGTGGTGGAAGGAAGCCTTCAGGCTTTAGAGCCTTACACTGGTTGCATTCTATTCTCCAGGTGAAGTCCTGGTTTCCACACCCTGGATTGGGGTTGTATCTTTCTCCAGATGGGTTCCTTCAGGAACCCCAGGGCTTTCTTGGGGTGAAGCCATCTCTGTCACCTCCACAGCCTCCCATGCAACCTCCTGGGCCCCCTGGACCTCCATGAAGTGGTAGTGACATCCTTTTACCCTCATGGGGAATCATACCTCCCCAATCCTGTTCATTGGAGGCTTCTTCCAAGCAAGAGAAACCTGAAGTTTGCTCCCTTGAAAATCATTCCCATCAAACCAGTCCAAGATAGCCTTAGCTGTTTGTGGGTCTTTGTAGAATGCTGTAGCATAGCCTCTGGTCTTTCCTGTTTCCTCGTCCAAGTAGATATGGATCATGGGTTGTCTGATTCTCTTGTTCACCTTAACAACTCCATACTGCTTAAAGTCTGCCAGATCATCTAGAGTCACACTGCCATTTAAGCCTTGCACATAAATTGCACTGTTGTCAGAGTTTTTATCCGGATCTACAGATGGGCCTACATCAAGAACCCGTCCTTCATCCATGAATCCATCAGGCTTATTGAAGCCATCTCACTCTCCAGCACCCATTCCACCCCATCCTCCTTCCCACCCAATTCTGCTCATGCCCCACAATCAACCCCCTACTTCCCCTGCCCTAGTTGTCAGGGCCACTCATGCTCCAGTTCTCTTCTGGTCCAGAAAATCCTCCAGACTCCTGCCCATAAACACCCATGCTACTGGGGTGGTCCTGTCAGAATGAACGCTGCTGTCCATAGCTGCTGCTCTGTAAGATCCAGTTTGCCAGGGATGAGTAATTAGTGGGTGGCCGCTGTCCACGGCTGCTTTGTTGACCATAGCTACTCTGCTGTCCGTAGCCACTTACCTGCCCATGCATGTTCTGCTGAGAGTAACTGTTCTGATCATAACTAGTCAGCTGTGTAGAAGAATAGCTAGTAGGAGGATAAGATGGTGGTGCCATGACTGGCCGCATAGGGAAGCTCCCAGGTATCTGGGGATAACTGTAGTTACTCTGTCCATATCCTAGGCTGGGCTAGTTGTAACTCCCTGTGTTAGATTGAGATTGACTAGTCTCAGCAGGTTTGTTACCATCCTGTGGTCATGCAGGTGTAGTAGCTGCCAGGTGCTGCCCATAGGTAGGGTAAGCAGGCTGAGTGCCATATGCAGACTGAGCTGTACAGAGGCCTGGTGGTAGTGACCATAGCAGTGGTGGTATCTTAAGCATGAGTGCTGTACCCCTAGACAGGCTGACTGTATGCCTGGAGGGTAGTTGGAGTAGTATAACCAATGGGAGGCTTCTATAAGAAGTTGCATTGGCAGTCTGCCCATAGGTCACAGTGGTCTGAGCCTGGGGATAGTCCGTAGGTTCCATAACTTTGCTGCCCGTATGCCTGGGTGGTCTGTGCATATCCTTGAGTGGGCTGGGCAGTGTAAGCACTGTAGCCCTGCTTGGCTGTAGGGACTGCAATCCGTGGGTACCACTTTCTCTCCTTCCCTCTCATTCCCACAATGGCTTTTAAGTTAGGTCTTTCTGAATTGGTAGAAATAAAGAATAAATGAAGAAATAGACTCTATATGGAATCTACTCTTCAAACTCTGTGAGAGCTAGTTATCTATATCCTCGTGTAAGAGTAAAAATACTCTTCTCCTCTCATGATATAATTTTTTTCATTATTATCATTGCTATAATTATTATAATGAACTAATTCTTCGTAATTGCTATTACCACTTTTATTTTTTTTATTATGTTATGTTAATCACCATACATTACATCATTAGTTTTTGATGTAGTGTTCCATGATTCATTGCGTATAACACCCAGTAAATGATTTACTATTATTTTAAAAATTATGAGAATATTTTAAAATTTTACCTATAATTCATTTGTTTGTACCCCATATATCTATTAAGTGTTTTGCAGATGCCAAAACATAGAGGAACTCTGATGCATAGGATGGATTGGAGGAAGAAAAATGGTAGGCGGGGAGATGAAAAATAAATCCAGTAGATTAGTAGAGGTCTGAGATGAAGGCGCTAGAAATGAAGCTAAAAAGATAGTTGTAAAACATACTAGAAAGACAGTATTTCTGGATGTTCTGACAATAAATATGCATAACATGAAAGGAGTCTTTAAGGAAGAGGAGTAATTCATTAAGGAAGATTTTGAGGTTCCAAGATGGGGGGAATAGTTATATCAACAAAAACCAGAGTCAGCAGGAGACACTGGTTTACCTAGAAATTGAAGATTTCAGTATAAACATGTTAGATGTGAAGTTAGCATAGTAATGTCCAAGTAAAGAATATTTTATATAAAATTAAACTACCACTTGTATACAGATGCTTCTAAAATGTTTGAAGACTGCTGGTTTTCTGAATGACAGTAAGCAAATTACATTCATCATTTGCCTAACAAACTGGCTTCATAAACAGACAAAGATAAATAACAGCTCATCCTCTGAATTAGCATGGTCAGGATTAATATAAACTCTATATGGGAATAATTATTACTACTAAATATTGTAGCATAGAAACACAAACATTTAGTCTTCATAAATAATATCTGTCCCTATTTCGAATTACCAAGAGACATAAATCTTTACAGTTTTCAGGATTCCATTTGTAGGTTTTCACTGATGTTTTCCAGTATTTTTTCTGTAGCAACAGATATGAAATTTCCCCCAAGAGTTGGCAGCAATACAAACACAGCTTCGTGATCACTGTGAACCGTTGTCTGTTTCCCTTCACTTGAGCATTTGCCTTTCTTAGATAATTAACAGCCATAAGTAACACGCACACCCACAGGCAAACACACACACACCCACGCCAGATCCTTGCCCACTGATCTCCCATTTCCCACAAAGTAAGAACAGTTGAGATGGAGTAATGATTAATAATTTTTTTTTACCCTTATAGTAAAATTAAAGTTGGAAAACAAAAGTTTGCTGCTGGATACATTGGAGAATTTTTCCATACTTTTATATTTCTTTCTAAAGTATATAATAAACTAATTTCATCTCCCACTAACGTCCACATTTGGCATGTCAAGAGAGGATAATGCTATTGAGTGCCCTGTTCTTGGGCCTCTAAGTCATGGGACTCTTGTCAGAGCACATGGTTACTAAATGAAATTAGTTCATCCAGACACCTGGTTAATACAAAATAGCTCAGAAACCTACAAAGATGAAGGGAGACCCAGGCTGGATTAAGGGTAGAGAGTGGGGGGCTGAGGAATTATTCCGGCATTAACTGTGTAATGTTAACATTAACCAAACAGTTGATTTCATTACCAGGGAGGTGAACTCAGAGCTCCTAATCTTTTACCAAACAGTGGTAATTATCCAGGGAATGGGCAGACATCGATCAGGATACATTCCTCAGCTAATGCTGACATGCTCAGCTAATGAGTGTAGAGCTGTAACACATGAGAAATTATGAGAAACAGCACATACAGTGTGTCACCTCAGAGTCATTTAATCCCCAGCTCTGTCACAGAGTCAATAGGTAAGCTCTCAAGAGTCACTTAGTCTTTTTGAGGTTGCTCTCCTTTCTTGAATAAATACTGACATGATAACACCAATCATCCAGAAATGTATTGCAAAGGAGACTTTGTGCAAAACGAGTATTAAACAAATATAAGAGCTACAGAATGGTTAAATTTAAATGTGAACGAGTATATTTATATTGTGGCACACAGTCTCATGAGAGACTTTTTCTCATCTAGCGTGAATTTAGGCCACTTTATCTGGACAGTCCACCTATACGTAGAAATAGTTAACTAAAGAGATGCAGAGAAATTTACACTCACTGAAAGCTAGGTTATCTGATTACCCAGAGAAACAAGCATTGGATCAGCCATAATTACCCTAGAGATATTTTCTGTCAGGACTGGGGATTTTAGTTTCACTTTCTGTCTTTTTTTTTCCCAAGCTGCCTCATTCCCTGAAAAGTCAACCTGTTCTCCCTTCCCACTGTTCCTCACAGTACTTGTGTGGGAATGGCAGTTCCTGAAAATCCCAACTCTGGGAGATATATTTGCACTAACATTAAATACATCCTGTGAACATTTAATATTAAGCTTTAGAAAATGAGGCTCTCCTTTAAAAACTGACCCAGCAGAATACACTCCTGCCCCAACTTAGTCCCCACCTCCTGATTCTCTTTTGATCCAGAGCTGTGGGGGGCTGTACAGCCAGGGGTCTCAACCCCGAATTTGGAGACACAGAGATCTGAGTTTCATTCTTGTTCTGCCTCTTACGGTTCTGTGGCGTTGTCGGGACTACCTCAACTCTGTGAACCTCCTTTCTGAAGTGAGGAAAATAACATAGTTGGCAAGGTGATTGTAGCAGAAAAATGCCTGTGTAGTGCCCAGGAGACAATCTGATACATGGTAGGTATGAGGGAAAAAAATCCCATTATATGCATAAAGATGCAGAACACTTAAAGGAAAAGTTGATATACACAATAAAGGTCTGAAACCTAGTACTGTTTCTGAACTGTCACAGAAAAGCCAGCACCAAAAGCAATTTTCTATTCAACTGTCAGGTGCTCTATAATGTGAAAGCACATCGCATAATGACAGAGCTGAAGAGCTCCTTCTGTGGGGTGTCTCGAGGGGTATGAAGCAAACCTCTTCTGGTGGAATTACACCTTCAAGGACTCTCTTTGGAGTCTTTGGAATGCATACAAAAGATCCAATCAGCTTCATAATAACCAAAGAATTAGCTGGCTTGAAGGAACATTTGTTCATTCCTTGCTATTTTGTCAGTGAAGGTCAAAAAGTCCACACTGAGTTATCTGGAGGGACCAGCACACAGGATATTCGGTAGTACCTTTCCCACTTGGATACGGGAGGCCCAGTACCCAGCATAAAGTTGGCATGCCCCTAAATTATCTGGTGACTGAATGGACTAGTACTCGGGGTACTTTGGGGACAACGGACATTCACCAAGTGCACAAAAACCTGGCAGAGGACAACTCTTGACAAATAGATCCATATATGCCCCATTAAGAAATGTGATGTAAAAGTGTGGGTTTTTTTTCTAAAAACATGAAGGCTCTCATATTTTGCCACGAGTTTTATCATCTTGGGAAACAGCTTTCTAACACTCAAGACAAATATTTCCAGCACTGCACAAGGAGCTCCAATTTGAAAGCTGAGCCTTTCCAGATGTGCTTTAGAGCCCAGGGAGGATCTTCAACCACAGTCTACCGATGGCTTTCTCTGTGAAACGAGCTCTATTAAAATGAGGAGAGAGTTCCTCTCATAAGATATCTTACATAGTTCTTCAACACAAATTTCTCTCTTTTATTGATGCCCCTTCAAATTCTGGAGTCTTAATGAGTCTCCACTGGTTGATAAATTTGGCTCAATAAAAACAGTTTGGTCTATCCACACAGCCATCGAACCATTAACAGGAACTTTGCTGAATTCTTGCTCTTCTCTATTTTCTCCCTATCTCAGGCCTGAAAATTTATGTTGTAGCATATTCTCACATTAAGTTGTAAGTATTGTCAGACTAGCCTCTTATACTAATTTATGGGACTCAGTATAGTATGATTGAAAGAGCACTGGACTTGGGAGGTATAAGAGCTAGTTTCTGATCTAAAAGTGTGTATATTATGATCTCACCTTTTAAAACAATGACAAAAAAAGCCTATATATCTATAGTGTGTATGTATATATGTATGAATGTATATGTGTGTACATATAAATCACGTATGTATGTATATACAAATGAGTATGTATACATATGTATGAATTTGTATGTCTCTTTAAGTATATGAGTTTTGGGAAAAAAACCCAGACATATTCTAGGCTATTGACATAATTTTTCTGGGTGTATGTTTATGAGGTGAGGCTAATATTGATGTAGGGAATGAGAAGAAGAAAAGTGAAAACTAAACCAAAAAGGAAAAAAAAAAAAACTAGAAATTCGGCTAAATCTCTCCCCACCAATTTGTACATAAGATACAATCATATTTGCTCATCCCTATAAAATTATCTATTATGTATGTGCACATGTAAACAGAAATTTTTAAACAGCTTAATTTATCACCCTTTCCCAGTTAGGGGACTCAGTCATCCTCAGCGCTGGTAGTTTGGGCTCTGAGGTACCATGTGAGCTATATGGTCTGCATGGACTTCCAGGCCCTATCAAACAGCACCAGGATGCTATGTAAAGTGCATGCTGTCAAGATAAATAATTTATTCTGGTGCTGTCCTTCATTACACCAGTTCTGACTGGCTCTAGGAGTAGCAAAGGTTGATAAGAGAACTGACCCAGGACTGGGGGGGGGGGGGTGGTTTGTAAAGAGAATGAGTTGAAAGGTCAAGGGAGCTGGTGAAGGAGAAATTCAAGTGAGTGACCATGAGGTCTTGAAGATGAAGTCGAAAAGGGCTTGGAAACAGGGAGAGAATAAAAGACTCAAGACTGGGAGTACAAAAGGGGTCAAAAAGCAGGTAGACTCGAGAGGAAAGATGGGATATGTGAGGTTCTTGTTGAGAGAGCATAAGAGACGCGGCTGAGAAAATAGATTCCTATGGACATATGGAGACAAAGGTCCCTGAAAGAGCTGAGGTCAAGGAACTATAAAGTTAGGTTGTTTAATGGGTCATCCCAAGCAAATGAGGAAACCACACAAAAGCATCTCCAGGTAAGACCATGGACCTATTGCCTAATTCACTTATGGCCTCCCATTAAGGACATTTTCCGGGCCATAAATGTGAGTTATGAAGAGGGATAAATTTACATGTAGCCCAATGGCAAGATCCACCAAAGAGAACAATTTGGGGGAGAACATGAGCATTCTTTGGCAAATATCTGAAAATTCTAATGGGAAAGGAGGAAGCTGCCAGGTTAATGACCCCCATCCTCCAGTCATGAACATGTATGTGTGCTAAGGGAAAGGAAACTGGGCTGCAGGGAACCAGTGCCCTTAAAGAAGACCTAGGTTTCAAATGCAGGGAGAAAATGTTGAGAATATGGAGGATTTGTTAACAACCCAACAGGCACAGAGTTAAGCCAGCAGTGGAGAGTGAGAGTGGGGCGGCAGACCTAAAGGAGATGAAAACCGAAGTTTGCTAACCAAAAAGAGCTTACACTTTAGACAATGCCAAGGGAGTTTAGAGATAAGGAAAAAATATATAAATGATTAGCCTAAAGATTTCCTAAACTGTCTTCAAGTCATTTTGATATTAACATTAGATTAAGGCTCAAGAGGATGCTACAGCCTGGAATGAACCCTAAGGCTTCAAGTGGTTCACATCTATGTTCCCTGCATTTGAGAAGAACAATGGGTGGAATTACTGGACCCTCCATTCACACAGAGTGGCCAGGCAGGACGGCAGATCCACAGGTC
The DNA here is from genome assembly GCF_004348235.1 of Phoca vitulina. Taxonomy (NCBI): domain Eukaryota; kingdom Metazoa; phylum Chordata; class Mammalia; order Carnivora; family Phocidae; genus Phoca; species Phoca vitulina. The sequence continues at coordinate 11,761,080 of NW_022589718.1, forward strand.
AAGAGCCCTCAAGCAACGGGAAATAACAAGTCAGGTGAGTGGTCTGAAACAAAGCAAATAAATTGAGAGTTGAACTGCTGCTAGAAGCTCACGTGACATGCTCAGACCTGATCTTGCCATCAATTGTAGAAACTGAGAACTTTCCTTAAGCATCATTATCTTGTTCAGGCCACCCGCCCAAACTCATTCTCCCACATGCCCTTAACTTTGACATGACAGCCAGGAAATCGACATTACTTTTGTTGTTATTGTTTATTTGATTTTTTAATTTATTTTTATTTAAATTCAATTAATTAATATATAGCATATTATTAGTTTCAGAGGTAAAGTTCAGTGATTCATCAGTCTTATATAACACCCAGTGCTCATTACATCACATGCCCTCCTTAATGTTCATCACCCAGCCACCCCATCTTCCTCTCCAGCAACCCTCAGTTTGTTTCCTATGATTAGGACTCTCTTATGGTTTGTCTCCCTCTCTGGTTTCATCTTGTTTTATTTTTCTCTCCCTTTCTCTGTGATTCTCTGTTTTGTTTCCTAAATAGATCGACATTATTAGGAGATAAGAAAAGGGTAGCCGTGTCTACAGGGTATGAGGAAATGGAGTTGAGGAGAAGGAAGACCTGGAAACATTTAAGTAACTGGTATTTGGAAAACCAAAGAGCTACAATGAGCCCTTCTCCGTCATATCCTGAAAATGGTCATTAGCTGTATCTGAATTTACTGAGAAGTTCATGTTTTCAGAACCATTATGGAGGATGAATGAATTCTTTCACTAGCAAATAGGTCAGGCCATCATTTCTTTTTTTACAGCCAGGCCAGCAATATGATGAAAGTTTAAAGATAAGCTTGACAGCCACTCATAGTATACCAGTATTGGCCCCCATATGAAACTGCTGTATATCTCTTTGTCAATTATTTTATGTATGCTTCATTATGTATTTGTCATGTGTTTGTACTTGTTACTTTATGTGTGCTTAATTACGGTAAACAAATCAGTGCATCAAAGACTCACTCAATATAGACAATATCAGTTTGCCTACCCATGCCTCAGTTTTACAACAATAAAATATGAATAACGCTAAGAGTGTTTTGCCTGACTGATCCATGTCAAACACACTATTACCACTACCCTGCTTCAGAGACACACATGCACGTACACACACCTTAAAAACTGTCAGAAATAAGAGAGATATCCCAATTCTCAAGAAGATGTTTTTTGGATGCCTTATTGACTTTTTCTGAAATGAGGATCTTGGGATAGAAAAAGGGAAACTGGGTTTTCCTCTTTGTAAAGGGGTGAGCAAAAGAGAGAGAGAGACAAATCAAAATGGATTCACGGGTATATGAGGATATGCACATGTACTTGTTAGGTATTCGTGTGTCCTGTAAAATGAGCTTCCATCCTTCCTGTCTAGAACCAATCATAGCAAAGGAGAGGAAAGGCAATTGTTGGTGAAATGTGCTCAGGTGGAAGGTACATCAGATGGAGTGCTTTTGAGATGATTGGCATCAAACATTCCAGGACTGGCTGATGCTCAGTCAGTTAACTTCTCCCTCAAACCACCTTAACATGGTTATGAAAAGCCTTACTTCAATAAAAAAGCTCTGAATTCCTCTGGAAAGTGAAACAACATGAATAGAAAGGCTTTTACTGCTTTAAAAATTAGTCCCATATAATACTGGTATTAAATTCTTAGAATTTAATGTTTCCTGAGGTTATCCTACACATAAGAAATATCACAGGCTTAAGAAGAAACTCAACAGTACTTTCATGTGTTGTAGAAAGTTAAATTACACAGAAAACAAACCAAAAGTAAACAGATGGAAGGAATGCCACATGGGGTAAACAGACAACGTGGGAAATCCTTCCTACACAGGAATTACAAAGGGCTGCAACAGCCTCGCTGGTGATATGCCAGGGAGGACTCTAACATGGTTGAAAAAGGAAGAGTGGGGAGAAACGGCTCAAACATAGGGTGAGTGAAGGAGGAATGGAGGTGCTATGAGCCCATGTCACCACTCTAATATAGTGATGGCAAAGATATTAGTTACAGCATGGATGGGCAAAGATATTAGTTACAGCAGGGATGGGCCTTTTCCCCTGTTGGCAGAAAAGCCTTTCTCATTGTGTCAATCACCACATTTATGTCAGCTGGCCGAAGAAGAGGCGTATCCCTCAAATGAAAACCCAGTGCCCAATTTGACGTTGCTACATAGACAGAAAAACTAAAATGCTGATTCCTTCTGGGTTTAGCAAACCCAGGAAATCACTTCCGCTGGTACAGCATAATGGTATCTGCAATTTCAGAGACAGGATCTGTATTAAATGGGGGGGGGGGGGACGTCAGGCAAATCCTTTATGGACCACCTACCACATTTCATGTCCTGTTCTAGATGCCAAGGAACAAGTTGGTCAGGGTTTCTGCTCTTGTGGAGCTTACGTTCTAACAATACTTACATAATAAAGCAAACAAAAATAAAGTGATATTTAATTTATATTGGCTCTTCAGGAAAAAAGTGAAGAGGGGCTGAGATGATGCCAATTTGTCAACACTCCCCTTTCTTCACTTGAGCAGACATCTGCCAAATCAATTATGGCGTTCTTAGCTGCTGAGCCCTTCTCAACCCAGCACTCCCAACAGCCAGTGATAATCCGTCATTGTCATCATGGAAACCTAAACCAGTTATCTTATATTTGCCACACATACCTAGTTTTTCCTCTTATTTTATTCCCTTTTATTTCTATTTTGATATTGGTGGAAAAAAATTGAAAATCCTTAGGAGTACTAGAGGAAACCAACAAAAGGGAGGGGATGGCCTCCTTTGGCCAGTGTTTTAAAAGGGATTTTGAAGAACCCAGGGATTAGATCCAGTCTTGTTCACAGCACTGGAAAGAATTTAAATTGAAAGCGATGCCTCCAGGTGGTGGCCCCAAGGCCTGCTGTAACAAACAACTTCGTTCTTCTCCAATATTTTTATCACAGTGATCTTTTCTGGGAGGGTTTGAGGCTTTGTTTTAACAACTATGACTAGTGTCTTAAAGACGGCACTCAGGTGCTTTGGGCATTGTCTTCGATCAAATAAGCAGGGGGCCACTTACTTTTTAGGTGTTTTCTCTTTGGCTCTGGTCTTGCTAAGGGTGGGTAGTACCCCCTTGTTACTACCCCTTGGCGCCACTACACAGAACATCTGGCTGGTTCCTGTTCCTTCTTCACCCTGTCTTATGGTTTTCATGGAATTGTGGATGCCTGCTTGCATGCTAAGCCTTTAAGCAAGTGCCTTGCTTGGATCTACAGAAACTACTTATCAAGGCCTCTCTTCTCACTACTTCATTTTGACCCACTGTCTTACTTTCACACCTGACTGCTCAGATTGCTTTTGCTACCACTGTCTGAGGCTACCCAGGTCTAAGTACTCCTCACTACCCAAAGCCTAGTGCTAATGTACCCAGATTTCTCCTTTTCTTTTGAGTTACTTTCCATGCCTCCAAGGAGAAAAAAAAAAAAAAAAAGACGAAGAAGAAGAAGAAATTTCATGCAACTGAGATCCTGGAGCTATCTGCCTGCTAGTCGGAGCATTTCCACTTCTATAAGCCTTTTATGTTGGGACTGCCGTTGTGTAAAGAACTGAAGATCATACACAGCCGGTTTTCTAACACACTCCTGGGGCTCCTCTCTAATCCAATCAGATAGCACATAATCACTAAATACAAGTTAATTTCAGTATTACCCAAAACAAAACATAATTAGAAGGGCAATGTGCTGTGAAAATTATCATAAAAAGCATTCAAAAGCCAAGTAGAAATGCATTTGAATTATCTATGGTTTAGGATTATTTGTGCCACTGTTCCTCTCCATTAGGGCAGAACCAGAGTTGACTTTAGCTATGATTTCATGGTCTATAAAAACAACCATTGAGAATTGGGTATGGACTGTGACCGTGTTCAAATATTTCTTGAATGTTCTTCAGTATCAACATTTACTCAACCTCCTTCTACTAATGATAGCCCATCTATGTTACTTCAGCGTAATATACATAGGCTATTCTCACAAGATTCAGAATGTGCCAGATACATTCAATAGGAAAATGCAGTTCAGAATTGGTTTCTAAGATTGAAATGTATTAAGCAACTCCCTTAAGAAGCACTGGGCAGTGAATTGCAGTGGGGAACCTATAATAATGGATAATAGGAAAAATATCTCAAACACATGTAAGCACAATTTCAAATAATGGGACAAAGCTACAGACCAGCCTAGGATGCTGGGGTATCTCTTCTTAAGTTGGGGCTATTAAAGGTCTTCATATAGGTGCCTTGAAGTAGAAATTCTTGTGTATTTTTTGACATAGTTTTAAGAACAATGTAAATATGTCTCTAATCTTAATGCATTTGCTGGATTACTAAAGCAGGTCTAGGAAAGATGACTAGGCTCACTGAGTCTTTGTGGGTTAGGTCTCTAAATTCCTATATGGTAAGATGTAGGAAAGTTGCCGAAATCACAGAATTCAGGCTAAATTACAAAAAGGAAAGATTCTTTCTCTTCTATTATGATGTTTTAAAGGTGAAATATGAACATGATAAAAAAAAAAAGGCATAAAAGTAGAAAAGAGCATAGAGTAATAAGTAAATCTCCCTCCCACTCCTGAATAGACAGACAGAATACAGACCATAACATCTTCCTTAAAACCCATAGAGGTTGATTTTTCTGGCAATAAACATTATCGTTTACCAAAAAAGTTTTGAGAATGATAGCACCCTGAAAATGTGGAGCACTGTTTCACTTATTTGTTCACATACGTTTATTAAGTGCCTACTATGTGCTAGGCGTGATTTTTCTTGACATTTAAATTTTTCTACTTCTTCTCCTTCTCTTCCTAGTAATAGTCACTTGCCTCTCCTGAGTATCTAGCTGTTCATCATCCTTTAGAAGCAGTTCTGTCTGAGGCCAGGGAAGACGGTAACAAGCTCTTGGCCAAAAGCTCAGCCCAAGTCACTCCACCACTCATCCCAGTTTGATCCTGCACTTTGACCCTAATGATGGAGCTTTTGTCTTGTGCATTTTTTGTCCCAGCTGTGGACCCTTTATTCAAATGTGTTGAAGTCAAAGCTTTCATAACCTAGCTGCCAGAGTATCATGTTAATCCCTATGAGCTCTGAAGTCAGACTGCTTGGGTAGGAATATTGACTCTCTTACTTATTATCTTGTGTGACTCTAGGCAAGTAACAACTTCCATGTGGCTCAGTTTCTTCATCTGTTGAATGAAAAGACCATCAGTATACACTTCATAACTTTAGAAGAATAAAATAATCTCTGAAGTCCTTAGCACTATGTCTGATATTATAAATCTAATCATGAAAAGTACTGAGGTCCAGCATTGCTCTTGAAAATCACTCAGCTAAGACTAGAGTCTATCCATGGAATCTTAGTCCTATTCTAGAGTCCTTTCTTTATAATAAACCTCTCTGGTAATGTTGATTTGCCTGTATCTCCAAATATGTCTACCTCATCCCTGCCTATCAGGGCATCTTCTTGTATCTTTCCAGACTTCCATGTTCTAGAATCCTTACTGCCATCTGTTGTCCATTTTCCCAGACAATGTGTACCACATTCTACCCTGCTGATTAGACTTCTCTGCCTTTCAGCTGTTTTTTTTTTTTTTTTTTTTCTGTGCTTTGCCATGATGAACTTCAGTCTGGTGGCATGTGGGTTTTGAAGCCAGACAGCTCCCAGTCTGATATATCCTACTGTCCATGCCAGAAGTCTGGGGTTCCATATGGCATCTACTCCTCACTTGTCAGGTAACCTCATAGCCAGCCAATGGTATGTTTAGAAAAGAGAATATGTAAGTTTGAAAAATCTCAGTTTCCTCTAATACATCTTCTACCCATTACCAGTGATGTCAAACTTGTCTTTGCATATCATTCTAAACTGAATTCCCTAGACAATTCACCTATTAAAATGGCACAACTGACTTTGAAATAGGTTACAGAAATAACTTCTACTGCCAAGTTTTCTCAACTAATGACCTCTCCCAGCTTTGATAGTGGCCATTGGTTTACTAAGCTATCGATGAGAGACCCCTAAGAGTAGTAAGTACAATAAAAGCACAAACTTTCATTTTATTGTGTTTGATGGCTGAAAAGTGCAATTACAAAGTATATGATTGTTTTACCAAGCTGAAAGGAGACAAGTATAACACCTTTGAGGATGAAATGAGAGGTTTCTTTAGCAAAGAGAAGAGAGGTGATACACAATTGTCTATCACAAGTAAGCATTTGTCACAAGCAAGCATTGGCTCACCTTACGTTGATTTTGAAAACCACAGGTATGTGTGAGAATATTGAGGTGTTTTACATACTACAAGTTAATTTAAGTTAATGGCATAATGTCAATTATATAATAATTCTGGGTTTCACTGGCTCCCAAATTGCTAATATCTTATTTGTACCCAGAGGCACTGGGTACAACCATTCTAACACAAACCAAAATTAAAAATTCAGATATTCAAGCTACTGAAATTAAAAAATAGTAATATAAAAGCACAATGTATTCACTTAAAATAGTGGAACAAAGTAATTTAGCTGATGCATTTTATTGATTGGAACATGAGGATAAAGAACTCAAGGATTCATGTCCATATTTTCTAATGAACCTACTGGTTCTTTGACACAGCCTGTACTAGTCACAACCTATGATCTATGTCATCATTGGTCACTACAGGAATTTTGAGGGATAATAGATAATTGCAACCAATACCAAAAAAATAAATCTCAGAATTTGTCTTTATGTAGAAAAAGAGAAAACACATTCAATTAGAGATCTAGAACATCCCTCCAAGTCAAATAATAATAGATGCGGGGAATATAAGAACAAGCAGTAATTTTTCAATTCTCTCTTACATTCTTCAGTCTCTACATGATATGTAATATCCATTTATACTTTTATCTCTTTTCGCCTTTAAATATAAATGAACCTTTCTGAAGTTATATTGATTCTCTTAGAAAAGGTTTTAATACACTAGGCTTAGTATCCACCTCTTCTCATATAGATAGAGCTTCCAAGGTTCAGGGAGAAAACAGATCTAAAAAGATGGCTCCTTTCCCAAAATGCTTGAATGTAAGAGAAATGGCAGGCAATGCCAAGCTTAGACCCAGCAGGCCTGGGAAGAAACAGGACTTAAATGAATTAGATATTGATTGCTTGGGTATTTTTGAAATTCCTTTAATCTGAATTGGTTCCCTAGAGAAGGGATTGGATTCGAACGTCAAATGACAGTGAAAGTAATTCTTGAAAATACAAAAATCTTAGTTTGAAGGTCCCTCATAGGTCATTTACTCTAAGCTTCAATTCTCTCCACATCCCCTTTAGTGGTTTTTCAAACCATCATTGAGCACCTCTTGATAAGAAACATTAATTAATTTGTTAACTAATGGTAGTAATTTGCAAGGTTGGAAAGCAACGGCTCTTCACTAAACTTTGGTAATTCTATAAATCTTATTATTGGAAAATTACAAGCCTTTTCTTTCCCTTTCTGATAGCTATCCCTATGAGGTTTGAAGATGAATACGACTTTCAAAACCTGTTAGTAACCAGCTTTGGGATTTTCTCTCACATACTCCAAAAATCTATGCTGAAGCTGAGTGCCTCTGAGCAATTCCTCCATAATGTCCCACTGGAATGAAACAGGAATAGATAAAATATATGAATACTAAATCCAAACACAATATAACATTAGTGGAAATCTGTTTCCTTGACAAGTTTAATTGCAGTACTTTTCAAAGTGATGTATTGTTATGTATGTGTCTGATTGATCACTATGCCTCATCAAAAGATTTGGCCATTTGCACAATTGAAAGTGAGCATTCTTACACTTGTTTTTAAATCTTAGAATATCACAGCTCCTAATTTTCCCTTCATGTTTCATTTCATTTATCATATTCAAATTTCATTTGGAAAAGCAAGGATATTCTCTTACTGTGAAGAAAAGCATCCCTAATTTTGTTCTGGGTAAGAAATGTCCCTAGTGAAGCCAACACACATTGCTTCTTCCTTCTCTTATTCTTTATCATGCATTATCTCATTTGCTGTTCACTTCAACTTTGAGAGACAGTACCTTTATTATCTCTGCTAAACTGAAGAGGTCCTGTAAGTTTCCCAAGGTCACACAGCTAATAAATGGAAGAGCCAAGACCCTAAGCTCACACTCCTAACCATGGCACCCCCTGAATGTATCAGTCTGTAATTCGGTCCTATTTCTGTCAATTTATATATTCATAGCTGAACAGATGAGATCCTTATCTTACTGAAAAAGAATATAACCCTCTTTCTTTTAGACTATAAGTAGCCTAAAGACTACTCGTAGTCTACACAAACTATTTTGTAAAGAAGGGAGATACTACTTTTGTAAAAGTTCAAAGAACTGTTTCAAATAAAGGATTTTTAGATGGGAGGGGGTAACAAATGAATTCATTATTAGTTAAGTAAAGCTATTTCTTATTAATACTGTGTAGAGCAAGATATATGCACTTGAACAAACATCTTTAAATTGAGGGTAAAGTTTTGGATTCTCTTTTAATCTTCTCAACCCTTCCGAAAGGAACAGCAAGGGAACAGTGAATGCTTTTTGCTTTACTGCATTGATTTCTAGTGACTTCCAAAGTGAAGTCTGTATGTCTCCCCAATTTCAATGAACTATAGTCTGCTCTCAGTAAATTATGTTACTTTTAATTTAAACCCACACAAACCTTTTAACATAAGCCATTTTCAAAAGTCTTGCTTTTATGAAACTATGGAAAAAATTCCAAGGACTGAAAATCATCTCTGAAGTTTCACTGAGAGACACATCATTACATACATACTAACTTAGAAATACCTAAAGCAAACTAAGATAAGTGAATAGGAATAGAGATACAGCAAATTATAACTTCTTACAGGGAGAACAACCCATTTCTTATGATGTTTATTAAATCTTACTACAAAAGTATATAGGTGTGCTTTTAGGCATATTCCCTTGCCTAGAGGGTGAAGGGGAAACAAAAGAGTCTCCAGGTGTTTGGGTTGAGGTCTTCATTTGGAAAGGTTTTGATCATCAACCGAGTTTGAATATAGTACTGTGAAAATTATCACTTCTTTGACAATGAATGAGCTACCAAAAGTAAATCTCTAGACTAGAAACAAAAATCATTGTGGAAGTTCCCAAAGAGATGCAAGATTTGTGGAAAAAAGAGTTAATTACTCTGGAGCCTAATGTGACTCAGAAGAGCAGAATAAAATAAATTCCCAGGTTTGATGATCAGGCTTCATAAGAGAGAGGAACTTTCCCTCAACAGCTGGCCAAAGGTCATAGGAATCCAAAGGAGCTGGAAGAAATGGTTTAGAAGAAAGTGGATCTCCTTTGTAACTTCCTCTTCAGCATTTTTCATTCCCAGTCCTCCTTTTTTCTCATTCTTGAAAACTCATTTGTCCCCAAAGCCTCATCAGCCATCAAGGAAAACCCCAACCTCATAAAGGATAGCCTGGAATAAAACCACCCCAACCCTGTAAGTGTTAAAAGTAGCCAATGAGATTAATGGATCAGAGCAGTACAGATGTCTTCTCTTTGACATTCTCCATCTCACCTGTCATTAGTAAGCCTATTGGATCCACCCCTTTCTCTTGATTCAGTCATGCTTCATTTTAAATCTCCCACGATTTCTCACTTGAATTAGTTTGCAACACGGCCATTGCAGTTTCTAAGGCAAATCTAATTATGTCATTCTCTACCCCCACTCTCCCTTCACAAAACCTGGGTCATGCGTACTCCAGAATGGTAGCTGACTATCTGGAATTGTTAAAGTGTCAGTTGGGGCCAGCAGGTTATTCTCATTATTTCAAAGAAGCTTAAACATAATCATGAATTTATCTGAATAAGGCTATATAGATTAACTATATCTACTGGAATTATTGTTCAATGTGGTACCTGGTATTCTTCCTTGACCCATCAAGAAGGGATCAGGAGCTAGTCCCATGTTCTCCTGGGATCTTGAGCCGCTCCCTATTCAGCAATATGAGGCAGACTTTAATCCACAGGCAAGACTAATGTAAGGCTCCTTTAGGGCAAAAGCTATACTGATAATTCACTCTTGTGTTTCCAGAGCTCAGCACCAGAATAGAGTAAGTACTTAATAGGTATTTGTTTTAATGTGGTTTTTGTTTTTGTTTTTTTTTTTAGAAATTCAACTGATGGTTTTATACCTCTAATCAGATTAATTGTATTAATCAATGCAAAATGGAGAAGATGATAGGGAATTTTAAGTCTAATCTGTGTGTGGACAGAACTTTTTTTTTTTTTAAAGATTTTATTTATTTGACAGAGAGAGACACAGCGAGAGAGGGAACACAAGCAGGGGGAGTAGAAGAGGGAGAAGCAGGCTTCCTGCTGAGCAGAGAGCCCAATGCGGGGCTCTCTCCCAGGACCCCAGGATCATGACCCGAGCCGAAGGGAGACGCTTAACAACTGAGCCACCCAGGCGCCCCTGGACAGAACTTTTTGAAAAACCAGGGTCATGGGTGGAAAATGCCAACAAGAAGTTTTTGGAGAAGTAAAGGGCAGAGGCGCTGGTAATTATTGGGCAACCAGTATTTGCTAGGTCCTGTCCCAGACAAATCAGATAAATGCCTTCATTCCTCCTCACAGGCTGTGAGATGGTGTTTACATTTAACAGATGTAAACAAAATAAGATTCAGAGAGACTGAGTGACTTCCTCAAGTCACAGAACAGCTAAGTAGCAGAAGCCAGGTTCCAACCACGTCTGCTTGACAGAACGTCTATTATTCCACATGGTAGTTTTGTTGTAGGGAACTAAACACCCACAATTAACAACAAAGCCAAATGACAGGCCTGCTCGTTCTAAGTCTGTTTAGCTTCCTAAAGGAATCTTGATGAATGAATTGAGGAGCTAAAAAATTAATAAGAACCTGACTGTATTAGAGGCATACAAAAAACTGAACTTTTTTTTTTTATTAATTTCTCCTTTTATATCAGGCTGTCCTAGAACTTCAAAGGACTTCACATATATAATGACAAAGCACATTTTCCCAAAACTAGGTTCATATCTCTCTCCTGCACAGATTTCCATTAAGACACACATGGCTCAAGTCAACACCTCAGAAGCTTCCTTGCCACGACAGACTCTATCTCCATGTAGAGCAACAGTAATGTCACTACATTCTCCGCATAGGATGGGTGCTCAAAACCCTACACCTGCCTCTCTCCCAGGCAAGTCCACATCTCTGTGCCCCATGACCCAGCAACCTGTGACAAGTTAAAAAATGAAGGGGGGGAAATTGGAGGGGGAGAAGAGCCATGAGAGACTATGGACTCTGAGAAACAAACTGAGGGTTCTAGAGGGGAAGGGGGGTGGAGGGATGGGTTAGCCTGGTGATGGGTATTAAAGAGGGCATGTACTGAATGGGGCACTGGGTATTATACGCAAACAATGAATCATGGAACACTACATCAAAAACTAATGATGTAATGCATGGTGATTAACATAATAAAAAAAATGTAATAGAGTCAAAGAAAGAAAAAAGAACGGGAAGCACTGAGCTCTAGTATGATAAGACGTGTGCCTGAGGGCCATGCTTTTTAAGTTACAGTAGACTAGGAAGTAACAAAATATTACCCGAAGTAATTACTGTCATAATTTATTCCTGTTGTAAATTGTCCCGAGTATTGTACCCTGAGTATCATAAAGTATCGTAAATCACTGTTGTAATTTATCCCAAATTTATTCCTATTCTTTCTTATGTTCTATTCTAATTTTAGTCTTTTAATTCTGTTTAGAAACACAAACAAGTTTTTATTAGATGTTCATTTCATTTACCTATTATCTTTAATCGGAACTTTCAGTGTAGTGCGTTCTGGGCTGCGTGCCAACTCCACGTGTACTTAGGGACATATCTGTATCTGTATATAGCCAAATAGAGATGTATAGTCTCTATTACCTTGTGCATAGGTATTAAACTAGATGACAGAGATAATAATGATTTCATCTTCCTGAGAAAAGAGGCTGCAGTTCCCTTCAACGAAATTCCCTGATTTACCCTCTCTGAGGTAATCAAGTCACATCCTCTCCAGACCCTCATGTTCTCTGATGGGATGGAAACGGTGTGCTCCCTCTATGGATAAGTCGATGAGGTGATGGCATAGAGAGAGTAGAGTCCATGAACACAGAGGGAATACTTTTGTAGTGTAGACCTGTGCTGTCCCATGGGGGAGCCACTGGCCCTGTAGGTCTATTCCACACTTGAAATGTGCTAGCCTGAACTGTATGTACTATAAATGCAAAATACCCAGTGGATTGTGAACATTTATTATGAAAAAAAAAAAGACATCTCACTAATAATATGTTAATTACATCTAGAAATGATACTTTAGGATAAAATCACATTTTTGAAATGTGGCTGCTAGAAAGTTAAAATTACATAGGTGACTCAAATTATTTTTCTGTTGTTTGGTGCTTGCTCCAGACATTCTGATGCACTGAGCTCTAAAACAAGATGGACAGAGAGGACTGTGGTGGTAACAGGTCATGTTAGAACCACTTGAAAAAAAAGCAGATGAGGGAAATGTGGGACCCATGGCCCGGTGAAGCACACTGGGCAGGCTTGTTGTCTCTGATTCCTGCGATAGAGCAAGCAGGTGACCATGTGAGGGCAGGCTAACACGTAGCTATGTGTGTGTTACACCAAAAATTGCCTCTAGGTCTCATTTCACCTCCTCTCAGGGTACCCCCTTGCAAAACTGGCCAAAAATAAGACAGAACAAAAACTTTACTGATGTGAATTGGCTGGTGTAAGACTCTTAGAATTTTCTAACAATGAGTCCCCATTTTTTTTTTAACACAAAAGAACATTTGGGCATTTGAGAAATTTGGCACCTCCCTATCACATTTAACATCTAAATCTGCCTTATACTCCACAGCCAATATTCCCCCAAACCGAGATTTTTTTTCCCCTCCATTTCCCCCTTGTAGAAATAATAGGATTTGGCTGGTTCTCACCAGGGGATTGAATAATCAAAATTCATGCCTATTCTCCAAACTTCATTTTAGCCAATAGTGTCAGTCACAGCAGCTAACAGAGAAAAAAAGTATACTGGCTTTAATTTCAGCTAATTTTACATCTTTTATATATCCAGTGGTTAAAAAGTCATGAGCCAGAGAGCAGACAGCTAATGTAGGATAAAAAGAATGGAGACCTCGGTCATACAGATCTGGGTTCAAATCCCAGCTCTGCTGTTTAGAAGAATCACCATCATTATCATCATATGATTTTGAAGGATTCTGTGAGATTAAATTAAGTAATGCAGATAGAGCACAGTGCCTGGCACATAGAAGACTCTTATTTCAGGCTAATCCACTTGTTTCCCTGTTATAAAGTAGTCCTGTGTCTATGTATTCACATTACACCATGTTTATCAACACTGATTCTCTTTTAAAATGCTGGGATTGAGGACGTCACAATTATGGGCCATGTTATCAGCTCATTCAGTTATTTAAGAAATTTGATTTTCATAATCACAGAAATAATGAATACTGCATAGGATGAAGCTACGGAGCTTATTCTAGGGTTGAGATTTTAAGTTCAAAGATACCCTCAAAACAGCTGCCTACTCCTTTACTATTGGAAGCTGGGAAAAAACAGCAAACAATGGAAGAATCACTTATTTCCCAGAGTTACAAGGGCTCCCCGACTTGTCAGATTCCATTCCTTCCAAAGCACAAACAGCCTAGATGACCCACTATGTGGTAGCTCTGTCCTCACCTCTCCCAAGACCTCACTTATTCATCAATAGTGCTTTTTAGTTGGCTCAACAGAGCAAAAACCAATTAATTCCCAAGTAGAGCATGGTTCTGTTTTTTTTTTTTTTTTTTTTTTCTCCACTTTCTCTTAAGAAATGGGCTCTAGCATGTTTGCTAATATAGGACTTTGAGACCTGTGGATTCACTGCTCTACTTATACAAGCTTCTCAATGAAAGCATATAAGGGTCTGAACTGCATACTGAAAAAATCCTTCAGTGTTTCTTACTACTCTGCATTGTTGCTTGAGGGAGATCCTATTTCTTTCACGGACTTTCACCTGATTCATTTTACCCTAATTTTGTTTAATCCCTTTTCGTATTTATTTTTAGAAAATTTAATAGTATTAAGAGCCCAATAATTTAACTTTTTCTGCAAAAAATCTCTGTGGTTTTTATTCATCTTTTTTCTTTTCTTCCCATTCATTTTCTTTCTCTCCTTTTCCCTTTCTCTCTCCTCCTGTTCTGTTTTCTCTTACTACCCCCCTCCCTCTCCTCTGTGATAAGAAATATTTTTCCCCTAGGGCACCTGGGTGGCTTAGTTGGTTAAACGTCTGCCTTCGGCTCAGGTCATGATCCTGGAGTCCTGGGATCGAGTCCTGGCATCGGGCTCCCTGCTCCACGGGGAGTCTGCTTCTCCCTCTGACCCTACCCCCTCTTGTGCTCTCTCTCTCACTCTCTCTCTCAAATAAATAAAATAAAATCTTTAAAAAAAAAAAAAAAAAGAAATATTTTCCCCTAGTATATAAGAACTTCCATCCTACTCCTGAGTTGAGCTGTCTACCAAAAGTACTTGAGTTCAAAGCCAGTGCAGGCCATTGGCTCCAGGACTCAAAACACTCAGAGACCTTCATTCAAAGTTGTGAATTGGCAAATCTCTAGGGGCAATCTCCATCTGGTCAAGGAAAATATGCTCAGGTCCCAAAGATCCAATAAAATGCACATACAGAGAACGGTCATTCCATTGTAACGAAGCCATCTCTGCCACTTCTGTGTGTAAACCTATGTGGGACTAAGTGATACACAGCAGTCCTCCTTATCTGAGGCTTTGTTTTCTGTAGTTTCAGTTGCGCATGTTCAACCACAATCTGGAAGCAGATGACCCTCCTTCTGACATGGTATCCGAAGATTAATAGTAGCCTATAGCTACAACACAATGCCTGTGTCATTCACCTCACTTCATCTCATCACATAGGCATTTCATCATCCTACAGCAGAACAAGAAGAAAGGGGAGTATACTACAATAAAGTATTTTGAGAAAGAAACCCCAATCACATAACTTTTGTTACAGCATATTGTTATATCTGCTCTCTTTTATTATTTAGTTATGGTTGTTAATTGCTCATTATGCCTAATTACAAATAACACTTCATCACAGTATGTATGAAGGGGAAAAAAACTATCAATCTATAGTGTAAGGAATTAAAAACAATTTAATTAATCTAGCATTCACCCACATAGCAAGGTTTAGCCATGCCATACAAACAATTCATCATTATTTTTTTTTCCTAGGGAATTATAAAATACACTTCTGAAGGAATACAACCTTTTTTCAACCTCTCTCTACAGTAAAAGCTTTATTACCCCATGTGTTCCCCACTTGGCTGCAGACTAGCTGTGTGACTGAGGCAAGTCACTTCTCTCAAGTCAATTCAGTCTCTAAATAGAGGTTGGGATAGAGGATTGCCCCAAATCCATGACAGGGTCTGTCTTCAACTCCATGACCGTGATTTTATAACTATATGAGGGCAACAACAGGGGTGGGGTAGAGAGAAAAAGAAGGATACCTGTCAAGCAAATCTCATGGCTATAATGGGTTCATATTTTGGTTTTAGTTTTGTCTGTTTTCTTCCCATTTGGTCTCCCTCTCTAGGTTAAAGATATTAGCGACCTTTCATTAGGTCTTGCTATTTAACAGACAGTGGGTTAACAGTTATTATTAGCCATGTTTTACAGATGAAAATACTGAGGCACAAAGAGGTTAAGTGACCTTTCCAAGATCCCAAGATCACAGAGCTAATAAGCCCATTACAACACTTTTTTTTTTTTAAATTTTTTTTATTGTTATGTTAATCCCCATACATTACATCATTAGTTTTAGATATAGTGTTCCATGATTCATTGTTTGTGCATAACACCCAGTGCTCCATGCAGAACGTGCCCTCCTCAATACCCATCACCAGGCTAACCCATCCTCCCAACCCCCTCCCCTCTAGAACCCTCAGTTTGTTTTTCAGAGTCCATCGTCTCTCATGGTTCTTCTCCCCCTCCGATTTCCCCCCCTTCATTCTTCCCCTCCTGCTATATTCTTCTTCTTTTTTTCTTTCTTAACATATATTGCATTATTTGTTTCAGAGGTACAGATCTGAGATTCAACAGTCTTGCACAATTCACAGCACTTTTTAAGACCTCTATTCACTTTATCCCATCACCTCATTATCACCTTTTTCCACTTCCTGATGTTAAATTTTCTGAAGTGCTTCCTCTCTGGAGCCCCAGTGCCAAGCACCATGCCCAGAATAGACGAGGCATTCCATATATACTGAAATAACTGAGAAGACAGAAATTGCCTTATTTGTGAAAAATTTTGTGAAAGTAACTGCAAAAAGATCTACCTATATATTGCTGAGTGGACTAAAGATCTGGACCTTATAGGAAACCACTCTTCTCCTTGAATGCTCTTTTTTCTAATCTGACAGATTCATAAGCTAATGGTAAAGAAAGACTCTGTATCTTTGGCTCACACATACAGCTATTTCTTTATCTGTGTCTATGTTTTGAAAAGTCACGGAAATTTCTCTTCATTTTAAGCATATAATTTTTATCCACACGTCTCTACCAGTTTTGGTCTCTGCTACCTTACCTTTCTTCTCCCAACATTATAAAAATTTCAAACATTCCACTAAGTTAAAATAATTTTATAAACAATACCCATGTTCCCACATCTTGCTTCTATCATGAACATTTTACTATATTTGCTCTATTCACATTCACCCATTTACTTATCCCTCTATTCATTCATTAACCCATCTTATTTGTTGAAGTATTTCAAAATAAAATGCAGACATCTTCCCACTTCTTCTAAGTACTTCAACATTCATATCTATACTGCATTATTTTTTTAATTACATGAAATCGTTGTATACTGCATTTCGTATTGAGTCACATTTATTTTCTATAGATTTGGGGGTTCATTTGCTATTGAAATTGAAGCTTCAAACCTACAAATTATTGCCTGACCTAGGAGAAAACAGGTTAGATGGTAGGGCCAGAACAAGGAAAGACCTAAATATTTTCGAATCCATAAAACTGGGTTGAGTAAATGCTGCATAAAATTAAAATTCCAGTCTTTACTCTTCTTTCAAGGTGACAATCCTGTTAGCTTTTGCTTCACAACTTTACAAATCGACAAATGACAACATAGTAGATCATTAGAACATTATTACTGAGGCTTAAGTCCACAAGGTTTCTCTAGGGAAGGCTACCATGACATTTTTCAGTCTGGATCAAGCGTTTGACAAGGGCAAACCTCCAGGCCTGTACCATGCACCTGTTCATTAGATGCCAGCTCATAATGGGTACAAGGCCAAGGTAGAAAATAATACAAACAGTAATTTTCAGAGTTAATGATCTAAAATAATTATAGCAAATGTAGCAGTTGTTTGCAAGTTGTTTGGCAAAGCTAAAAACCAGTGAGGGGAAAAGAATTTATCTAAACCCTTTAAATAATCTTGTTTAAGTCCCAAAGTCAGGTAGTACTTTTCCTACCTCAGTGCCATGTTTTTCTATCTGTTAGAAATATTCCCTCCCCAGAGAAAAGGCCCATTCACCGTATCATCCGAAGCAACAAATGATGCCTCTTGCTTACTAGTCCTTCCCAGCAGAAGCATTTCCTCTGTTCATTTCTCATAGTAATTATTCACGTGTCAATTATTACATTTATGCTTTGATTTATAATGAGTTCCTTACACATTTGTATGTTCCATTGTTAGTACACTACACCTTCTTCATCTTAGAAAATGCCAATCATGATACTTGACTTCTAGTAGGTGCTCAAGGAATGTTGAGTAAATTAAAGTCTCTATGAAATCATTTCAGGGCGCCTGGGTGGCTCAGTCGGTTAAGTGTCTGCCTTCGGCTCAGGTCATGATCCCAGGGTCTTGGGATCGAGCCCCACATCAGGCTCCCTGCTCCACGGGAAGCCTGCTTCTCCCTCTCCCACTCCCCCTGCTTGTGTTCCCTCTCTCGCGGTGTTTCTCTCTGTCAAATAAATAAATAAAATCTTTAAAAAAAAATTTAAAAAATCATTTCATACCAGTTGGTATGGAGGGGACATTCTGCGGTACCCCATCTGAGAATCTGTCGACCAAATAAAAAGAAAAAAGCACAGCTCAGCAGCAGATAGTAATAAAAGCTTAGACTCTGGAACTCCAAACAAAACTGCATGAACAGCCTGTTTCTCATTGAATCCAAAAATTAATAGATCCTGGTTGAATCACAGGTCACCACTGAAATGCAGGGCGATTTAAGTGGAATTTTTATCTGGATAAAAGCGTATTTTAAAAGAGAGCTCCTTTCTTGACAGAAAAGCAAAAATATTTTACAGAAGATAAGATTTGGTTTTATGTCATGTCATTCTTTTGATCAAAAAGATGCTTTCTGTATTCTTTTTTAATCTAGTGCATCATAGTTCCTACTACGTTTGAAAAAGGAAACTTTGCTGGCAGGGAAAACATGCTCCTTTTGCTTAGCATCCCAGGGGAAGTGGCCCTACGGGCCGATGCCATGTTTGGCAACTTCTTTCTCCTCATCAATTTATCAGAACAGGTTTCCTAGCAAGACAATGACACTGCTTGCATTTCCTCAGCAAATTTATCAGCTCCTGTCATTATAAATCTAAATTTGGATATTTTTAGCTGGACTAGGAACAGAACAGTTCTCCTGAGACTCAATGTCAATGCTGCTGTATGAATCAGCCCAGCAAAGGGATGCAGAGCCGCAATCTCAGAGTCATTGTGTTTTGATTTTTTTTTTTTTCCCCCTGGAGCAGGGATCACCTATTTGGCTCATTGCCAGAAATGCTTTGTAGGCTGCTCCAGCTCACAGGGCCTGAGCAATGCTCTGTCTCCATTTGGCAATGCAATATTCCGCACAGCTGAACCACCCCACTGACTTTTCCCTGACTGATGATTGCTCAGGTGAAAAGGAAACCCTCTGAAGGGGAGATGATGAGGCCTCAACTAATGGATACCCAAACTCAAAGCATGGATGAAGTACATGAGGGAAACACACATCTCCAGAGGGGAAAGTCAGCCTCAAATGCATTTCAATCTGGAACTCTTTTATTTTTACAGCTATTTTTCCAACTTGCCCAATGAACAGAGGAAGGTAGGAGTTACAACATTCTCACACAATTCCTTCAACCTGACAAATGAGCAAAATATCACCATGAAGTTAGTAAGAGGATTAACTGTCATTGAATGCAATGTGCCACATTACCCAAATCATTCTTATTTTCCATGACTCAGATTTGAGGCAGTTTTGATACAAGTCAGTTTGGAAAGTGATTTTCACTTTTTTCGTCCTTTCTTCATATTTCTGTTGTTTTCTCAGTTATTAAAACATCATATTGACACTGGAGAAGCCAAAGTGCCCAAGGCTAATAGAATGCAAGTTTGGAAAAGCAAAACAGGCTGTGCTTTTACTCCTTTCTCTGGAGTCATCCCTAACGTGGAAGGCATATGCCGTAAGGACAGAAAACATATTATGTAACTTAGGGTTTAATTTACACAGGAGAATAGGGATTATTCCCAGTTAACCAGGGAGCAGAGACAGCCAAAAACAAACAAACAAAAACAAAACAAAAACCCTAAAAAGTGAGAACAATACAGAGTATTAGAGAAGTTGACTGGTTGAACTTAGTTTTGCCTGGTTCAGAAGTGAAAGGCTGGAGGGGACCGTTATTGACCGCTGTAGCTGCCACTTGCCCAAAGTGTCTGATTCTTGCCAATGTGTTTTGTTTTCTCAGTCCTTGGGGGAGAAGTGGCTGTATAAAACTACTTCAATGTCAACTGAATCTAGCAAAGAGTCCTTCTTTCAGTTTTGTTCCCATTATCGCCTCTAAATTCCCAAAACAATCTAATGCATATCCAAAGGGCTTCACAGATTATGGATCCAAAGGGTACATAAAAGGACACAGAAACTTTTTGGAGATAACTTCAAGGAATCTAAGGCACACTGACAGGCATTTTTAAATTTCAACTCTTTGTTTACATTTTTCACTATGGACAATTATCTTCGAAATTCATTCTCCTCCTCTCCAATTAAGATAGCCTCTACTCTAGCTTGAGTCTTTCTTAAAGTATTGTAACAGCACCCTCATGATTCCCTCTGACTCTCCCAAACCTTTATCTATTCACTGAACATTCATTTTGTACCACCTGGACATTGGTGGTGGTGTGGCAATGGAGACAGGGCAAAGTTGAAAGACTTAGGATAATGTAGAGGTAGAATAGCCAAGACTTGCAACTGGATAAGGTGAGATTTATATGTGAAGATAAATGAGGAATCATAGTTGACTTCCAGTTTTCCTGGGCAACTGGACTGACAATGGAAAAGACCAGAGGAAAAAGAAATGGGGATAGAGAACAAGAGGTCCCGTTTGTAAGTTGAGATATCGTAAAATATGCAAGGTATTTTTATACATTTACAGACATGAACCCATAGGCTTCATCAAACTGCCAAAAAAGTACATGGTATCGATAAGGTTTAAAACCCCAGGCATTGAGGCAGAAGCCAGAGGCAAGAGAAGAATCAGAATTCAAACTAAAATGTTTCAATTATGAGAAGTTAAGCAGAGGAAGAGATGCTGTCAAATGGGAAGGGATAGCAAGTGATTTCAGAGGAAACAAAGGAGAATATGGCATAGGAAAAGTTTGTGTACCCCCCAAAATTCATATGTTGAGATCCTTATGCCCAAAGTGATGGTATTAGGAGGTGAGGACTTTGGAAGGTGATAAGGTCATGAGAGTGGAGCCTCATGAATGAGAATAGTGCTCTTATAAGAGACCTCACAGAGCCCCTTCAATCCTTCCACCATGTGAGTATACATACAATGAGAAGTGTGTGATCAGGAAGAGGGTCCTTACCCAGCCATGCCAGCACCCTGATCTTGGACTTTAGCCTCCAGAACTGCGAGAAATAAATTTCTGTTGTTTATAAACCAGCCAGTCTTCAGTATTTTGTTACAACAGCTCAGAATGGACTAAGACAGGAAATAGGAGAGAACAACATTTCAAGGAGGCAGTGGTTAATTGTGGTGAAAGCTGCTAAGAAATCCAGTGAAATGAAGATACTGTATTCGACAATATAAAGGGAACTGATGATGTTGTTTAATGATTTCATGGCAGGGGCAGCGGCAAAAGCCAGACTGAATGGGTTGAAGAGCGAGTGGGAGGTAAAGAAGTAGACGTGATAAATGGAGACAATGTTTTTCAATAGGCTTAGCTAAGAGAGGAAAGAATGAAATAAGATAGCTAGAGGGGGGCTATGGGATTAAGGAAGGATTCTATTAACATGGGGAAGCTACATAATTTATCTAGGTCTCAGTTTCTTCATCTATAAAATAGGTAAAATAATAGGGCCTAACTCATGAGTTTGTTGTTAGGATTAAAGAAATAATGTGTGTGCGGGGGGCACCTGGATGGCTCGGTTGGGTAAGTGTCCAACTCTTGATTTCAGCTCAAGTCATGAGATCGAGCCCTGCGTTGGGCTCCATTCAGCACGGAGTCTGCTTGTCCCTCTCCCTCCCCCCACTTGCTCTCTCTCTAATATAGATAAATAAAACCTTTTAAAAAAATAATGTGTGTGATATGCTTAGCACAGTGCCTGACATATAGTAAGTACCCAATAAATATTAGATACTATTATTGTCATTATCTTTCATTGCACTTTGTTCAGATCTATATTATGACCTGTAGCACACACCAGTATAGCTATGTTTTCCTCTAAGTTAGTTGGAAGACATAATAATCACTTAACAAATGAATTTTTATTGAATTGAACTGCAATCAAACTGAACCAAGAGGAAAAAAAAATACAAACAGTACAACTAACTATGGCCAAAAAAAAAAAAAAAAGTCATTTGAATTCAACTGGAGGGAACAAATCCTCTCAAGACTTTTGGTTTAAATCTGACCTTGTCTCATCGATAGCACACCCTGTTAGGGGCAAGGAAAAGGCTTATGGCATGAATCACCATGTAGGCAGCCAAGACACCTCTCATTTAGATTTATGAATGTCATATTCTTTATTGACTCTGAGAAGAGTTTCTAATCAGAAAGATTCCAAACAGGTTTCAGCCATCTCATTAGGACACAGGAAATTGGATAAAGAGGATAACCTCTGAAATCCTCCCTTAGTCATTGATCTTTGGGAAATTAGCCCTCGATGGCTTAGATCGCTTTGCAGATTATAAACATGTCCAGTAAATATGACCTCCATCTAGATTTGCCCAGCAATTGCAACAGCATTTGGCAGCAGAGAAAATGCCTGCCAAGATCCAAGCAGCTGTAGCAGGTGCTGTAAATCAATGCAGGATACTTACATGGTTCTGTATTCCACCGGGGCACAAAGCCTTCCAAGTAGATTATCTGCATAGATTTCAGGGTGGCAAAGTGGCATTATAAACACACAACTCCCATATCCATTTTCTTTCCATTTACCTGAATGTCAGAGTTGTTGAGCAAGAAAATGACACTGTTCAACAAAGAAAAGCTCTACACCTAAAGTGGGAGACACATTTCAATAAAAGCAGTATTCAAGAAAAATGAAAATGGTAAAAAAAAGGAAAGACAATTAAAAGATATGATGCTTTGGTAAATACTTTACACTATATTTGCTTTATGGAAATATATTTTTACACACATTTATGTATATGTATAATGACTGCGTGTGTGCATACACATTCCAGTTCCCAAGCCCTCTATCCCTTTTTAGGTATATCTAATAATTTAAGTCAGAGTCAAAGGATTCAAAACATTCTTTGTTAAGTCACATTTCTGCCCTTGAGTGGCATGTGGTTGAATTGATCAGTATTTAATATCATGAATGAGTGTGTTTGTATAGTGTTGAATGGACAAATAGGCAAACGGGGGAGTAGGTGAACATGGTTCAGCCAGTCAGTGAGTACAGTGAAAAGAATCTCTAAACCAGAGGACTATAGCTTCTTCTCCATGACTCTTTCTTGGATTCTATAAGAGAAAATAATAATGATAATAATAAAAACAATGGATCTGAAGACTGGAAGAAAAAACAATACTGTAGCTGAATATTGAAAAAAGGTTATATACTAAATTATATCTATTCCTTTGTAAACAAAGACACAAAATAATGTTTGAATTTAGCTTACAATTACAGAAACAGAAGTTAAATCCATATTTACCACTCGAGGAAGAGTAACATGGCATCAATGAAACTGGATCGGTTTCAATCCCAAATCTAACTCTTATAAGTATCTTATTCCTCTTCATTTAAATGAAGAAGAGAAGTGGGGTGCCTGGGTGGCTTTGTCGGTTAAGCATTCAACTCTTGATCTTAGCTCAGGTCTTGAGCTCAGGGTCATGAGTTCAATGCTGGGCACGGAGCTTACTTAAAAAAAAATCTTTGGGGCTCCTGGCTGGCTCAGTTGGTAGAGTATGTGACTCTTGATCTTGGGGTTGTGAGTTCAAGCCCCACATTAGGTGTAGAGATCACTTAAAAATAAAATCTTAAAAAAATAAAATAAATGAAGAAAAGAAAAATCAGGGCTGCCATTTATACATTTGGGCTTTTGTACCACAACACAAAGAAATTTGGTCGAAAGTGTCAAAGGGCCTTAAATCCAGCCTATGTTCTGCCCTCCCAGCTGTGTGTTCAGGTATGGGTTGCATCCTTCTGGAGGGGGCACCTTTTTCTAATTCTCATGAAAGTAACTTATGGGTTAGTAGTGTACCTGAAAACACTTGCCCTTCAGTGTTGTTATAATCATAAAGAGTAATATACACCACATCATATGACAATGACAGCCCATCAGATCTCTAAATATAGCTATGGTGGTTATTCAGTTTAAAAAATCTATTCATTTGATTTTACAATACAAGTTAGATATAAATCATCATCATTCAAAATCAGAGACAACTGATGAACATTTGGAAAGACTGTTGTTAATTCCTATTAACTGCACATGCCTATGTGGATCTTTTGGGCCTTCCATATGCATTTAAGGTTTTTTGTTTTTGTTTTTTAAGATGTATTTATTTATTTATTTATTTATTTATTTGAGGGAGGGTAGGAGGGGCAGAGAGAGAAGGAATGTTAAGCAGACTTTGTGCTGAGCACAGAGCCTGACGCAGGATGCTGAGATCACAACCTGAGCTGAAACCAAGAGTCACTCAACCAACTGCACCATCTAGGCGCCCCTGCATTCAATGTTTTAAAATAATAATAAATTGAGGAGAAAGCAGAGTGGACATGTACACTGTTACACAGAGCTTCCCTGATCCAGAGGATAATGGAAACTGTCAGTAAAACTTGGATTTAATAAAGGATAAATGCTATCAGACAAACCTGATGAATTGTTTATATAATCATAAAGTGGTATAGGAAAAGCACACATTATATATAGTCACTTGGATATAAGAATAGGGTGCTCATAGAGGGAATTACATGAAACACTGGCCAAAAAACAAAAAGGTGAAATAAAATAATGGCCATCGAGCTGTGGGGAGAGTCTAGAGAAATTCCACAGATGTCTGAGTAAGGTCCCCTCTTCTGTTTATTCATCTGTATTAATGATCTTTAGAATGTAGTAAACAGTATGTAATGAAATCTGCAGATACAGAAAGCTGGGGGACATTGCAAAGCATCAGCAACAACAAAGAAATAATACAGATGGTCTGAGAGGAGTTACAGATCTTGGGATCAAATAGCAAAATGAGAGGCAGGTTGGGAAAAGGCCAGCTAGGGGAAAATGAATGAAAACACAGATACCCACAGGGGAAAAAATGTGGAAAAGAGGTCTTCTGAGAAGGACCCACTGGAAAAGAGCTGAAGCTAGACAGCAGTCGCCATCCAGGTGAGTTTGTGTTCCAAAATGGCAGCCCAAGTGGAAGAATTACTTTGAACTGCAGATGGAAAGACTTCACAGTAAAAAGAGCTGCAAGGATTTCTCTCTACTAAATTCTCAAGTGGCTGCACCTGGAATACTACTTTTGGTGTAGGGGAATCTCTACCAAAAAATCTGGAACAAATTGGAAGTATAAGAACAGAGATGTAAGTAACAGGAAGCTTGTTAAAACAGATTAGAAGAGCAAAGTATGGATGACTTGGCTAAAGGACACAGAGGAAAGTCTGGTGACAGTCTATAAACTCTGGAAATAAAAAGGGAAACTATGATGGTAAAAGTCAAACTAGCAGAGTGAAAAAGAACATACTGAGTTAAAGAGAGAATACAGCCTGACTCGTAGGAAAAAAATTCAAGTATATCAACTATGGAAACAATATCATGAATTGTTCTGGGGAATCCACAGGATCAAGTTCAACTATTACTCAGAGTAACAGAAGTAAGAAGCTTAGAATGATAAAGAGCATTTACTCTAAGGCAAAAAGGACCTCAGAGAATTTTATCAAATCCATCTCTATGTCTCTCGACAGGAATACATCTAAATCATTCCTGATAAATTATAATGTATACTACTTCCAAAGAATTCAAGATAAGGAGTATATTGGAAGAGAACTGGGCAATAGAGAGGTTTTGATAAATTAACTTTCTACTTGACACATCAGAAAATCTAGTTGTTTTGACACCAAATCATTTTGTGACCCCAAACCATTCAATTAAACACTATACACATCTGTTTCTCGATGGAAAGAATAAGAGTTAACTACATAACTACTCACCACTCACAAAAATTAACTTGAAATGGATTAAAGACTTGAACAGAAACCTGGGATCATAAACTCTCAGAAGAAAATATCAAGGAAAGTCTCCCTGACATTGGTCTTGGCAATGGTTTTTTGGATATAACATCAAAAACACAAGCAACAAAAGTAAAAATTAATAAATGGGGCTACAACAAATGAAAAGGCTTCTATACAGTAAAACAATCATCAAAACAAAAAGTCAGCTTATGCAATGGTAGAAAATATTCAGATCATCTGATAAGGAGTTAATATCTAAAATACATAAAAACTCATATAACTCAACAGCAAAAGACCAAACCATGAAATTAAAAAATTGACAGAGGAACTGAATAAATATTTTTCCAAAGAAGATAGACAAATGGCCAATAGGTACATGAAAAAGGTGTTCAACATCATTAGTCATCAGGAAAATGCAAATCAAAACAATGAGATATCACTTCATATCTGGTGGGATGGCTATAATAAAAAAGACAAGACATAACAAGTGTCGGTAAAGGTGTACAGAAAAGGGAACACTTGCACACTGTTGGTAGGAATGTAAATTGGTGTAGCCACTATGGAAAACAGTATGGAGGTTCCTCAAAAAATTAAAAATAGAACTACCATAAGACCCAACAATACTCCTTCTGAATGTATATCCAAAGAAAGTGAAAATGGGATCACAAAGAGTTACCTACACTCCCACAATCATAATAGCATTATTCCACAATAGCCAAGATATGGAAACAACTTGTCTTTTTGAACAGAGGAATGGATAAACATCTATCTATCTATCTATCTATCTATCTATCTATCTACACACACACACAAATATACACAGAGTAGAATGTTCATTGCTAGGGGAACAATGAAAGGTTTGGGAAATGGGGATATGTTTGTCAAATGGTACAAACTTTGAGGTATAAGATGAATAAGTTCTGGAGACCAAATGTAGAGCATAGTGATTATAGTTAATAATGCTGTATTAAATACTTGAAAATTGCTAAAAGAGTAAATCTTCAGTGGTCTCACCACAAAAAAGAAATGGTAATTATGTGACATGATAAAGGTATTAGTTAATGCTATAGTGATAATCATTTTGCAGTATACAGTGGTAGTCATTTTACAGTATATAACACATTGTATACCTTAAACTTATACAATGTTACATGTCCATTATATCTCAATAAAGCTAGAAAAATAAAAATAACAATAAAAGAGATACAGAGCACTCCTGCCCCTTCTGCTATGTGAGAACACAGCAAGAAGACAGCTGTGAGCTCAAGACCTCATTTAATTCTAATTACTTCCCAAAAGCTCCACCTCGGAACTCCATCAGATCGGGGAGATAAGAGTTTTAACATATGAATCTGCGGGAGCCCAAACATGCCGTCTATAGCACTTGTGTAGGAAGTACGCTGGTGCAAAGTATTTAGAACAATCAAGAGCCCTGAAATGGAGAGAAGACTTGTGGGTTCTTGTTCTACCTCTGTCACTGACTTGGGAAGTTAAAAGCTGGAGCCAGAACGTCTGGAATGAAATCCCAGCACCGTCTCTTACTAGCTGTGTATTCTTGCAAGTCCTTTTTTTCCTGCATTACCAGTCTTATTATTTGTAAGGGGGTGACAATAGTAGTATACTGTCTATAATCTTTAGGGTGATTAAGTGATACATATTAAAATGTTACAACTGTCTGACAAATAGTATGCACTCAGTATCACTGTAACTCCATTTTCCAAAGTTCTCTTCTTGTAAAATAAAAGGGCTGCGCAAGATCAATCGAAACCTTAAGTTTTGTATTCATGGTTATTCTTTGAACTGAGACCTTCTGATTAGGCTAGAGAGATAAAATTAACATGCACGAAAGAAAAGAGAAAAAAAGTAAATGTTATTCCATGTAGTGCTAGTCACATGTGTCAGATAAGGTAAAAGAAAAAAGAAATCAATGCTAATAAGAATAGTTGGAGAAAGCCCGTGGAGCTAGAAGTGTCACAATGGCTATCATTTTGATAAAAAGGTGTGAGCATATCAAGCATATCTTAGACGGAATATTGGTAAAAACAGCCTCCCTGGAGAATGTGAGGGGATTGAAACCAAATCGTGAGGATATTAAGGTAAGAATACTATATGAACTTGGAGCGATACGCAATTGCTTCCTTATGAATGTCTTCTCATGAAGGTTCTAATCCAATTGTACATCCCTTCATCTCACAGTCAGCCAGAAAAATGATCACACATTTCAGTGGAATCCAGTTACCTGAATAAACTGTTTGACTCTGTTTATACATACTATTAAAAGGGTGAACTGGATAACATGTGTTCATCTCACCACCATCCCATGGACCCCTTCTTCATTTCCTCACTAAATAATCTTATTTGTCTTGTTTCCTCGCCAGATACCTCTGTTTCATTTTTTTTCAATTTAGATAAACCTATTTGTGGTCCAATATTTCTTGCCATTTTTTAACCTCTGGATTTTCACATGTCATCCCTAACATCTAAAAGGCCTCTTAAGTATTCTGCAATGGGAAAGTATCTTTTTTCCTTTTCCCTTTAAATGTTATTAAAAATTGCACCCCTTCCATTACATGTTCTGTAGCTAACCCATTTCAATTCTGTTTAATCCAACCAACAGAGCAAAGTTCCTAGCATTTACATATATCCGTTTTGGCCCATTTTCTTTTTCTTCTTCCAGCAGAAAAAGGTGAGTGGACAAGATGTAATGGGAACCAGTGACAAGTAAAGAGGCTGACCTAGATGGGAACATAGGGTACTACTAAAAGAGAAGGGAATGCACAGTGTGGGATCCAGTTCTAGAAGCTCATGGAAGATCATGTATGATCCTTGCTATGATGTCAATGAAAAATGATTTGAAACCAATTGACCAAAACGTTCTGAGAAGTCTACTGATTTTTATTTAAAAAAAATTTTTTTTTAAGATTTTATTTATTTGAGAGAGGGAGAGAGCACACGTGCATGAGCAGGGGTGGGGAGGGAGAGGGAGAAGCAGACTCCCTGCTGAGCGGGGAGCCCAATGCAGGGCTTGATCCCAGGACCCTGGGATCATGACCTGAGCCGAAGGCAGATGCTTAACCAACTGAGCTACCCAGGCACCCCTTTTCAAAATCGTTTTAAATATGATTCTTAAATTTGTCCTAAAATGTTTAACATAAAAGGTAAGTTTTGCTGATTATACTTTTGTGGTGATGAGGACATTTGCACAAGATCAAAGTTCTTATAACAACTCTCATTATAATTCAGATTTCCACATTGGGGTCCATTTACATCCATTTCAATTCATGAGCCTAGTGATCTAGTTTTACATGCTTATTTGTATTTATCCAACAGCCTGAAAGATAATTAGTGTCCTGTTAAAGTGCCTAAAACTGTACTCTCCACATGATGAACACTCAAAACTAGCAATGATGGCTATTCTCATCCTAAAATGCATTATTACTCAGGCTTCAAATCCGGTTCCCATTTATCTGGGCTATCCTTTAGGGCATTAAAATAAAATGAGTGAGTTTTGTCATTTAGATAACTTTTCTGAGGTGGAACATACTTATGTAAATCAGAAATGTATTACATGGTTGTTCAAAACTGGTTGCCTTTTGGGATGTGTTGCTAGCTCTTCCTGAATCAAGACAATGGAGGTTTAAATGCAAATATTCTAAGTTAATTGAAAAGATAAGAAATACTCAAAGATTACTAAAAACCGTGGTGCTTGCAAAAGGGAACATAAAGTTGAAAGCTTATACTTGGCTATAGACCAATTTCTAAGAAGACTCTCAACTGTGAAATCATAAAATATTTTAAAATAAAAAACTTACAAAATAGGTATGCCTATTTTTTAGGTTTTAGTCCACTAAAGAGTTTCATGTACTTGTTAAAGTTTTTAGAACATGGTGGTTATTCAGTTTAAATCAATAAACATTATTGGGTACTACAATATACCTGATACTTAAATATAAGTAACAAAACATTTAAAGAAATTTTTCGTCACTGCCTTTTCCCTATAGAGGAAAATATTCTACCATAAATTAAATTTCACCTATAAGAAATTAAAACTCTTACACATTTCTTATATTATTAGTTTCTCCTACTTCCTTTGGAACTCCTGACTGTTGCCTTTCAATCTCCTGCAGCCCATTTCTCCAACCACTTTGCCATTTCTTTGTTTACTGCTACTTATTCTACGTCCTCTATGTTATCATCCCCACTTCACAAAGGCTAGGCCATATTCTCCTCCTAATTTAAAGAGCAGAAGGAAGGCTTCAAAGAACTAAGCAAAATGTCTTATGAAGTATAGTGTAATGCAACAGTCCAAGCTCTCATGGATGCTCACACAACTGTTCACTATAAAAAACAAAAACAAAAACAAACTCTGAATTCAGCCAGGACTTTACACTCATGAAAGACCAGGAACACTTGTGGTCTGAAGGACCCCAGAAGATGCTCCCCTCCAATGTGCTGAGAGACTCCTTAGAGACAGCATCACATATGATGAGTATGGACCACAGAGCCGGTTAAAGAAAGGCTGCACTCTTGCTTCTGTCACTTAACCAGTTGACACTGGGTCAATTACTCATGTTCTCTGAGCCTCAGTTTTCTCTTTTGTCAAATTGAAGATAAAGAGAACTACCTTATAATAGACAATTTTATTCAATTCTGAAAGCATATTCTGAGTGCCAACATGTACTAGGAGCCATTTTAAAGGCTTGATACATCAGTGAACAAAACTAATGAAACCCTTGCCATCATGAAGTTTAAATATAAGAACTGAAAAAAATGATAAATAGATAATAGATGACAGATAAACAGGAGAGAAAGAGTAGTTCATATATTCTCACATGTAAAAGGTTCATTAAATGGTAGCTACCAGCCAGAATATGCATAACTCATCCACAGAGGTGAAATGTGGGTACCTTTTCCTTGGACAATAATCAACTGTTTTGGGTGTGGGAAGACAATTTCTCTCACAATAAAATTTGTATAGTAGCAAGTAAAGATCTCTCTCTCTCCTTCTCTCAAGTCTATAAGTATTTATAATAATTAAGTCCCTTGCTCATAAACAAGGTTAAGCCATATGAGGGCAGGGAACACACCTTAATTTTGCAACTTAATATATATGTAAGAAAAAAAAGGTTTGTTAAAATTCTAATGATCTGGACTAAAGTTATAAATTCTCAGCTTATTAGATGGTATTTATACACACACTGAGACATCCACATATATACGTATAAAAGTATATATATGTGAGTAAGTTTCTGGTTGTGGCAACTGTAACTCTGTAGTTTATAAAATATACAAGAGATGTATTCTAGCTGTGACCAGACTTAGCTGCATACACTGAGGCTCATGACTGCATTCTTCATGTTATAGGCACTTTGAGGCAGTCAGATTCTGTTGCTGGTGTTAAATAATAAAAAATAGAAATATACAAGGTTTCTATTAACTCCAAGTATATTTTACATAGCAACAACTACTAACTACACATGATAAAAACTATATGTAAGTGGAATATAAAACCAATATTATTAATGTTTAGACCAGTTACATTACTTACAGTTATAAGTAAGTCTTATTCTAGTATTTAAGAACACAGAGACTAGAACTATATTGTTTTGAATCTCTAGTTCCTACACTTTTTTAGCTTTTTGACCTTAGACAATTTATAGTATCTCAGTTTCTTCATCTCTTAAATGAGGATTATAATACCCCACAGGGTTATCATGAGGATCAAGTGAGTTAATATCCATAAAGCACTATTGTGAGATCTATATAAATGTTAAATATTTTCTTTTAACAAAGAAAAGTGGATTGTCATAAGCAAACTAAATTGTTGAATGGTCCTAGAAAATAAAGCTTTTTACTTGTTAAAGTAAGTCACTGCTTATTAGCTAATTTTTAAACATATAAAATTTTATATAAAACCAAAACCACTTTTCAAACCACAAAATGATTTTATAAATTCTTTGAATAAAAAAAGAAAATTTCAAAAAGCAAGGTTATATGTGAAAATGTATTTTGCATAAAAGGCAGCTTGCCTTCTAGAGCTTACATTTATGGAAGTAGAATATTTAAACAAGTAATTCAGAGTTACTGACTCTCTCTCTCTCTCTCACACACACACACACACACACACTCTCTCTCTCTCTCTCTCTCTCTCTCCCCACCCCCCACCCCCGCCCGGAGCATCCAAAGTAACTTCAAAGCTAAGAAGATTCAGCACTCAGATTTTCAGATAAATGCAAATCTCAGCCTGGCAATGAGATAGTGTGATCCTAAGATCATGTATTCTCCATGAGATTTGTTTTATCTGAGCATACACTTTAAGGTGAAAAATGAGGATTTTAATGGAGCAAAATACAAAATTTCTGTAGAAAATATTCTCTCAAAGTACTCCCAATTGATGAGCAAAAGTTTTCAAGTTAAGACCAGAGAAAATACAAGACTAATAAATGTCACTCCTGAAGATTTTTTAAAGTGATCTTCAGAGAAATACATCAAAATAGAAACATTTCAACTCTCTTAGGATCCCAGAATAAGGTGATCTCAAAGGAAGACCACAAGAACAATTTAACCAACTACTTGGCTTGGTTCTGTACCTGCATCATCCAACAGTGTTGCTTCTCCTTTTGACAACACTGTCAGGTAGCTGGCTCTATAAATCCATAAAATGCCTCAGATACTTGCCTGAAATGTGTGCTTCCAAGTCTCTCTAAAAGTAAAATGTGTTAAATGATACAGACTGAAAGGATCCAAGATCAAGGACCGCTCACGGTGAAATATGCCATTATTATTTACAAATCACATTTTACCTCTGATTTGTAACACTTGTCATGATTGCTAAACTTTAATGAACAGATAAAATTAGTTACCAAAAGACTGTCCCTAAAGAAGGCAAGAGGTAAAAGGGGGTGGAAGGATGCAAGTCTTCCTTTTCAGTTGTCTATTTAGCTCCATGACCCATCCAGCTACAGGTATAAATGCTACATCTCTGGTGAATGGATTGCTGAAGCTCTCCCTGGGCTCTGGCCATCATCTCCATCTTCTGGGCTTGCTTTTAGAGAAATGCCCCTTGATGAGAAAGGTTTATGGCGCATAGTCATTAAATGTGATACAGTAGTTACACTGAGAACCTAAGCTTTCACAAGAGCAACTGAGCAGGTGACAGGACTCTAAGTTAGGCTACCCTCAGACACCAATGACAGAACATCTCCTCAGTTCCATGGTAGAGACAGAGCCCATTTCTCCAGAGCAAATTTCTGAGATAAGTCATTAAGAATCCTGGACTTACAAGAGGTTTAATCCTTTATTAATTGAAGCAGAGCATTTGTTCTTTCACTCTTGGGGTATTTTATCATGTTAATATTTTTTAGCTAATATTCATTATGTGCATATGTGCCAGGCACCACTCCAAGCACTTTAGGACAATTATCACAGTGATTTTTACAGCAAAGTAATAAGCTACTCACTCTTATCCATCATAAAAATAATGATCAAAATAATTTCACAGGTTAGAAACCTGAGTCCCTGATGAATTAAATGGCTTATTTGAGATTACACCATTAGTAGGTGAAAGAGCTAAAACTCACATCATGGCATGCCTGTCATCAAAGGCCAAAGCCTGGACCTTCATGACATGCTCCGCAGGCCCTTTTTCAGTCCTATTTTTTTGGAGGGGCCATTCTTTCTTTTTTTGGATCTCACCAAAAGAGAAGCATATGGTAGCAATCATCCAATTAAAAACAACCACTGCTTTTCACTTTGACCTAAGGTTTAGGTGAGGGGGTCAGCATGCTCAATATATTAGGAGGGGAAAAAAACCATAGTAGCCCTCTCCCTATCAGAGAATGGGAGAGAGAGCTAACTTTTCCCCCCATTCTCAAGAGAGGAAGTGGATGAGCAAAAGTACATTGGAAATATCCTCTCTGTGAATGGAATCCAAACTCTAAAACATATAACATTTATAAAAACCTTACCTAAGACAGAGAAATAATACAAATCCCGAGAAACATAGGCAGGAACCAAAAATTAAATTTGCCAGAAGGAAATATGAACCCATAACATCTGGAGAAACAATTTAATATTCAGATATGGCATTCAAAGCAAAGGAACATTTGGAAAAGAGCAATTACCACAAATGATTCTTCATTCATATCTATTGTGGTTCAAATTTTATAAAATTAGCCAGCAAGATGCCTTGAAAAAAGCCAGTGGTGGTTTTAAGCTATTATTGCTATACACTGAAGAAAACATAAATTTCAGAAAATTGAGGGAATTATAAAAGGTCATACAGTATGTTGGCTCCAAAACAGATACCAATTTTTCAGTTGTTCTGCCTTAAAACATCAAAATAACTTTATCCACTTAACTAACATCTACTGATCCCAGACTCTAAAGGGTTTAGAATAGCTATTTGTAACTCCTCAATGAAGTTGTTTAGAAAGTAACAATCACAAAATCACTGAATGTGGTTAATCAAGGTAAACAAACGAAGAAGTAATGAACATTTAAAAGTCACTGTGAAATATTTTGCCATATGATTATATTGCACATGGAATGCTAGTCAATGAAAAATTATCTAGTAGGTGCTGGAACCTGTACCACTTGCTGGGGTTTCTAGACCTCAATAAGCTCACAGCTGTCAAAATCAAAGAAATTTCATTAACACTGTCAGCAAATGATCTTTTAAACTCTTCAATAGGTAACAAAAAAATAAATAAAAAGTTACAGTGTATCTTTGTCTTTTAACTCTTTAACTAGCTAAAAATTAAACAGTTGACTAGAGCTCCTACTTGCATATTCAGTAGTAATGGTATGTCTTTGACTATGATATTAGGATCCTTGTGTCACTAATCAAACTCAAAAGAATCCTGTTCACAGGCCCCATACTAGCCAGGAATTTCCACCTTGAACTTACTAGTTAATTTTCCAGTCTACACACATGTCCTAATGAACCTGGAAGGCAATCAGTCCTAGCCAGCTACAGCATGGTGAAGGCCTACTGACTATAGAAAACAAGAGAGTAAATCCTAGAGAGATGCTTTGCTGGGGAAGATGTAAGTGAAATATTTATGATCAGGTCAAAAGAGAGATGTGGGTTGTGTAAGATAACTATCTTCCATACCTGACAAGCCTATAAATAAAAATAAGAAGATCAACAGGTAGGAGTGCTGAAGGAATGATATATGTATAATAAGACATATATTCAGTTTTTGGAAATAAGAAGGAAGAAGGGAATAAAATGTAGTAAAGAAAAATTTAGGTGCCTATCAAGAGTAGTGATAGGATAACAGGAAGTTAAATGTCTTAGTTTTGCAATTTATAACCATGTCTTAAAAATATTTTCCGCAAAGAATGTTATTTATTATAGAAAATAAGTCCAACAATAAGGAAACAATTAAATAAATATCCACCTTAGAAAGAACAGGTACCATTACAAAATGTCATACACACACACACACACACACACAAAATAATGCTTACCAAGAGTTACAACATGAAAAACATGCATATAATTTAAGTAGAAATTTTAAGGCAATATTCAAATGATGAATGATCCCCAATATGTAGAAAAGTACATAAAAATAAAATTTTTTAAAGTTAACCATATTGTTTGCATTATAATGAGCTTCTAAAAACTTCTCAAATGGGAGAGCATTCACTCTAAGTAAAAAAAAAAAAAAAAAATCATTTTAATTGAGAGTTCCATTTTAATTGAGAGATAAAATAAACTTTGCTTTATTTCCCAAGGACCTAAGTTCTTTACAACAACATCCCTTACTTTGTCTCACACCCAGAACCAAGTTTAAATGTCTGCAGAGTAGCCAATAATATTTTGAAGTGGAATTTAACAAACACCAAGAAAGGCCCCTTACACAAATACTCCTCTTCAGTAGAGCCTGAAATCCTACTCTGCTTTTCGTCACACAATCAAATATTGCTACGTCTGTGAAGTGAACACTCTTTGCTATGGGAATGTAACATTAAATAGGAACTTCTATTATTTAGAGTTAATTTGCTTAATTAAACAATCATACTGAGGGAATAGGAGTTTTTTAAATGTGTGTTGGTAAAAGACAAGGAGTGCAGTGGAACTTAATTCAAGAGTAAAAACACTTTTACTTTTTTTTTTTTTTAAGTGAGCCCTATACCAAACATGGGTCTTGAACTAACAATGCTGAGATAGAGTAAAAACACTTTAGAAGAGGATGTGGAATGTCATACCACCACATGAGGAAAGAGTGGTCAGGCTACTGAAAAATACTCTGGGTGCCCAGAATTCTAGGACTCAGAAACAAGAGGATGCACCGGGAACTTAGAAGTGTAGTAAAGAAACCACACAAGAAGACACCAAAGATGAAAGGCTTATTGGTCATTTTCCCTAGAGCCTACTCTTTTCTAATTTTAAGTAATTAATAATAAAAGCCCTGGGGCTTTCTACAGCTTGAAATAATGGAATGACATACTACTAATACTCTCAAGACTTGCAAAATATTGGGGTTGAAAAGGGCCTTAGAGAACACTTTTTATCAAAATCCTTTGTTGTAAAGATGAGGTTACTGATGGTCAGGAAAATCATTCTCACATGCAAATCAGATACCATTCCAACATTTAAAATCTTTCAATGGCAGTATTTCTAATTTCAGTTATAACAGAGTTGCTTGTATCATACTAATATTTCCAGCAACAATAATAAATGCTGGAGGAGGGAAAATGTTTGAAGGCATTGGAGAATGACTAAGGCAGCTAGAACTTGAGGGGTCAAGATCTGGAAAGAAGAGAAATGCATTTCACTTGAGACAATTGTCTATTCATAAGCAGTATATGGCAAAGAGGCTGAGCAGAAAACTGTGGCTCAGGGCTTTCAGCAGCATCATGGACTGGGAGACAAAAATTGGGAGTTTGGGACCCATAAGGAAAAACACCCAGTCTTTCAGTCAAGACTGTGAAGGGCTGTATCTTAAAAGAAAGGGGAAACCAAAAAGAGCAAGCTCTCATAAAGACTGAAATGCAACTTTGAGTCATTTCAGTTCCTTTTTGGATCAAGCTAATCTATCCCTATTTCAGTACCTTCCAGAAGAAAAGACAATCCTTCCTGGGAAAATATGTTACCATCCACAGCCATAAAAATATTTTTATACACAATGTCTGATACCCAATCCAAAATTACCAACCATACAACAGACAAGAGCAAATCTCTGAAAACCAGAAGAAAAGACAGTAGAAATGAACCTATCAGGAGGCTTAAATATAGCAATTATATACAAACATTAAAATAAATAACTGCTGATGTCTTTTGTGGTTCCATACAAATTTTAGAATTATTTGTTCTAGTGCTATGAAAAATGCTATTGGTATTTTGATAGGGATTGCACTGAATCTGTAAATTGTTTTGGGTAATATGGACATTTTAACAATATTAATTCTTCCAGCCCATGAGCATGGAATGTCTTTCCATTTGTTTGTGTCCATGTGTCTTACAGTTTTCAGAGTACAGATCTTTCACTTCCTTGGTTAAATTTATTCCTAGGTATTTTATTCTTTTTGGTGCAATTTTAAATGGGGATGTTTTCTAAATTTTCTTTCTGCTACTTCATTATTAGTATTTAGGAATACAACAGATTTCTGTATATTAATTTTGTATCCTGCAACTGTACTGAATTCATTTATTAGTTCTAAGTTTTTTTGGTGGACTTTTAAGGGTTTTCTTTATATAGTATCATGTCATCTACAAATAGTGACAGTTTTGCTTCTTCTTTACCAATCTGAATGCCTTTTATTTCCTTTTCTTGTCTGCTGCAGCTAGGATTTCCATTAATATACTGAATTAATAGTGCTGCGAGTAGACAACCTTGCTTTGTTCCTGATCTTAGAGGAAAAGCTTTCAGTTTTTCACCTTTGAGCATGAGGTTAGCTATATATGGTCTTTATTATGTTGAGGTATGTTCCCTCTAAACCCACTTTGTTGAGAGTTTTTATTATGAACAAATGTATTTTATCAAATGCTTTTTCTACATCTATGGCTATCTTGAGAAAGAAGAATAAAGCTGGAAGTATCCCAATCCTACATTCCAAGAAATACTACAAAGCTGTAATAATCAAAACAGTATGGTACTGGCACAAAAATTGACACTTTGAACAATGGAACAGTATAGAGAGCCCAGAATTAACCCACGCTTATATGGTCAATTAATCTATGACAGAGGAGGCAAATATATAATGGGGGAAAAGACAGTCTTCTCAATAAATGGTATTGGGAAAACAGGACAGCTACATGCAAAAAACTGGAACTAGACCACTTTTTTACACCATACACAAAAATAAACTAAAAATGGATCAAACTTCTAAATGTGAGACCTGAAACCATAAAACTAAAAGAAAACAAGAGCAGTAATCTCTTACATATCAGCCTTAGCAATATATTTAGAACATGTCTTCCCAGGCAAGTGAAAAAAAAGCAAGATTAAGCTATGGGAGCTACACTAAAATAAAAGCTTTTGCACAGCCAAGGAAACCATCAACAAAACAAAAAGGCAACATAGTGAATGGGAGAAGATATTTGCAAATGAATCTTGGATAAAGAATTAATGCCCAAAATATTTAAAAAATTGATACAACTCAATACCAAAAGAAACCAAGTAACCCAATTAAAACATGGGCAGTAGTAAATACCACTCTTGGTATTTACCCAAAGAAAACAGAAACACTAATTTGGAAAGATACATGTACCTCTATGTTTATTGTGGCATTATTTACAATAGCCATGATATGGAAGCCACCCAAGTGTCCATTGATAGATGAATGGACAAAGAAGATATAGTGTGTGTGTGTGTATGTGTGTGTGAATATATACAAATGTAAATATATATATGCACAATATATTTATAGCATTATATGCATATATTAGAAAAGGAGGAAGACTGAATATCAATAATCTAAGCTTCCAACTCAAGAAGTTTGTAAAAGAATGGAAAATCAAACTGAAAAAAGGAAAAAAGAGAAAAAATAAAGAACAGAGCATAAATCAATAAAAGGAAAATAAAGCCAACAATTAATTCTCAGAAAAGATTGCTGCATTTAATAAACATCTCACAAGCCTGATTAAGAAAAAAATTATAGCACAAATGGTCAGTATGAGGTATAAAAACAAAAGGGACATAAACACTGATCCCACTGGTGTCAAAAAGATAATACAAGAAATAAATTTATGTCAATAAAATTGACAATTGGAACAAAATGGATAAATTAAAACACCAAATTAAAATTAACATGTTTTCAGCATTATTTACAATAGCCAAGATAAGGAAGCAACCTAAGTGTTCACTGATAGAGGAATGGATAAAGAAGATGTGGTATACAATGGAATATTACACAACCATAAAAAAGGATGAGATCTTGCCATCTGTGCCAACATAGATGGACCTAGAGGGTTTTATGCTAAGTGAAATGAGTCAGACTGAGAAAGACAGATACCATATGATTTCACTCATATATGGAATCTAAAAAACAAATGAATAAACAAACAGAAAGCAGAATGAGACCTGTAATACAGAGAATGCACTGATCGTTGCCAGGGGGAGTGGGGATGGAAGGATGGGCAAAATGGGTGAAGGGGAGTGGGAGATACAGGATTCCAATTATGGAAAGAACAAGTCATGGGAATAAAAGGCAGAAATTAGGAAATACAGTCTACTTTCTACATATTCTCCCACATTCAGCACACAATCACATCTTCTCAGAAACCTTCCAGGACTCTGCAAGATCAGGTTACATTTCCCTCCTCTGTGTTTCCTCAGCTCTATGTAGGCCTTTATCTCACTCTGTTATTATTACCTGTTTTTCTCTCTGCCACTAAGCTACAAGCTCTTTTAAGACAGAATATCTATCTACCTGTTTACCTTTTTTTAAAGTTTTTATTTTAATTCCAGTTAGTTAACATACAGTGTTACATTAGTTTCAGGTGTACAATAGAGTGATTCGACACTTCCATACATCACCCAGTGCTCATTACCTTCTTATCTTCCAATACCTGGCACTTAGCAGAAATTGGTTTGATGAATGTTGAACTACTGAGTGAAGTGAACTGTCCAAAATCTTCTAGATTATTATTAGCAGTCTGGACTAGAATGTCCTCTCTGTACTCCTGCCTAGTCCAGTTAGCTACCTAACAGCACAACCCACCATCTATTTCGTCTCTGTTTTTCTGGGTTATTATTTCCAGATATTGGTCAAAGGCATACATCAGGAAGTCCAGAGGTCTTAGCTTTTATTCTAACAAGGACACATATCGATAACTTTAGGGCATGTATTGCACCATACTATCTATTCCTATGGTGAGAGAGAGGTAAATAAAAACTATTTCACAATATAGCCCACTGAGCAGAAAATCAAGTAAGACTGTTCTATGTGTGCATCTTTTTCCAACTACAAATTCAATGACATCATGTTGGTAGCATGAAAACAGTCATTGTGAGAGTATTTATACCATGGCAAATGCTACAAGACAGAATTTTTTTTCTTTCTTTCCTTTTTATTTATTTTTTTGAGGGCTGGCTATTAATCATTTAGCCTACCAATGGCTGTTAACTTACTCATATACCATACCATTCACTCAGACTTTATGATGGCTGTCAGAGCTCATTTCATTGCCTCTGCTTATCGACCACTATGACCACCATATTAACAACCACAGCAATAACAAAGTAATTATAAGTTAACATTTTGGAAACAAGCTTCCTATTCCCATTCTGCCAGGTTCACCTGCCCCTGATTTAGTTAGATACTGTCAAGAGGTCATTAGAATGTTTTTTTTCTAATCAGCACTGAAATTCTGGGGACTGCATTTTAGTGGAAATATTCTAAAAACAAGATTGCTGTTTGAATCACTTAGGAGATGGTAAGTGATCATGATGTGTATTCGGGGAAACATCAACTATAAGATTTCTTTGCCCTCAGAATAAAAAAATCAAAAACAAAGAAAATTAGCAAAATCTCAAATAGAAGGGGCATGCATATTATAGACCACTTTATTTCTTAGTTTAGGATTTAGATGAGATGGAAATTGATCTATCAACATCTCCATAATTGCAGGCAATACCACGAAATAAAATTCTGAGTGTTCACCAATCATATTTTAGTGCTGAACACTTCATGCAAGCAGCTGTTAATGATGCCAAATATAGCTTTCACAGCATGCAAAATGAACTAATGACCAAGCCTACATTTTAGATTTCAGAGATGTTCTTTTCTTGGTTCAATTAATCCTATATTCTGCAGAGATCACAGTCTGCTGATCCATGCAGAGGTCAGAAGGAAGGATTGTTTACGATGTCAAGGGTCTACCTAGCATGTTCTTCCTGTTGCCCAAATTAAAATAACCAAGACCTTTTTTTGTGTATGAAAACAAATATATGCAAGCAATTTCTTTTGCCTGAGGTTCTTGTCTTCCCTGTGTGTGATCATGAAAAAGAACCTCCTTGGGATCCTATAGGATGGGTTTAAGAGACAGCTGGAGTACTTCAATGAGCTGGCACCAATCACTGAGGCGAAGAGTGGAGAACACAGCTGACCATACACATCACTCTGGGTGACAGACATTATAAGCTGGGCAAATTTGGTTTGTTAGGCATTATATTGTGGTGACTTTCAGGAAATGGTGAGATTTGTGCTTAAATTAGACATGCTTCCATATTTTTAGAATTCATGTATTTTATATATAATAGAAAAGCAATATTTCGTAATGGGTAATTAGGAATCACTGTCATATGCCTCAGTGGGAAGGTATTATATAATTTTATACCAGAAAATCCCACATAGTTTGATTTCCCAATAATTCCTTAAAAAATTATCCTGTAAGCTTAGCAGGACCAAGATGTCATATACTTTTACAATGTATAAAAACCTGAGAAAAGTTTTTGCAACATTATGGGAAGAAAGCTTTCAGGTACCTGATTTTTATGCCTATCTATCTATATCTATATATACTTTATTTTTAAATAGTCGATAATTGAGTCCTTCCTACTTTCCAAACACTGTAACAGCTCATTTTTACCTGTATTATCTAGAATATCCTCACAATAACCTTATGAGATAGGCAATATGACGTTTAGCATTTTATAGATAGAAACAGGCAAAGCAACTTGCCCAAGGTCATAAAGACAGTGAGTAGAGGAGCCTGGATTTGAACTCAGGCAGTCTGTCTCCAGAGTCTGGGATCATAGCCATAGTGACAGAAGGCTTCTCAGGAGCCAGATGGGCTCTGAGCAAATCTGCAGAACTATTTGGAGTCATTCAGGACAAACCAGGTTACATCAGAGTCACATCACGATTTTTGGCAACAGAGCAATGCCAGACAACTCCATGTGTTTTGGATTTGGACACTACTGAATGAAACATACCATGCATTCATTAATAATGATTACTTATTTCTATAAAATATCTATCAACATATTCTTTCAGAATTAAAACACGCAACCTTAATTTATTTAGAACATACGCATACACCATTTTTAAAAATTTAAAGCACAAAAGTAGTTCCAATCAGTGACAGTACTTCAAAATATTGACGTACTTTGAAAGAGTGCTAACAGTGCAACACAATTCTTCAAATCTTCACTAAGCAATATAAAAATGAAATACCGCATCATGTCAAATTCCTTTTTTTTTAATTTCAACATCATCTCTACAATATTTCCCATGTATTTGATTATTGAAATATTTTGTTGGGTTAACTTTAATAAAAGCCTATTTAACTTAAGAACAACTAAGCACATGTATTTAATAAACCCAACTAGTTTTCCCCATTCTAGCAGGGGCCATGAGATAAAGAATGTCCACGTATCCGCATTTAGTATTTTTTATATGTATTTTATGTAAAATGCATACCCAAAAAGTTCTCAACTTCAAATTACATTTAATATTTTTTCTTCTCTATCCCATGGCACTTAGTACTGCTTATAAGACATTGCCCTATCCCACCTTGTATTTCATGGGCTCATATATCTATCTTGTTTCTTCTACTGAATTATAAGCTCATTAAGAACAAGAACTATCTCGCTCATCTCTCTTGCCCCTGAGGTAAGTAGCAGTATGACTTGTACCATGATAGTGTTCAATGTTGTCCAGACAGCACTGTGAACTGAAGTGTGAAACCAGATTAGCACTAAATCATCCATGTATCTTCTGAAATATTTTGATATTACTAATTGGGTTAGTTTCTGTAATGTGTCAAATTTTGAGAGCGGCCTCCTTAAAATCTATTTGGAGCAGGATTTCCTATGAATACATAAATAACTTGTCACTGTTTTAAAATACACAAATGCATGCACATTTTCAAAATATAGAATCTCATACTAAAGACTGTTGACTTCTCTTGGATCTAATATTTTAATACAAAATTGTAGAAAAAATGAGAAAAAAAAAACAAACAACAAGAAGACAACCCCTTCCTTCTTTCTTCATTTTATTTGGTTGGAGAATCTAAATAAAATGAATACTCAAAGAAACTACAACTGGACCCTATGTGCTTCTTCAAATAATATAATAAATATTTAGAGAAAAATGAAAAAAATAGACTAAATGGTACTGGACCTATTATTCAATTTTCCACGAGAATATGCTGGTAGACATTATAGACAAACTGTTCTAGTATTTTCTATCTCCTGGACTATTTTCCATTTGGGAGATATCAAAACTGTTAGAAGAAAATGAATCATCAATTAATGCCTTCCTGTTTTCTTGGACACTTCTATTCCCCGTGAAATGTGCTGGAAGTAAGCAAAAATAAAGCTCCAATTTCAGAATATGTTTGGTGGAGAAGACCAGTCATTTTAAAAATTCTTATTAAAAACATCTTTACTATTTAATATGTTTCCTAAAAAGAAATTATATTTTACAATAGAAAGGGGTATTAAGGCAAGATCAAACCCATAATCTTAGAAATATGTGCATGATATAAATATTAAGAAAATGTGTAAATTACACTGGCAAAATATGTCATCTCCAATGAGCTGCTAAACATTATAACCTATTCTATCAATCATGTCATTGGTACTAATGGCCTTTTTGGATCAGGAATCTATGAAACAGCTTGTAAAAGATATAAAATGAGCATATATTTATAGAGATGAATTCTATGTACTTTTTATAACTACCTTGCAATATTGCAGGTGTAA
The DNA here is from genome assembly GCF_004348235.1 of Phoca vitulina. Lineage (NCBI taxonomy): Eukaryota > Metazoa > Chordata > Mammalia > Carnivora > Phocidae > Phoca > Phoca vitulina. The sequence goes on from NW_022589718.1 coordinate 11,805,046, forward strand.
GATTGTGAAATATCCAATTTAAACTAAAATGGTTCATGGCTATTAATATTTAGGTTCTCTGTAACTATTTTGGCAGTGCTTACCCAAGTGCAGCTAAGACGTAACTCTGCATTTCTATCTGTTCTTTCAGAGGAATAATATGGTCAGTAAGGAAAAGGTAAGCTGACAGAGCTCAATGTGAGGGGGATGTTTTCAAAACTATAACTTACACAAGATTCCCCAAGGAATTAAGGTAGAGATGAATGTACCAGAGCTGACATGAAGATGAAAACAGTATTTTATATAGTTCTGTCAGCAAAGCATGAGCCTGCCATCATAATTTATGGTCCTAGCTATTTTGCCCTTAGCAAAAATAACTATATACAATGTAAGCAATTATTTGGGTATTGGGCAGTATTTTGAATAGAACTGTTTTTAATTAAAATTAACTAAAAGCAGAGTTTTTGAATCACTAGCCTCCAGATGAATGACAGATATTACAACTCTCTAGCAATAATTTAAAAAATATAATGCTCTCAACTTCTAAGTGACTGTAAGCAACTTCATAGAAGGAACAATCTGAATAAAACTAACTGCTTTGATTCAATAAATTATGAAAAATATTTAAAGAAATTGTTTTGACATTATTAATATATAGATAACTGGAAATTGTGGAAAGTTTATAGTTGATACCATTGGAAAAACTAAGCAATGCTAAAAAGAAACCATCATCAGACAAGCAACTAAATATATTTCATTATGCTGATATTCTGACCAGGTTTTAGCCAAATAATTGACCTGCATTAGGAAATAAAGCTCTGAGACACTAGCCCTTCAATAAAAAGATGACATATACCCCCAAACCTTGAAAAAAATTATTTGATGAAATGATGAACACCCAGATTGGAATAAATTGGTCTTATTTCAATTAAGTTATTTTATTATTTGTTAATATTTCCATGAATGTGAACTCAACACTATGTTTGGGTCCCTTAAAATCTCTCAGTGCTCCCAAAGCCTCAAGAATTTACCACTCCACATACACTGTGTACCACAAGATGATCTACAGTGGACAGAGAGACAAAATCCAGCAGAGACTAGATAACTCATATCTGGCATGAGGCAGGTTGCTGCATCTAGTAACTTTCAAAAATGACATATACATCCACTCAAACACTGAAAAATTAAGCAGCAGTCGTCTTTAAAATATTGGTCAGAAAATCTCTTTATTTGGAAATTTAATGTTTTTTAGTGTGAATCCAAAAACTGCACGGGATTTTAAAGAGTAAAACTTGTGTAAAACTGAGAGAGTGAAAAAGTGACATATAGTAATGCTAAGAGTGTTTACTGGAGCTTTGCATATTAAGAAGAATTTAATTATATCTGAGAAACAGTGGCTAGAAAGTCATAAAAGAGTTTGCTACCTACAAGTAACAACATCTAAACATCAGAAAAGAGAAAGAAAAATCTCCTCCAAGAAGGATGTCCACTTTAAGTAAGATTCCCATTTGGGGAGAAAATTCAAGGTGCTAGAGGTCATACCCCCTTTGGCCAAAAAAAAATCATGCTTAGAAATGGAAAGAGAGAGGTTTTAGTCAGAATTCCAATTAGTAGGCTGTTCTCACATACTGCTGGGTCTTGATGGATTTCCTTGTTTGCTCTTCAACCTTTGCAAAAGAAACCACCTTATCTTCCAACCCAGTGTAGCTTTGGAACTCAAGGAAAATGGAAACTAAATAACATAATAAAATAAAATTAAAAAAAAGAAAGATAAAGATAGATAAATTCATTTTCATATCCAAAGAAATAATTCATTGCCTACTTTGAGCTTGCAAAAACATATGGTTGAACTTTTTGGAAAATATAAAAAACACTTACTGAATTTCAGGGTATGAAAATTTTTGTTTTTGTAATTTAAACTGTTTCAACAGGTATATTGAGATATAATTTACATGCAATAAAGTGTATATAATTAAAAAAATAAATAAATAAAATAAAATGACAATGGTGTTCCTGATGGTTAATGGGTGGTTTTAAAAACTGAACCTAATTTCCAGGGCAAACTGGGTTTCTGACAACCTCTCAGAATCTTTCAGTATGTAGACTACACTAAATCTGGAAGGCACCATGGTACAATGAGGGGAGGAAATAAAGTTTCGAAAGGAGAAAAGCCCGAGTGGGAAGGAAGCCTGCTTTCTTTGATTCTTTTCAGGTTGGCTTATGGTCCCCCTGGTGACCACATGCAGTGTTGAACATACTCCTATATTCCTACTGATAAATTATTATAATTGTCTGTTTATGTGTTTGCCTTCTTCAGTAAGTTTTGAGGCCCTTAAGAAAAAAGACCATATCTTACTCTTCTTTGTAACCCTGGACGGGCTGACTTCCGGAAATTGCTAGATATGTATAAATGTTGGATGAAAAGTAAATAAACATGTTGAACTTAGGCAAACTACTCAACTTCTCTAAGCAGTTCCCTCAAGAAACTAACCATCCCCTCCAAGAAAATAGGGATAAAATACCCATTATGGATTTTTTTCTAAAGATCATGAGAATACAAAGTAATATGGCAGATGGTGAGTAGCCAGTAAATGTACTTCCATCCCTTCCTCCTAGTCTGAAAAAAATACCTCAGTAAAGAGAGCAGTGAGCACCTGTTCTGTTATAAATACGACATAGAAGATGGATGCAATGATCTTTCTAAGGAATGGAGATTGTTTTATACCACAGTGGCTCATGCAAAGGCTTCAAAGAAAGACCTACCTAGGTTGAAAACATGGTTTTATACCACTCTAACTGTAGGAAACTGGGAAAGTTAACCAGTCTCCTTAAATCTCAGTGTCCCAATTAGCAAAAGAGGAATAATACCCATTTCCAAAAGAGTTGGTATGAAATTAAATAATAAAATGCCTGAATAGAACTATTTTAGAGATTAATTTTAAGTGCTCAATAAATGGTGGCTAAATCTAGCTAACTACCTATCATCAAAATACTACAATAGCAAAAATGCAAGTTTCATATAACCTATGGAAACATAAACCAGAAATATTTTAAAAAGAAAAATAAATATCAGCACATGTGAGGCTTAAAAAGCACAGTTAAGATAATGGAAACTAGATTTAAGTGGTGGCATCCCTCTTGCAGGTATGACAAAAATGCAGGCTTTTCAGTTTCATGGATATTTGTTTTCCTTTCGGGAGGGGGAATACAGAGGAGGAGGCAGGAGAGAGACTACACAATGCCCATTGAAACATTTGGAATCTCTTTTTTTCTCTTTCTTCTTCTCTTACAAAGAACATCTCCCAAATAACAGGCAAACCTCATTCTAGTCTTTCGCCCGTGTTCCAAACCAAGAAATGAACATTTCTAAAGCTCTGCAGGCTTTTCTGAGTCATCCTGCTGCAAAGTATGTCCAACTTCTCTGAGACAGGTCACCCCTCCTTTGCCTGTGGATGCTCCCTCACTCTGCCTGGTCCTCTCCTGGATTTTATCCCCAGAGCAGCTGCCTCCTCGGCTTCCATACCAACAGCCGCCTGCACTTGGATCTGCTCCTCTGCCTAAGCTCTGCTAGCTGTCATCTTTCCTGGCTACCCACCAGCTCGCCCACAACTCCTAGATAGTAAATAGATCTGTACCAAAAAGTAAGGTGGTGCATCTAAAATTAAAAAGCTGATGAAAAAGAGTTATCAATCATAAACACATTAGCACATTTTATTTATAGTGTTTACGGTTGAAGAAGTACTTTTCTCTACATGATTGCATTTGGCCCTGTGCTTACACCCAATACACTACTGATAATAAAAATAAAATGCCATTTGTTGAGTGCCTCTTATATGGCTCAAGCCATGTCGGTTTAACCTTTACAACAAGTCTGTCAGGTAGGTCAGAGCCTTACCATTTCAGATAAGGAAACTGGGGCTCAAGGGTGGTTAAGTGATGTGCCCAGGTTTGAGCAACCAGTAACCAAAGAAACTGGAATTTCAAACCAAGTCTCTGATTCTTAGTTCAATATTCTTTCTCCTTCACTAGAAACTAGGAAGTCACAAACAAATTACTGAAATCTAACATATATCTGCAGAAATCAAGAGGCTTTACAGTTTGATGTTTAACTAGAAGTCCTACCCCATGTTTAAATACATCACTTCAGTTACTCTTTGAACATCATTCTGTCTCATTATCATAGCACACACAGCAAACACAGGTTGCTCATGAAATGGAGTAAAGTAAGACAAACAGAATCGTCAAAGATCAGTGAAGAAAAGTACTTCAAGATCCTTGAATGATGCAATAGTTGTGATGTGAGCCCTGTCAGTAAACGTGCCTTCACTACTGACTTCTCAGCCAGCAGCACTGAAGTCGGCCACCCACTCCCTTCTGCTTACAAAATCCTCTTCTCTTTGACAACTCCACTTTCTCTCGATTCACCTCCACATCACTGACGTTCCTTCACAGTTTGACTTTATGTCTTGTACCATACCTTATCTTTAAAATTAGAGTTCCTCAAAAGTTTGATCCTGGTTCATCTTAATGTGTATCCCCAGAAATTTATGTATCACATATGTGCTCAAAACTTCAAAATGTCTAAATCTTTCCTAGACTTTTATCTACAATGGATACTTGAACTCTTTCACTTAGATGTCTCTTGGACATCTCAAATGTAACATTTCCAAAGATCAACTCTTGATAGATCCCACACCAAGAGCAACTTATTTCTTACCCTGTCTTCTCTATAGCAGTAAATGGTGTTGCTATCCCTTCAATTATTAAAGCCAGAGATTTGGGAGTCATCTTCTTCTCCTTTCTCCCTTTCAACCCTCACTCCTCACATCTAGTCCATCAGCAAGTTCACCAATTCTACTTCAAAAACATGTTTTGTTTTCATTCTGTTCCCTCCATCCCCAGTCCTACCCCTGAATCCATATAACCATTATCCCTCTGCTGGACTGTCACAATGGTCTCTTCCCTTCCTTCCACCCATATCCAGTCGGATGATCCTTTAAGAATATATATCAGATTAATTCATGGCCTTCCTTAAAAACCTTCAAATAGATTCTCCTTGCACTTAGAAGGGAAGTCAGACACATAATAGAGGCCTCAAAGTCTGGCATAATCTGGACCCTGCCTCGTGAGATTCGTTCAACACTTTTTCAGATGAGTCACTATTGTCTTTGTGCTCTCAGTTTAAATGTTATCTCCTCCTTGGAGAGGCTCCTCTTAGCCACTCTATCAAAATAAGCCAGCCTCTTCTATTTCTATTATGGTACTCTATTTCTTTCTTTACAATAATCAGAATCTGGAATTTATTAGATAATCATATTTGGTTTACATTTTAATGGTCCTTTTCTGCACCAGAATGTCATCTCTTTGAGGGCAGGGTCCTTGTTCACTGTCTTATCCTCAGCACCAAGAACAATGCCTCAAGTAGATTAGGTTCATTTAATGGATGAATGAGAGAAACAACAAAAAAACATTACTGAGAATAAGTACTAAGGTTGTTCCAAGTAGAGCAACATGCTGATAAGGATTTTCCTTTCCAGGTACAGAATGCACTGTTCAACAGAAAACAGTCTCATGAAAAATTTCATCAAGGTTTCTGAAATCTATTGCCACTCACAACCATCTGTGTTAGCTACATGTCTATTTTCAATATTTACAGAAACAGTCACACTCTACCACAATCATTGCCTATATATGTAAAAAGGAGGGATATGGAACAGTGCTAAAACATTCAGCCAAGAATATTACAGAAAATCAACTAATTCCCATTCAGAGACATAATACTGAATTAAAGTGAGCAATTTGTAACTAGCAGTCCACATAAACGTTGACCAAACTTGACAGAAGGTACTAGAGTTGATTTATTTTCAAAGATGTTTTATATATACTCTTTGCTTGGGCAACTCTAGTACATTAGTGTAGAAGAGCTTTGCAGGTCAAGTTAGAGAGTCTGGTCAAGGCCTCTGCTACTTGCCTACTGGCAGTCAATGAACATCTCTGAGCCTCACTGCCTTCATCCATAAAATGTCCCTGCCTCCTGTACAGGTTGCTATGAAGTTCAAGTAAAACAAAAACAAAACAGGGGCACCTGGGTGGCTCAAACGGTTAAGCGTCTGCCTTTGGCTCAGGTCATGATCCTGGGGTCCTGGGATAGAGCCCCACATCGGGCTCCCTGCTGAGCAGGAGCCTGCTTCTCCCCCACCCTCTGCCTCTGCTGCCGCTCCCCCTGCTTGTACTCTCTGTCAAATAAAAAAAAATAATAATAATAAATAAATAATTTAAAAAAAAAACAAGGTAGTTGAATGCCCTTGAAAACTGTAACATGTCCTACAATGGTGAGACAATATTATTGTTTTATTTCTCCCAAATACTTACTAATGAAAATTGAGCATATTTTCTTGATTAGCTGAATGTAGAGATACATTTTAGAAGGTCATATGATTATTTGCTATTCAAAAATAGAATTAAGTATAGACATATCCCTATTCTGGATATTGAAAGCAAATAACACTGGTATTTGCTATGACGGAATGCCATGAAGGACAACTTTTTACCTAACCAGGACACTAAATACACACTAAGTCAGGTGAGATGACCTACAGTTGAAGTCTGGGTTACAATCAACTACTAGTTTTATTGTTTCTACTGGGCTGGGGTATCCTCTGGAATGAGGACCAACATTGTCTTCATTTTTATATAATCTACAGGGTTTGAAAAGATAGCAGCAAAAAAGGAAAAAGGAAAAAAGAAAGAAAAAGAAAAGATACCAGCACATCATGGTTACTCAATCATAAATTTTGCACGATTCAAATGAATGAAGACTCAATAGGTAACCTTATTTCTCATCTTTTCTGGAAAATTGATTTTGGCATTTTTAAAAATATGTTTATTGTTGGAGTCTACTACGCACACCTGCCCCTCATCTCCACATCTGTCACTGGTATTAACCTCTCATATGTACAACAGGAGCTCTACTCATATGTACAACAGGAGCTCTAATATTTCCCCAAAGAATAGATGTAGTGTCAAGTCTTAGTTATAAAATATGCTTGGAAACAGATGATCCAGATAAGGAAAACCAGCACTTTTGATCAAATTTCATGCAACTTATAATTTCATGCTGTTTCCTGGGCTGAAGAATTAGTATTGACTTATGAATTCACAGATTTGCATTTCAACACTTTCCCTCTCCCCCTTCAGGGAGAGGTGCTAATGAGCAGAGAAAGATCACTGAGTCTAGACAGTTATCAAGTTTGGAAAATTAAGCAATCCATTAATTGCTTAATTAGGTCTTTGTAGCCTTTTCTGAATGATACAGTCTCCAAATATGCATATGAATGGCTAAAATGGGGGTGGTGTGAGACAATAGGAAGGTAAATGGAATGTGAATTCCAGAATTAGATTGTAGTAACTCTCAAAAAGAAAAAAATAGATTATAGTAACTCTCTACATATCCTTCAATGTAAATTAACAGACATTTGTTGAGTACTTCCTAAATACAAAGCACTATGCTAGAAAGAATTAGGGATAAAGTAGTGAACAGTAGACAGTTCCAGTCTTCAAGTAGTTTGCAATTTGGACATTTTCATCACAAGTCCATGAGTATACACATAATTAGAATATCATGTGTAAGAGAAACTGATCAATCCAAAAGAATGTATTGGGCTTTGACTGTATCATTGCAGCTAAAGAGGAACGAGTTTAATTATTTTTCATTCCACCTTAACAATGTATAAGTTTATGGTAGAGCCTTCCAATTCACTTAGAATTTTATTTTTATTTTTTTTATTATGTTCAGTTAGCCAACATATAGTACATCTTTAGTTTTTGATGTAGTGTTCAACAATTCATTAGTTGCATATAACACCCAGTGCTCATCACAACACATGCCCTCCTTAATACCCATCACCTGGTTACCCCGTCCCCCCACCCCCTCCCTTCTGTAACCCTCAGTTTGTTCACTTAGAATTTTAAATTCCTGAAAATAAGGGAAACGAAATCAAAGGAAAAAGAAATGTTCACTATTAACAACAGCAACAATTTACAAAGTACCTACTATGTGTCAGGGCTTCTTTTGTTTTACATATGAGGCTTTGAGAGGCCAAGAAGGTCTCAAAATGTCACAGTAGGTATCAGAGCCAGGATTCAAACCTGGTTTTGGAGAAATCAAAAACTACATAATTTTGCTTAGGAATTTGTAAAAACCTGCAAACTAACACACATGATTTCCAATTGAAATTTGAGATTACAGCCATCGGGGAGGATGAATACCCAACTTTTACATCAACACGGATGGGACTGGAGGAGATTATGCTAAGTGAAATAAGTCAAGCAGAGAAAGTCAATTATCATATGGTTTCACTTATTTGTGGAACATAAGGAATAGCATGGAGGACATTAGGAGAAGGAAGGGAAAAATGAGGGGGTGGGGAATTGGAGGGAGAGATGAACCATGAGAGACTATGGCCTCTGAGAAACAAACAGGGTTTTAGAGGGGAGGGGGGAGGGGGGACTGGTTAGCCCGGTAATGGGTATTAAGGAGGGCACGTACTGCATGGAGCACTGGGTGTTATACGAAAACAATGGATCGTGGATCACCACAACAAAAACCAATGATGTATTGTATGGTGACTAACATAACATAATAAAATTAAAAAAAAAAATTTGAGATTAGTTTGTGTATTAAAAAAAGGAAAAGTACCATCTGCTTTGCTTAAAGGCTTATTTGGACTTGTCAATTCAGTATTATCAATTCCCAGTTTTTTCCTTAAGGAAATGGCTGAGAAAAAAAAAAAAAATAAGGCTTGATCTTTCCTGTGGCATTTCCCATCAGGAGTTCATATTCTCTCATTGTCACTTAAGTTGGAGAATATTTCTGTTTATGAGACTCATGAGAGCATATTTCGAAAGCTTTCTCTCCATAGTGCCCTAAAGCTCTGAGTATACCTGGTTTTCCTTACAGTTGGCCCCAAAACACTGAAAATACTTTGCACAAAAATGCTCTGAGGTTGGTGTCTTGTTTCCCTATTGGGATCTCTAAGGTTTTTGCTTTGTATTTTATCCTCTGACTTTTCTCATTTCCCTCCTAAAAAGTAACATACATTTTCTGGGCATTTGGACTATAGTTTTACTCTAACTTATCTCTTTTTCACAGACTGAGATTATAGCTTTGTTGTTTTCTTCCTCTAGTCTTTGTGCCATATTTGTGTCCATTTCACTTGAAAAACTTCACAGAGACAGGTTTTTATTTTTGTGGCAGAAGCTGAGTGATTCCGAAACAAAAAACCAAAAAACCAAAAAACCAAAAACAAACAAAAATGTCCCTCCACAGAGAACAGAATATTCTAATAGAGCAATGGAGTTAAATCACACTGCATGTCACACACTAGAAAGAGATGGTGAATGATTATTTTTTTTTAATACACTGGAGAATTTTTCCTCACATTAAAAGGGAAGATAATTTTTTCTTTAAAGAACTGCTCAGTATGAAAACTCGAGGTGCAAAGAACGAGTAAGTGCATATGAAAAAGAATATATTGGGATATTTTAAATCTAGGCAATGATTCTGTTCAATCATAGGTGAGGTGATGGTAGCTGCAAAAATAGGAACTCTAGCAAGAAATGTAGCTATGGTAGCAGCCTCCAAGATGGCGCCCAATGACCTCCATCTCCTGGTTTCCACACCCCATATTGTCCCCTCTTACACTGTACCAGGGTTGATATGGTTAAAGTGATGGTTTGTCACTTCTGAGATTAGATTATACAACTAGGTCTCTCTCTCATACCATTTGCTCTGAGGGAAGCCATCTTGTGAGTCCCACGTGAGAAGGAAGTGAAGGCTCCAGCCAGCAGCCACATGAGTGAGCTTAGAAGTGGATCATCCTGTCTCAGCCAAGCCTTCAAAGACTAGCCTGGTCCAACAGCATGGCTACAACCTCATGGGAGACCTGAAGCTGGAACTTCCCAGTGAAGCTGTTGGATCCTGACCCGCAGAAACTATGTAAGATAATGTTTGTTATTTAAAGCTAAAAAGTTTGAAGGGTAATAGGCTTCTTATAAGGCAATAAATAGCTAATATAGTAGCCCACCAGTTGATAGGTGTAGGAAGATGTAGGGACATAGGCACAGATGGGAGCTTAATCAGATCCCTTACTGGCATGGGACTAAAGGATAAGATGCAGAAGTATCCTAGTTGATGATGATGATGATAGTAAATAGTACTGTGATAATAATCATAGTAATTACAACTAATGCCTATTTAATTCTTACTACACACCAGACAGGAGCTAGGCACATCATCCACACTATCTCATTTAATTTTCATATAAACATTTGGGATGAAAATGATGAGAAAACTAAGGCTGGGAAAAATCAAGTAAGTTGTCCTGAGTCACACAGTTAATAAATGGTGGAGATAATATTCAAAGTCAGGTCTGACTCCAACTTTCTAAAGGACCCCACTGATATGTGGCATATGGGATTAGCTGAGTTGGTGTCAAGAATGCCAATAAAGACAAAATCAGTGGGCAACACTGACTAAAGCCTGGTCAAGAAGCCAAAGTCATCTGTACAGTTACTCAGAAAACAGAATCTGTGTGCAAGAGGATGTGTCTTTATTGGCATCTTTTCCTCTACAGGGCCGAGACCCAGCAGGGCCTAATAAATAGATTTTTCATCTATACCTTCAGAATTTCCTCACAAAGAACTCCCCATAAATACTGTCTCAGTCACACACAAATTGATGTCACAAAGGAGGGTAACAGTAACTAACATGAACACTCATGCGAGAACTGAGTTGGGCCCATTGCCTTGTGTCCCTCTGGGGTATCCGCCAATACCACGCTGAGGCCAACACAGGCATGTGAGCCCTCTGTGGCCGTGATTGTTTGTGTGCTGTGGCGCACGCAGGGTAAGGTCGGGAACGCCCAGGTCTGAGAGGGGGAAAAGTCTCCCTCGCCTTGTTGTGTGCCTATGCCTCAGGCATCCGGTCAGCTGAGAAATGGCTCCTGATGTTTCTAATAAATTGTTCCTTGTGACGCTCACCAGAGAGAATGGCTCCGTGTGCGGGAGTGTAATGATCAGATAACATCCTGCTTCAAATGTATATGCGGGGTGTTGTCTGATCCCAGCATTCCTGCATAGGATTTGATTCTATCTCTATGTAGTTTCGGGGAATGGGTCATGAAGTACCTTTGCACAAAAGCTGATCAGAGAATGAGATTTACTTAAGATATGTAATTATTCCGGTGCAACCGGAGTTGATTTGTTTTTGTCCTTTCTTGCGTAAAGAAGTATCGGGATATCTTAATGCTTACATTGTTAATCAGTAACAATATATTTTGATTGTAAAGAGTATATAAGATGTCAAGAAATAAACGGCAGTATGCAGTTGCAAGTGCTGCCTTTGCTCTGCATCCCCTGTGTCCTGGTGATTTCGCGACCCTTACCCAGGGACCCCAACGCACTAGACGTTGACACCACGCTACCATTGCAATTTAGTCTTTGGTCTGCCTCTGTGTATTGCTTTACCAAAAACCCCTTGATATTTTTCTGGGAAGAAGTCTAGACATAGAAATGGGAAAATAATGTTAACATTTTTGTTTCTAAGAATTTTTTTTTTTTCTAGTCTCCCCAAACATGAGGTACCATGGACCAAAGTCTAAGAGAAGAAGTTGCTAAGTAGTCTTTGTTTCAAGGATACCATGTGACAATTCTTAAACCATATTATTCATCATTTAAACCATTTAAAAATATGTGCAACTATAGAAAAATTCTATTTTCTCTGCAAATTTTGCAACATACATACTACTAAAAACCATCAACTTCTTTAACCATTTGTTGAAAGTCAAAGACATTTTGCTTAGTTGATCCATGAACTGAAATTCTGAGTGTCTACTAGACAGTATTTTTTTATAATAATGTTGATACTTTAATGTCAAACATTTTAACTTACATAATGCTTATCAATAATCTGTAAAAAATAAAAAGGAGTGCTCATTTATACAAGACAAACGAGGTCCCAGTTCAATAAACAACCCAATAATGCTCCACCTGAGTTTATGGTGCAGTCTACTGACACAGTCATTTTGTTGACAAAAACAGTGGATGGTTTATCTAAAAAATCAGGAACAAACTTTAAGAATAGGATTGAACCTACTATTAATAAAATATCTGCCCTCTAATTAGCAATAGCTGACATACTGCCCCTGGTAAATATAACTGCTACAAACTTTTTAAAAAATGCATAAATGTACATTAACAAAGTGACAAAAACATATATGATAGCTTGACTTTCTCAGAAGGGGAAGTTGTGCCTCTAGAAACAGGATATTTGAACCCGAAAACAGTTAAGGATTTTCATGCTGCTGTCATACAAATGAAAAGATCAAATCAAAATTAACCTTAATGTCTCATTTTTCTCTTTCGGGAAATATTTGTTTTTAGGCAATAAAGAATCAGTTATTTCAAACTGTTTCACTAACAACCTGGCTTACTACTAGCTTTTCTGGACAAAAAGAATAAGTCTGGGGAAATATAAATAAATTCTGTCACTATGACATTTCTGGTTGAGGGAAATATTCTCAAAAAAGTAATCATACCCTAAGAAAAGAGGCAGATATAGAGACATTCACAGATCGGGCCTACACCTAACAAAGTTTAGTGTAATTATTCCTAAAAAGGCCAGATCATTTTTACTAGGATGAAATGCTCCTGGTCCGCCATGTGCGGAAGGCCTTACCCTGTTACAAGGATTATTTTGCACATGAGAGCAGTTACTAGGACAGGCTACCAGCTTGGCCACAACCACAGCCACAGTTCCCAATACAAACTCTACGAAAATGAGTCTTCCTGATATAGGAAAACAGGTGTTCTTATGGCTATTTAACACATCTGCATGAAGATGAAATCAGTGGCTTCTCTTCACTAGATATTATTAAAAAATTAAAAAAAAAAAAAGCCTCTTGCTAAATACAGAGACAGAGAAGCACCCTAGCTTATAGCACCATTTCTCAACTTTTTAAAGTATTACCCCTTTCTACCCAAGGAGGAAAATTAAGTATTAAGAAATAAGATTTGGTCAGGTAGGACAGATATTAGACACTGTAGATAAACACTGTAACATCCAGGACTTTTGAACCTTTCCTCCAATAAGAGTCCATTTTCAGCCCTTTGGCAGTGATATGCCCCCAGTGAAAATGCACAGACTACACAATTAAGTCTAAACTCCTTAGTCCAGAGGATGAAGCCAAATTTATGTCCCTATGTCATTTCCTCTTACCTTATCACTGACAGTACCTATCTAGCAGCCAGTGTGGACTCTTTAAAATCAAAGATTCTGTCATTCATTACAGAAATGCTAGGATCTAGCACACTGTGTAGCCCATTGCAGTAACCAATACTTTTTTGTGGATAGATGAACGTAACAGTTCCCTAGACCTACCAGCCTCTCAGGTCTCTAATTCATTCCATATGCTTTCTCTTATTGCAGCCGTAGAAATTCTCTGGTTTCAAGATTGAGAAGCCAGTTAAACTAGGTCTTTGTAAAAGGAAGCTTACTGGAAGGATTCAGAGAGAATTTCACAGAATTAAAAAGCAAGAAAGAGAGTCAACTTGGGAGTGGGAAGATAGCGGGAACTTGGCTGTCTCTCCCTGGGGCCAGGTGTTCTCTTAATAATAATACTGTCCCATTATTCTTCACTGTAGACCTCCTTCTACAATGGCTGCCAACCGCAAATCTATGTGATCTTAACAGCTTCAGGATATAACTACTAACTCTTAATCTCTGTGTCTTGTCTCTTAGTTCAAAATCTTAGGAAAGAGATTCTGATTAGCTCAAACTAGATTGAGTCTCTGGCATCAATTATTACTGTGCTTGAACCAGCAATGGCAAGGTTGCACAATCATGGGACACTAATAGGACCTTCAGCAGTGTCTATGAATGGGCATAGCGTTCTTATAAGGCAATGCAGTGTGGAAGCAATGATCAACATTTTATATATTTTTTAAAATATTTTATTTATTTGAGAAAGAGAGCACAAAAAGGAGGAGCGGCAGGCAGAGGGAGAGGGAGAAGCAGGCTCTCTGCCGAGCAGGGAGCCCGATGCGGGGCTCAATCCCAGGACCCTGGGATCATGACCTGAGCCGAAGGCAGACACTTAACCGACTGAGCCACCCAGGGAACCAAAGATCAGCATTTTAATACAAATTTCAATACAAATACCCTCCTGACTACACTTCATTTCATAAACTCCTAATCTTCCTTCAAGACTTAGTTCACAAGTTAACCTTCTCTGTGATGCCTTCCCCAAATCTCAGTTGAGTTTAATTTTCCTAAACTAGCTCCTCTTGCTCTTGGTTTCAAACCCAGTTCGTGTCTTTGTTTTCTACTACACTATATACTCCTCAAATTTAAGAACTGTCTTATATTCCTTTTTAAGATAGCACAGATTTTTGTTGGAATGAATAAATGTTGCCTGAATGTGCATTAAAATCTCTCAGTAATGCATTTGATTATCTTGCAACAAACACATTCTTGCCAAATTTCTATCTAGGTTAATTATGAGGAAAACAGAGAAAAGAGGGAAAAAAATTGGAAGAATGAATACAATGATGGTTTGCTCGGATCATTCCAAGGAGTCATGGAAACAATCTAGTAAATAACTTGGTGACATCAGGAGCCTAAAAGACACATACAGACAGTTGAAGATAATTTGACCTCTTGTCTTCACATGTATGTTACTACCCGGGTCATTCTTCCTTGTGGACCAACAGAGTGTTTCTATCATATTATAGACAAGCTGAGGATGTCAGGTCTTTTCTACAATAAATTTTAAAAAAATAAAAGTAAGGTTAGGTACTTAGAATAGTAGTGAACATTGTTCAAATGAGGTAGGGAAGGTTTAGGATACTCTTTTTTGGTCTGATTTCCACGTGGAGGTAGAAATACATTCTTTTGGGGCACCTGGGTGGCTCAGTCGGTTAAGCATCTGCCTTTGGCTCAGGTCATGATCCTAGTGTCCTGGGATCAAGCCCCATGTCGGGCTCCCTGCCTGGTGGGGAGTCTGCTTCTCCCTCTCCCACTCCCCCTAGTTGTGCGCTCTCCCTCTCTCTGTCAAATAAATAAATAAAATCTTAAAAAAAAGAGAGAGAGAAATACATTCTTTCACTGAGCTGCTGTGAACAGGTAAGTTTCTGCTGGATAGTATTCAGCAGCTAAATTAATACTTTTATTAATGTTCAAATTTATCAAATAAATTACAACAGGAAAACATTTTAAATATTTTTTTCAGAGATTCTATCATGAGACAGATTCAGGGGTAGAAACAGTGACTACTTACATTAAAAAAAATATGTATGTGTGTGTTTGTATATATACATTTGTATATCTTCAACAATAAATAGATATCATCTTTATTTACATTATACTGCAGTCACTGAATGGGATAATGTACTTATAGACTCTCCCTGACAAAAGAATTTTTATTTTTTAATTTTAAGTAGTACCTCCATTTTCTGCCCATACTGATGGAAACTTTGGTGTTAGCCACAGAGAGTAAAGGTCTCTAATCAGGAGATTCTGAGAGACTGACTATTCATTCTTTTTTTTTTTTTTTTTTTTTTGAGTACTTATTAGCAAAATCAAGGAAATTATACCACAAACTGGGAACACAGGAGAGTTTTAAAAATTGTTTTCTAAAATTTGATAAAATGATTATTCCACTATTTGGAAACAGAGTTTTCAGAAATGCAGACAGATATTTTTGAAAGTGAGGTTATTTATATATTAAAGAGAGATTCTTAAGTGAAAAGCTAGAGCCAGTATAAATGTAGGCATGAAAATCTGATATATTTTCCAGTTACTGTGGTTATGTAACCAATTAATAACTTAGTGGTGTTGGATTCTGTGGGTCAGGAATTCAGACAGAGCACAGGGGGAATGGCAAGTCTCTTCTCCATGATGTCTGGGCCTCAGATGGAAGACTCAAGCTGCAGGCTCTGGGCTGGAATCGTTTGGAACCTCCTTCACTCCCACATTTGGTGATGGATGCTAAATGTCACCTAGATCTCCAGTTCCTCTCTGTGTGAGACTCTCCATGTGATTTCTCTACATAGGCTAGTTTGGACTGTCTCAAGCATGGTGGCTTGTGTTCCAAGATCATGTGTCCTGAGAGAGAGAGAGAGAACCCAGTGAAAGGTCCATCACCTCTTAGGACCTAGACTTCCAGGTTAGTTCCGTTGTATGTTACTGGATTGAAGCGAATCACTGAGGCTGCCCCAAAACCTAGGGAAAGGAAGAAAGACCCCAGCTCCCAAAAGAAGAGTGTCAACATCATATTGTAAGAAGGCCACATGGATGGCATTTATTGGTGTATTACTAATAAAAAAAAGTCTGTTAAAATCCACAGAGAAACATATCTTTCTGGATTCTGGCCAAATAATTATAACCCTTGTAGGCTAAACTATAAAAGAAATAGATTTTAATTAGTACCTTTAATTCTCATCTTCAAACGACTTTTTCTACTCATTCCTTTCATGGTGATGTCTCATCTTATGCATTTTCTCTGGCAATGATAGCCTGGTAGGTAGTTAACTTTTGAAACTAAGACAAAATCTTCACCAAAACATTTTTATGTATGGAGTGGCTATCCTGCGGTACACTGGGCAACAACTACTGATTACTGATCACTTTGCAATCAAAGTTGATGTGTACGAGACAGCCCAAGTATCAGAAAGGATCTCAGGTAATGAACTAACCTAGTCTTGTTAGATTATCCCAGGGTCCATCCATTCTCATTCCTGGAAAGACCCTCCTTATTCCTAAATCCTGCCCATTTCTAAGTCCCAGTTCCTACAGGAGACATCCTTGACTAAAGAGCTCAAACCTTCTCTACACATTTTATTCTCTTTTACTTCAATGCCACAGAGCTTACTTAGCTCCTACTTGTTTCTCTAATTGTTTTTCTGGGTTTTGTTCCTGAACTAAATTCTTAGCATCTTGGTGAGGGGCAGGGATAGTAGAGTCCTCCCAACCCCCCCCCTTTTTTTTAATCACACACTTTAACTAGTAGGACTCTGAATACAAGACAGATATCAGTAATTAATTATTAACATCTTCCCTAATTGTAGCTGTGCCATTCAAAAAGCCTTCACACACAATTGGAAGGGAAAAGTCCTATTTCATGGGGTAGGAAACAGAAGAAGAGAACAGGTAAAGCCTCATCCTTATAAAATTGTCACTGAGAAAGATATAAATTAAAAATTCTTTGGAGAAAGAAAAAAATTCTGAAAACATGACCGATGAAAGAATTATGACAACAAGCAGGAATTGATATTGAGAAGAAAAGTAGACGGTATCTTCATGGAACTTCATTCAGCCACATAAAACATTTAATGCAAAGCAGCCACTAAATCTTTTGAAAAGCTACAATCACTTCAGGATCATGGATTTCTTACCAGACAGGCTTCACCTGTCAGTTCATTTTTCTTACATTCACTCATTTTGTGCAGTTATGTAGACCATTCAAAACCTAAAGAGTCACAGAGGTTATTCAATACAATTTTTAAAAGCACCTGTTCAAATGGATCTGTGGCCTTTGATGTGAGACTATGCAGTTTAACAGAGGGCAGAGTCTGGTTAACCAAGTCAATACCCCTTTTCTGCTTCATACTCAGGAACTGAGACAGACCAAATGCTTTTGTCATGCCACCTTCCATTCTTCCTCATTTTTTCTTTTGCACATTCTAGGTTATACTTCCAGTACACAGTTTTGTGTAATACTGGAACAATGCCATCATTAAAAAATGCCTTGAGAGGGGCGCCTGGGTGGCTCAGGGGGTTAAGCATCTGCCTTCAGCTCAGGTCATGATCTCCAGGTCCTGGGATCGAGCCCCACATCCCGGCTCCCTGTGCAGTGGGGGGCCTGCTTCTCTCTACCACTCTGCCCCTCTCTCTGCTCATGCTCCCTTTCTGAAGCCCTTCTGACAGGTCACACAGATGGATCATCATCTCCTTTTGCAGATATTACCAGATAGTGAGCCCTAACCTATTCCATTTGTGGTCCTTTCACCAACAAGCCCCAAACCTCAAAGGTATTTTTCTTTTCTTTTTCAGTTAAAACTATGGAAAGAGCCAAGATGTCCATCGATAGATGAATGGATAAAGAAGATGTGGTGTATATATACAATGGAATATTATGCAGCCATCAAAAAAAAAAAAACGAATTCTTGCCATTTGCAACGACGTGGATGGAACTGGAGGGTATTATGTTGAGCAAAATAAGTCAATCAGAGAAAGACATGTATCATATGATCTCACTGATATGAGGAATTCTTAATCTCAGGAAACAAACTGAGGGTTGCTGGGGTAGTGGGGGGGTGGGAGGGATGGGTTGGCTGGGTGATAGACATTGTGGAGGGTATGTGCTATGGTAAGCACTGTGAATTGTGTAAGACTGTTGAATTACAGACCTGTACCTCTGAAACAAATAATACATTATATGTTTAAAAAAAAAAAGAAGATAGTAGGAAGGGAAAAATGAAGGGGGGGAAATCGGAGGGGGAGACGAACCATGAGAGACTACGGACTCTGAGAAACAAACTGAGGGTTCTAGAGGGGAGGGAGGTGGGGGGATGGGTGAGCCTGGTGATGGGTATTAAAGAGGGCACGTACTGCATGGAGCACTGGGTGTTATACGCAAACAATGAATCATGGAACACTACATCAAAAACTAATGATGTAATGTTTGGTGATTAACATAACATAATAAAAAATATTAACCTAAAAAAATAAAAAATGTTGTTTCTCATTATTAACACTTACAAAAAGGAGTTAGTCATTAATGTCTAGATTTTATGTAGGATTAAAATAGTTTTTCAATTAGAAACTATTTCTAAAACCTTCGAAATTTCTGAAAAAGAAGGGAAAATTGTATTTGGAATTTGAGTAGGACTAAGATTTCAAGAGCTTTCCAGAAGGATGTACTAGAGCTTAGATACCAAGGTTTTTGACCTCTATTTCCAGGAAGGGCACTGACTGCCAGTTGCTCTTATCTAAAATCTGTTTAGCAAGAACAGGCATCGAAAGATAAGAAGCAGTGAAACAGTTTCTCTGATGGCAAATTCTTGATTGCTATAGAAAGTGATTAAAAATACACAGGGAAGGGGGAAAGGGGGTGGAGTGGGAGTTCATATATGCTATAAAGTAGTCAGAGTGGGATATGCTCAGGATGTAGTTTACAACAGAAGATGACATCTGTTTTTTCTATAAAAAAAATTTGGCAAGTTCTAACTTGTTATATGACCTGTCCAACTTATTTGATCACAGCTGATAAAAACTCTGTCCTAGAGTTCATGACAACTAAAAGGATGACTTGATTTCTGTAGGTTCTCTGATTTTTATACTTCTCTTTTGTCTTTGTATAATGCTACACTAGAAGCCTATACCAGGGGATCATGATAAAAACGTATGGTAAAACCTTCAGCTTGTAATAAAGTGATTTTAATTCTCGGACTCTCAGGGGTGACCTTATGGTCTATTCCATTATATTTTATGGGTTTGTTTTTGTTTGTTTTGTTACCTTGGATTGTTTTCAGGTTTTACAGATAGACATTTACCTCATTTTTTTGTGGGGTAGCCAGTATCCTATTAACTGCCAATGGAGGAGAATGTCAATGTTAGTGTTAATTGACTTAATTACTCTCACATAATGGACTATATGTAAAGCTAATACCAGTAAACTGGCTTGCCCCTTCTAATTTTATTTTCTTTCTTTTTTTTTAAAGATTTTATTTATTTATTTGACAGAGAGAGACACAGCGAGAGAGGGAACACAAGTAGGGGGAGTGGGAGAGGGAGAAGCAGGCTTCCCGCGGAGCAGGCAGCCTGACACAGGGCTCGATCCCAGGACCCTGGGATCACAACCTGAGCCGAAGGCAGACGCTTAACGACTGAGCCACCCAGGTGCCCCTAATTTTATTTTCTTTCTTCTTCAGCAAGCAGCACTCTTAACTGCCTTCTCACTGTGCCTACCTTTACGTTTGCTGTTCCAAATTTACTAAGTTCCATGGATCTGATACACACAGCAAAACAATGAAACATATAATGTTCATTCAAACAACAAATATTTAGGGGCACTTGGGTGGCTCAGTCAGTTAAGCAACTGACTCTTGATTTCGGCTGAAGTTATGATTTCACAGTCATGAGACAGAGCTCTGCATTGGGCTCCATGCTCAGTACAGAGCCTGCTTGTCCCTCTCCCTTCCCTCTGCCCCTCCCTCCCTCTCTCTCTCTCTCTAAAATACATAAAATCTTTAGAATTATATATTTATGAATATATATTCATAGGTTTGACCTCAAAGATCCAGCACAGATACAGGACCAAGATTTGGAAAAACCAACGAAAGATCAGCAAAAAGAATATCATCCCCAATTCACCTCATCACCCTCTTAATTTTCTTTTAAAATTTGTGGATCAATTCACCACTGGCCCTAGGATAATAACTTTAAAACAACTGCATTTGTTTTCAAAATATGAAGCTGAAGCTTTGTTGAGTGCCCTAAAAAATGAGCTAATTATGATGGACTTGGTGTATATATTTCTTCTGCAACTCAAGCTTAGAAAATTTTACAAATGAATATAGCCAGGTGTAGCTAGAGGTTTGCACAATGGAAGTACAGAGTAAATCTAATAAATAATCAATCTCTGGTATTCTAACTCAGCCAGTAGGCCAATAAACAATGTGAAGAAAGAGTCCCAGAGCACCACTCTTCAATATTTTTTTCAGACTACCAACCTTGCCCAGTAGATAAAGGTGAATTAAATCAATATTGATTAAAAGGATGTCCCATATCTACCTCCTTCTACTAATATAAAACCATTCTTCGGTGCCAAACAAAAACACCCAACAATACAGTATGAAACAAAAAATGAATTTTTTTGCCTTTTAAATGACAAATTATATTTTTTCTTTATCAAATAGCTTTAAAAAATGGATATATACAGGATACTAGACTAAAAGTTTGTGACAACTTTTGATATAAGATCAGTTTTTGGCTTTGCATCCCTGAATGATGTGAAATATGAAATTTGCATTTAATGAATTATTAACTAAATGAAATGGCTGCCACAGGTTCATATTTGTTCCTTACTTTAATCATTTGTAAGGAGAGAATAATTTTAATCATAAGTAGAAGAAAGAATAGATACTTTACCTTCCAAAATATATCTATGTTTATAACTTAAAGAAAGGAAAAAAAAAATCCAATTATTCCCAAGAGAATGTACTTCTCTTGGAAGGAAGAAAAGAATGGTTGTAAGTAAGATTAAAATGATACTATGATATACATATATATTGAAAAGATGCAAAAAATAAACTTTCAATGTTGAGCATTTAAAAAAATGAATTCCATTTTTTCTTCAGCCGCAAAGAACAAAATCATTTACTAGGAATTACAAATGAGTGTTCAGTTTTAACATCTTTTAAATGTCTCTTTGCTTAATTCTTCTATTTGATTAAGGAAGAAAACAAACTGTATTTGATTTACAAACGCAGTCAGTCAAAGTAAGCTTTCGTAAAGCCCTAGAAGGAAGACATTTAGAATTACCTCTTCAATGATCTACAGAGAAGTAAGGAGAGATATGGTAGAAATTATTGTGATACAGAAAGTAACTGAGGAATTGAACTTGGATGCAAAGAACAAAGGGAAAGAGGAATCAGAACCATCACTAATAATGCTAACATAGAGGTCATCTCTTATTTTATCTGGAGATAAACCAATGTCCCATCATCTTAACATGCCAAGAGACAAATGAAAATCGATTTTGAAGACAGCAGAGTCAAGCAGGTTCTGGAATTTAAAAAATGCTAAATTCAAATCTTATTTCATACCACTTTCCCATCACATGATATTTATAAAATTTTCTTAATCTTTCTGAGCCTCAGTTTCTTGATCTCTAAAATGGAAATAATATAGTTATGCCATAGGAGTTACCCAAAGGGTGACTTAGAATAATATGTGTAAAGCACAGTACCTGGCACATATTAGTTATTTAAAAAATAATAACAGTTTTCCTTTTCTAGTTGTCCTAAAAACAGACAAGTTTGATTTGAGAACAAAGACACAATAAAAAGGAAAAGCAGTGAAGCAAAGAATTCCTCTTACACAAGCAACTCCAAGGGAATAAAATGTTACCAGACACATCATATGTTCACTCAAATTCTTGAGTTCCCCACAAGTGCCAAAAGTCATGTTAGATCATGAGGATCTAAACAAGTAGAACAAATCTGTCCCTTTCAAAAAAGGGAGGCAGTTAAGAAGACACAAATAATTATCAAAAAAAATGTTGTGTAACAGATCAAACCATAAAAATATAGAGGAAAGAGCAATTAAGTACGTGTGTAGTCAGAAAAGAATTTGCAGATCAGTTTAGTTTGGGTCTTCAACAATATGTAGAAACAATGCTTATTAAAGTGGGGTTCAAGACCAGAAGCCTCAGTACTACTTGGGAACTGGTTAGAAATACAACTTTTGGGGTCACAGACCTACTAGATCAGAAACCCTGGAGGTGGAGTCTGGCAATGTATTTAATTTACCTTCCAGGTGTATTCTGATGTAAAGTGTGAGAATCAATAAAGTAAGAGTTCACCAACCAAGTAAATAGGGATTGGGGAGGGTGGCATTTCAGGCAAGAAACAATATGTTCAGACAACCAAGGAAAATTCCACATGGCAGGAGGATGGTAGGCATGGAGGTGAGTGACAACGGATGAGAATGGTTCGCTGTGTAAGTCTATATACCATGTCAAAGAGTTTGGACTTCATCTTCTAAGCAATGGGAGTTAGGAGTATTACAGGGAGCCTAATTTCTTTTCCCTTCAAATCTCTGCAAAGAAAGTAGATAGCACACATATATAAAAATATGAATAAAAATGAAAAAGTCCTATTAAAGAAGTTTAAGCACATCAATGATGTTCTCAAAATGGATTCTACCACAATTAACGCCCATACACTAATGTCATTCCAAGACAGCTCTGGTCTAGTAGGTGATTCCGGGGCATTGATGATTCCCAGCTGTGCAGTCCAGGGAAGAACTACTGAACTTTATTGAACTTCAGTTTTCTCATAGAGAAAATGGGCAAAAACCTGCTCCAAGATGAGCTATGAGAATTAAATGGGAGAGGCGTGTCCAAGTCACTGAGAATGTTAAGGTATATGCACTACAAGATACTCTTGTTAATAATGTAACTTAACATCTTCTTTGAAATCTTCCTGTGGAGTAACTGGAAATAAATCTATAAAAGGGGTATTCCAACCGCTGGGGGGGGGGGGACACATCAGAAATAATTACTATTTTTCTATGCCAAACAATGTATTGACTGGGCAAGGCCATAAATCCAAATTCAGAATCTACCAAAATGAACAGAAGGAAGAAATATCCAAGCATCAGGCACTCAGAGAGGGACAGAAAACCCAGATCCTGCTGCCTCTGGCCAGAATTCATATGTGGATATAATTAAGAACTGACAGTTAATGATAGTACAAGAAGGGACAAAATTTGGGCCACTGCACTAAAGGTAAAAGTCTTCAAGTTTTGCACCTGGATATAAATGAACATCAGACTAAATGCTGATTCTAGACACAGATAAGAAAAGCCTTCCAATGAATTACATGCAGACTCCAGGATTAGAAGAGTTTCCAATTTCAGATGCAAAAACAGAATTTTACCATCAACAAAGCCAAAAAGGAAATGACATTTGAAAACGAATAGATAGGGGTTTTTTTTGGGGGGGGGTGTATTATTTTTTTGCCTTCTCCTGGGTGAAAGCCAGGTACACAAGCCAAAAGGACAGGATTCAAAGTCAGTTAAAAGCAGGAGTAATTGCAGACATTCTGCCTCCTGCCAAGTTGTGGGTAACACAAAAAAACCTGACTTCTTTGGGGACCTAGCTTTATCGGTAAAACCCTTGGAAAAATCAATGCAAATGAAAATACAGATACAGTGCACAAAACATATCAGAATCTGTCAGACTCCCTAGTGCTAACAGGGGACCTTAATCTCTCCTTTCTTCCTTTGTATAAATGCACCTTACTGTTATTTTACTTGTAACAGTAATGATGCCAGATTCACACAGTGCTGAAGTACTGCAGATCAGGACAAAGCAGAGATGTTGTTTAAAGAATCCTGTGGGTTTATTAACTACTTTAGCTAAATAAATTTATAAATGTTTCTGGTGCTACATATATAATTCCTCAGAGATTTCAAAAACATATTTTTTTTTCTGGTTACAAAAGGTGGAGGCTTACAGTTGAAAATTTGGAATATTCAGAAAAGTAACGAGAAAATGACAGTTATGATTCCAGCACTCAGTGGTAATGGCTGCTAACAATTTACCATATTTCCCTATAGCTTCTTAACATATATTCATATTGTTTCATCACTTCGCATTATGCTCCAAGTACTTCACCATATTATTAAAATAAAAACCCTTCAGAGATACAATTATAATGACTGCATGGAATTCTATCATGAGTATGTGATGATGTAATTTAACATTTCCCTATTGATCAACATTTAATTTTCACAATTAAGAATGTGGTGATTAATTTCTTTGTGCATAAACAGTTGATTGCATTCAGAAAGTATTTTCAAACACTTGAGGCAGCATTACAACAAAGCCTTTAATATTTTGTTATATTACCTTCAAACCTTTTTTTCATATGTAAGGATAAATCATATTATCATACGACATTTATTTTTTTCTGTTTATCTATATCAAAATCTGTCAACTTCTGTCAAAATTAAATATATTAATTTCATCTGAATCTTTCATTTAGTATAATTTTAGTAGTTTCCCTAAACACTGAATGTTTTTGGAAACACATTTTTATACCTTTTCTTAATGAGAACACTAAAGTTCTACTCTTAGCAAATTTCAGTTATACAATACTGTGACATCAACTACAGTCATCATTAGATCCTCAGACTTTATTCATCTTATAACTAAAAATTTGTACTTTTTACCAATCTCTCCCTATTTCCCCCCCCC